>NC_142248.1:6781296-7089537 GCF_052056855.1 Sturnus vulgaris | reverse complement strand
ATTATTATATTTTACAGCTCAAATTAAAAATCTGTAGATTTCTGCAGATGAAGTGAACAGTCCCCACGTGCTCTTGAGAAGTTATACATTGGAGTTGTATGTGCTTATATTTCTGTCTTTCTCTCCGTGATTTCTTGTCTTAATTACACACAACGTTTTCCTTTTTGACATATGTAAAAATAGAAAAAAATCTGTCTCAGGAGCTCCTAGTGTTTATTGGTGTTGCACTTCAGATTTGGGGATAGTTCTGAGAAGTAAGATCAGTCATGAAGTTCCTCATTGAAGAAAATTTTCAGAGTTTCAGAGGTGAGACACAAATTTAGACACATTTTCACACAATTTCCCTTAAAGGTGTGGGGAAATCTTCTTCTACTGCTTGTTAGTGCTCTGGTATAACACCAGAACACAATGAAGGAAATCTGCCTTCAGGCCTTGCCTTTTTTTGAAAGAACGTATTAATATTTTGCTCTTAACAATGCAATTTATCAACAGAGTGCCCATTAAAGTTACAAATGGTTAAGACTTGCTGGTAAAACTTTTACTTTTAAAATTCTATTTTTAAATGATACCTACCTCAGATTTTAATTTTTAAAAAAAGTTTTAAAAACCGAAACCAAAACGTCCAACTCCAGAACCTCTGTTTTAATATCTAAACTATTTTTATTTTACAGCAACTTTCAACTGAAAAGTAGTCTGACTATTGTATTTTGCCGACAAAAAGTTAGCAAAAAAATGTAAGAATACATAAAAGGAAATAGTTTCTGATTATCTCCTCGTAGAGGAAATGGCACCATATAAACTCTCCTTTAAAGAGCTGTTCAGTCATCTAAAAGATTTAACATTATTATTAATATTAGTAGTCATAAGCCAGACTTTTATTAATTTTAAAATGAGGAGAATTTGAAATTTTTGAGAATTGAGAAAGCAGCTAAACAAACAAGCTGACTTTTAGCCTAGCAATACAAACATGACAGTGGTAAATATAAACCTATCTGAAAATGTATCAATACAGCAGAATTGCAAGAGGAAACACCAATAATGAGAAAGCAGCAGAAGCCTAACAGTTTGGAAAAGATCCAGTGTGTGTTTCTTAATATTAAAAGATTGAAGAGCAATCCCTTTTTTTTCTTTGTGTTGTATTTGTGTATTTAGGACTTTTCATCACGTTAGAAATTTCCCTACTTTGCATCACAAACATGCTTAACTGTCTCTTCTGTATAAAGCACACTGCAGCACTCTGACGAGTTTTTGTGATTGTGTGAGGAAAAATTTGAGAACAGAATCCAAGGGAAGCTGAAACTGAAATCCAGATGCTGTGAGCTTTGTCTCAGATATGTTAAAAAGTACCTCTGGGTGTAACAGTACTGTGTTTGTCCTTGAAGCATCATGACTGGCTGTGTTCTTCCAGGCTCTCTAAACACAGGAGGAGAATACTGTGGTGGCCAGCCAAAAAAGGCCTTTGGTGCAAGAGACGAATTGAAAAGCTCAGGAAAACATTTCATGCTGAATAAAAAAAAAAAAAAATAGTGTAGAGAGTGGAAATATTGGCATAAAATTATATCTACCAAATAAAGCAGACAGCTTTTTTCAGGTTACCTTTCTGATATTTTTCTTATCCAATACCAAATAGCTTGTAATTTTGAAAATGCTTTTTGCTATCAAAGAATTATTGAGAATTTTTATTGTCCAATGATGATCAAAGCATTTCAGCCATCTAGAAAGAAATTGATACTTCCATATTTTAAATATCATTCCCCATTCTATTGGAGCTGAAAATATTCACAGAGATTTACCTGAATTCTGCAGCTTCTGGGAGATTGGGATTTCATTTTACTGTTTGTGAAAAAACGTCATCAAACCCTGGTCTTTAGCCTTTCATTTAAAAACGTAGTTGTAGCTGCCAGCAAACCCTGATACAGAGTCTCATATCAAAGCAAAGGAAAGCAAAAAATACTGTATTTGCTACTTGCAACTTCCTCAGATTAAAGAAAGGCTATTTACTAAAAACAAACAAAAAATATTCAGGAATAAATAAATGAACAGTGTTTTTCTTCATTGGTAAGATGCAACTAAAAGGGACTGAACTGTGTCTAGAACTACTCTGTGTTTCTGAGGTAAATGTCATCGCTTCTGTTAGAGTTTTCTCAGCACTTTCTCCACAGTTTGATATCTGTGAGTACAATGTATGTTTAATTACCTGTAGAGGCTGACAATCACTGACAATCAACCAGGCCAATATCATTGGCTATTTCTTTTTTCCAATGAATATGCATTGATATTTCAATTAAATCTACTGGGAAAAGAACTTGTCAGGTAAATTTTTGCAAATATGTTCTTGTTTTTGTACATTCTGTTCTAGTAAATAAATGATATGAAATCCTGCCTGCTAATCCTCAACTCTCCTCCTTATAATCACAAGGTTACATTTCTTCCTGAATTTTAGGCCTTTCTGAAGCCTCATAAAAGTGTCCATCTCAAACTTGCAGCCTGTGCTTGCAAGTGTAAGACCAAATTTCCACCAAATCTTGTAAAAAAATGTTGGTAAAAATACTGCACCTTTAACAGCAAAATTGGCAATTGCTAGCAGCTAAGTTTCTTTGCCAAAAATTAATTGCAATGAAGCTTAAAATGTGGTATATATTCACAACAATATATTGTAATTGGAAATACATGCTGAGGAAGGAATATCTAGATTATGTTGAAAATCCCCACATTTCTGCACAGCCTTTGTAATTGCCATCCTCCTATTACCCTGAATGTATCTGACTGCTACATTTCCATTAAATCAGGCATTTAAAAAATCTCATTTAATAGCAGAAACGTGTCTTGAAATTTAAATAGAAATATCTTGATGTTCATTTGTAAGTAAAGTTTGTTAGATAATTTGTTAGCAACTATACATAAGGTCTGTAGATAAGAATAAGCTATTTATTTGCACATTCTACAAGGAGATGGATATTCATATTTAAATTTTAAAATTAATTAGAAATCAGATGTAGTACATCACAGCTTCTACAAATGTACAAGTTTACAACTTTCCATGAGGGCATTAAGTATTTATATACATAATTTTGTAGAATGAGCAAACAAGGCCAAAAGAATCCTGCTATAAACATAACTTCTGATGAACTCTGAGTTCTCACATCAATTTTTTTCTCTTTTTGTGCTTTACCCCAGTGACTATATTTTGATTGTCAAGATGAGTTTTTTGAATGAAATCTCGAGTTACAGCTAGTATGTGTGAGGCAGTGGTTGAAGTTCAGTTCTCCTAATGGCTCATTCCAAGGAAAAAGTTAGGATCCTGTCATTTGGCATAGAAAGTTTGAAATCTCTATGTTTTCTTACAATAAAGAATGCAGTTTTAACTAAGCAGGAGATAGAAATTTATGAACATTATGAAGAAAAGACATTCTGACCCTTATTAGTATCCCCAGAAACGCACTACTGTGCCCAAGGGAACTACAAAAAAATGTATGTCTCACTTAATAAAGCTCCTGATGAAGTACTGTGAATAAAATTAAGTATGCATACAGTTTCTCTTTCAGCTTCTTTTGAAAATCCATGAGATTTCCTACCAATGGCCAGAGGAAGTTTACACTGTGTATAGATAATTAGATAATGCAGATCTGATTTAAGATGTATATACAGCATTGCTTGTGTCTCTGTTTTAAAAATAAGTGTATTTGGAAAGAAGGCTGAGTAATGGCACAAAGATGAGCAATTACTGTTGGTTTTATACTGCCTCTTACAAGTGACATCACCCTTTTCCACTGAGCCTGCAGAAAGCATAATTCTCCTTCCACTGTGAAAATGAAAGTGGTGTCTCAGACACCAGAGAAACGTGTTTTAAATATATCTTGTCAGAACACTGCATATTAGTTTTAGATCTGGGTGCATGTGTTTCTGTTCCTCTTAACATTCTTTGTAGCTTTTCTAGAAGACTGATGTAGAAACTCCTACTAAGTATTGACAGCACTTTATTTTATGGCAATATTTTTGACTGGGATCTTTCTACACCTTTCAATCAATTAATGACTAAGAAAAGAAATATTCCACAGGCCAGCACATAAGAAGTAGCTTGGATAGACTTACAAGTAAAAATTAAGTAGGTCTACTCCTGATGTACATTTGCAGCAGAGCAGTCAGTGAGATCCATTTGATCTTGTGAAATTTTGAAACCAATATCTACTATGATGAGCTTAGTGAAGAAGATGTCTCTGTCTCAATGTTCTCTGCAAAAAAACTTAATGATTTAACCAAGCTAACCTAGGAGCTCTCTGATAGCAAACTGATTTTTCCATGTCAAGTTTGACTTCTTGAAGCATAAGAGATTACTCCATCTGTAAGCAGTACAAGTATAAATT
The DNA here is from genome assembly GCF_052056855.1 of Sturnus vulgaris. Taxonomy (NCBI): domain Eukaryota; kingdom Metazoa; phylum Chordata; class Aves; order Passeriformes; family Sturnidae; genus Sturnus; species Sturnus vulgaris. The sequence continues at coordinate 7,085,173 of NC_142248.1, read as the reverse complement.
TTACCCATAAATGAACAATTTAGAATGATTCCTCTTCTTAACAAACACTTTCTTGGGGTGTGGTGGTGTTGGTGGTGAGAGGGAGGAAGAGAGATGGGGAGTAAGACGGGAAATCAATTTGTTAATTAGATTAATATTCTTGCAGATAGCTAGAAACTGGAAGGAAACAACAGCATTAAATGTGACTATGAAGTCATTTACTTGTCTTTAGTGTATTTGTTAAAGGTTGCAGGAATCTCCAGGGCACAGCTCTTCTCTCTCTTTTTTTTTTTTTTTAAGGTGAGCTCAGTTGAAGGAATTAGCTAATATGAGAGGACTTGATCTGTTTGTCTTTTTCATAAACTGAGTCCCATTGCATTCTGTGAACAGTGTCAGTGATGCATGATGCTTGAATTAAATGTCACTTTGGCTCAGGCCATATGTTTCTGACTGGACATTTAGAGATATAACTCTCCCATTTGCTTCTACAGTAAGAAAAGTAGATCTCTACATAGACATAAATGACAGATTAATATTAAAATATGAGCGCTGATTATCCTGGTCATTATTGTCAAATTTGCAACTTCTGTGGTGAGAGGAAAGATGTTGGGCTCAATTCCAAACTTTTATACCAGTAAAGTCTGTTTGTTGAATTTCAGCTGTCTGAATTTAGTGAGAGAACCATCTCTGTGTACACTTTAGTTATTTAGTATTTACTTCTATCAAGACTAGGTTATCAAACACATCACTGTTTCCATGAAGATTTCCTCCCAGATTAAAGGTTTTCTCTTCACTTGGGTACTTGAAGGAGGGAAGAGGTTAATTTATTCCTTCCTGAGGAAGAGTGTCTTGCATGATATAAGGCACAGATCCCTAAGAGATATACCCCTTGGATTCACAGACATATCTTTCTTCCTTTTGGCAGGAGAAGGTTCAAACATGCTCATTTCACTCTGCAGTATCATCTTACCCAAAGTTGCTTTCCCAGCAGTCTGAGAGTCTCTGGGGAAAGAAGAGGTGAAACTCTCTGAAGCCTGAAGAGAAGATGCTCAAAATTCCCACTCTCCAGGAATGCCAGCTGTAGTAGAACTGGCTCTGCAGCCCACGTTTGCATGACTTTCATGTGGCTTCTGTGGGCAGGTATGTGAAAGCACCTTTAAGTTGTCATGGAATTCAGGTTATGCTCACAGAGTTGAACAGACCCCAAAGGAGGCCTTTGAAAACTCTCTACTTCATCTTTTTTATGGCTTTTAATTGGATGAAATGAGAAGATATGAATTTATCCTTGATTTGTAGCCCCTGGATTGTCCTCTGGCAAATAAGACAATTTTAAAGTTGTACTGATGACAACATCCACAAACACAAGGTACTGCACCAGCATCAGAATGAAAGCCTTTCACACCTTCTCACTGAAAATGGAAGTAAACTTAATGAAAGATTAGGGGTTATTTGCCCTAGTTTGTCTCAGTAAACTAAATTTACATAAAACACATTCCCTTAAAATTCTTGGATTCACTGGACTGTCCACTTTCAGCTTTCCTATTTACTTCACATTTCAGAGAGAGAGAAAATTATTTCCACATGATACACTGGCACAGCCCCTCTGTGTAAATACAGAGCCTTCACCTGAAGCTGCACAAATGTGTTCACCTGCAGCTGCTGTCACTCTGCTGCACTGTGGGAAGGAATGTACAAGCACTTAGTGACCACTGTGTCCTGATCTGTGGAGATGTTTAGAGTCAGAAGGCAGCATCTTAATCTGATGGTGAATGATAGCCCTAAAGAAAAAGCAGAAGCATTTCTGCCTAAGCACAAGGGCTGACATACTATCCATAAGTCCTACTGTGTTTTGTTCCCAATGACACCTGCCCACCACCATCAATATTAACCTAGTCCTCATTTTACAATATCTTTAATATCTCAGGTATTATAGGGATGCTCAGGTACAGCATGAGACATATAATGAAACGCTATTTTTTTATTATTTTTGAGTAATTTAAGACAAAGATAACAGCATAGTTTTGGTGGCTTTGTTTAGGAGAGTATAGAAAAGGTGAAGGATAGAAGAGTGATCCCTGATTATAGAAAGTTTTGGAAAGCTTTTAATCATCTTCCTCTGATTGATGTAATCATTATTGTAAGAAGGGACAGCAGAGATACTATTCCTATAACAATGTTATGTCAGTAGGAGCCACAAAGAGTGAGAGTCAGGAGGAAGAAGGCTCTGAGTATGCAACAATTGCAGCCTTGCCTTGAATGGTGTAGTATGGCATATATAAATATATACATACTAATAAGTTAAGACACTATAACACTCACCTTTTAATTTCAAAATTACACAATCCAAAATACATGGGAGGTTCTTATGACAAATACAGCTCTTCTAATTTTCCTATTTCTTATCTTCCTTAGCTATTCAGGGATGAGTACAGCAGGACATGAGAACAGGAAAGAACAGTAGGCCCTACTTATGTATTGCAGAAAACTTTCATAAATAAAAATAAACAACAAAATTAAAGCTTTGTGAAAAAACACAAATCAGGAAAAAACAATATGCTCTGGCATTATTTTTTTAAACGTGTGTGAAGTTCCCTCTGATACCTTGAGAATTTTCAATTTCTCATCATAATGATACTTCAATGCCTGGGACTCGAAATAAGGACTTTGTTTCCAGCACTGGCTATTGATAACATAGAGTTTGTGCCCAAAATCACAGATGGACATAAATGACCAGTGCAAAACCCTGTCACTATTACTCTTTGAAAGAAAATAATTCATTTTTCTGTCATCAGTCATCAACCCTGCAACAAGAAACTGAATGCAAGCCTTAATGTTGTGATTCATTTTTCCAGTCAGATAAAGAAAGAAATAAACCTGCAACTAAAAGATTGAAAATACGAGTGAACTGTGTTCCTTGGAGTAATCAGACTTCTTCTGAGGGAACTGCTAGAAGAAAAAGTTTCAATGTAACATCAAGGTCTGGTTGAATAAAAAGAGTTGTGTTCAATTTAAAAATCAAGATCTTTCGTGGGTGATCGAATATATTTATGGAAAGGAAAATATGTAGGCAAGTGTTTGAGAACTTTTCAAATTCTACTTTTTTCATTTATTTCTTTGGGACAGATTTTAGTGCTCAAAATTTCTTAGACATTTGGAAGTTGACTCTTAAATATTTTATTCTTTTCTCATTTGTATATTTTAGCTGTAGCACTGCTGTCGATTGGTACTAGGTACATGGCATAAGATACATTTCCAGCACTGTTCAGCATGCTACAAAGGTTATTGTTAAAAAGCCAACATTGATCCACTGTAATTGAATCTCAGATAATATAGCCCCTGGATCAATGGCTGACATTTTAGTGACAGCCATAAAACTCTAGCACAGACAAATATGTTGCAAAGCCCTGTTCTCTGAGTGTATCTCATACACTACAGTACTTACCTTTAGATAACAAAGATTTTTTTTCATTCAATTATGTACAGACCTTTAGAAGTATTAATGCTACATGCTGGAGTGACACACAGTTTTACCACTGCTCAGAACATCTATGGTCCACCTACGTATGTTGCTAAGAAATATTTTTTAAAATAAAACTATTTCATGGTTTTCAGGGTGTTTATGAATGTTGGTTGACAGCTGGTTGAACATGAGCCAGCAGTGTGCCCAAGGTGGCCAAGAAGGCCAATGGCAGCCTGGCCTTTATCAGGAATAGTGTGGCCAGCAGGAGCAGGGCAGGGATTGTCCCCCTGTGCTTGGCATTGATGAGGCCACACCTCGAGTGCTGTGTCCAGTTTTAGCCCCTCACTACAAGAAGGACACTGAGGGGCTGGAGTGTGTCCAGAGAAGGGAAATGGAGCTGGGGAAGGGTCTGGAGCACAAGTCTGATGGGGAGCAGCTGAGGGAGCTGAAGTTGAAGAAATGTCTCAGAGGAGACATTATCTTTCTCTACAACTACCTGTTTCAAATCCTTTAATTCTACTCTGGTTATATTTTAAAGGGTACTCACTGATTTTACAGATGTTAATAATTCTGTCATTTATAACAAGAACACCTAAAACAGGTGATAAAATCTCATGTATCAGTGTATATTTACAGGTGAAGTGTGGTCAGTTGAAGAAAAATGACCTTTCATTAGAACATAAGATAGCAATTATTGCCAGTGGCTATGAAAGAAACCCAAGATTTGATAGTTCAGTGACAAGATAACATACAAGAACTTATATATTCCAAGTGTTTATTAAAGACTGTAGTTCTAATAAAATGTCAGTCAATATTATGTTCTAATGACTGGGAAAATAAAGCAAATCAGGAACTTTAGTTGCCTGCATAATGTTTACTTTAATTTGTACTATCCCTTTATCACAACAAGCAAAGAAACATATGAGCAAAAAAGCCAACAAGAACCATCAAATAATAGAGGTAATAGGGGTAATACCCTGTAATTATGTGATGTTTGTGATTGTGTTACCCCTTCCAATTAAACCACCTGTCTTAAAATACTGAAGCACTGCAGAGTAGGGGAATTCTGGTATTAAAGAGTTCCAGTGACTATTTTTCCCAATTTCTTGTGGATGAATTTTCAGTAATTGAAATACTGATACTGTTGTTATGATCCCCAGGTAAACAGACCCCACAAGACATGGGAAATTATATGGTCATCTGTCTTGTTTTGTCAGAATGGATTGCAAAATATTCTTCAAGGCTCAACTATTATGTAGGCTAGAAAGCAGAATTCAAAACATTTGTGTCTTTTTAGATATCAACACTTGCACCCACTGAGGGGCAGAGCTAAAATAAAACTAAAATAAAGACTTAAAAGGTAACATCTGTCTCTCTCTGCTTCTGAAACTATACTATCTGATGGGATATGACACTAATGTCTGCTAATATTGACCGAGGAGCAATTTCCAGTAACAGTAATAGATTCATCTTGACAACATGTTATTCAATGCCAAAAACATGCCCTTGGCTCTGTCTGGAGGGAACCTTCTGCTGTTTTGGGAAAAAAGCACCAGAGAGAGGGAGAGAGGGTTAAAGAGGGTGTATATGTGTTTAGCAGGCTGACCTGGATGTTCTTCCTTGTTAATTCTCCCATTGCTTCAACAGACTGGAACAGTTAGTCTCATGTGATGTGGAAAATCCCTGTGCACACAACGTCCAATAAATGTAGAGAAGAACTGGACATAGTAATGCAGCTGTGGTCCCACATGTTCTGAATAGAAGGGAATAATCCCTCCCCAAAAATGACAGTCTTGCTAAACCTGCTTGGTATGCAGCTGGCCTTCTTTGTCTAAGTCACTCCTAACTGACTCTCAGTCTGTTCTTCATGAGCAACCCTCTGCCCATTTCTGCACAGCTGCTTTATAGCAATTTGCCTGTTGCTTACACCTCATGTACAGGATTCTGTGTTTGCTTTTCTGGACTTTATGTGGCTCCTGTCAGCCCAGTGTGTTGAGGTGTCCAAGTAGCTGCTATACACTCCAGTGCATTAACAACTACCCACAATTCATGGACATGCTGATGGTACATCCATCTCATCACCAAGATGAGTAAAAAAAGATGATAAACACTCTCAGTTCCAGTAGTGACCCCTGAGGAATGCCAACAGTAATGAGCTACCAGCTGGTAGGGGAGGTAGCTGGCATAACAAGCAGAGAATCAATCCATAATTCCTTGTAAAACAGGGATTGTGCCAATAGAAATCTCTCGAAGCACAAGAAAGAAAAGTGGAAAATTATGTGTTCAGGGTAACCCTCTGCATCTCTATGGGCTGACAACCAACTGGCTGAGTGTCAGGCATGCTGTAAAAGAATATGGGGCTGATGGTGGATATAGGGTTAAAGATAATCAACACAGCAGTCTTGTCTGAGTAAAGGAAAACACACACTAGACTACTTTAAGTGATACAGGGACTGTATGCAGCTACCATGGACTGTATGCCTGTATCCCATAGAGACAGCATGGCAGGCAGACCAGAGGAAAATATCAGCTTTCTCCACTCAGCATTGCTGATGCTAAACATGAAATATTGTAGCCACTTTTGGCTCTCCACCGCAGGAGGGATGGAGTGGTTAGTTCCAAAGACAATGAAGCCCAACTCTTCTCTAAAGCCAGGATAAAGACATGCAAAAGCCACTTATCATTTCTGCATGATTAGAATAGACACTGGGGGAAAAGAAGTAATCAGGAAGCTGGATTGCAAGGGGAGAAACTACCTAGAGAGGATGATAGAGGTTTTCAAGACCCTGCTGAACAAAGCTTTACATGAGTAGTTGGAATCTAAAACCTCTCAAAGGTCACTTTGAAACAGAAATTATGCAAGTATTTAATTTTCCTAATTAAGGAATTATGAAACTGAATTAATGAATTATTTTTAATTGGGATAGTTTTATTTGGTTAATTCATTGTGAGTTTGGTTTCAAACAAAGTTTTCTCCAGAAAAACAGATTCCTTTTGCAATTATACAGTGGCTACTTGCTCCTTTGCTTTCCAAAAAGATGTTTCAGTATCTTGTAAAGCCATCAGTTCTTCCAACATCTTCAGGCATCTCTAAAAACAAAGTCTCATAAGTGAATGTCTTCTTCTACGGCTGAATATGAGTAGCATATCCAGATTTAAAAAAACCTCAGAATTTAAAATACATATCTTAGTCCTGATTTGACCTTCACAAATGACTTTTCCAATTTAGTATTTAACAGCAACAGAGTCCCTGTGCTGAATATCATGTACTTGGAGACCATTTAAGTACTGTATTTTTTATCTGAGCTTTAGTGTTTTGATATCTAATTTTACATGAAAATCTAATAATTTAGTGCTACAAAGTAGTTCAATATAAAAAATTCATCTATATACAAACATAATAGGGTTTTTACTGGAATCAAAGTGTATATGCTATTTACCATGCAGCAAACCAACAAGTCCAGTTCCTAATTCATATGAAAACAGAAATACAACGAAAGATTTGGGGTTTGTATGGCACTTAGGTTTTCCAGTGGTACATTGGGAAAACAGAAAGACAGAAAAGATTCTTCTGCTAATAATTCCACAGCCAATTTTGTCACAGGAATACCAGGTTTACATATTTGGCTTAAGCTCAAAACAAAACAGGAAGAGAGGGAAGCATTTTTGCAAAATAAAATTAAAATAATATGCAGTTTTTTCTCTAATCTCTTGATGTTCACTCACTCCTCCCAGCCCTGAAAATACCTGAGAAAAAGACTCTATCAAAATGCAGGTAAAGAATCTCAAGAGAGTGACTAGTCACCTTTGCTGTGCCCTTCAGATACTTGCTACAGATAGGTGATTAGTAAGTAGAATACAAGGCTAATAAAACCTGTGTTATTTATTCTGCAGTGCAGTTCTTTCTGGGGCATGTTTTCTTAGAAGATTGATTAGTCTATTTATTGTGCAAACTTGAAAAATGCAAAATGATTAGACACAGCAATTTTTTTACTTCCCACTCTTTACATCAACAGTGCCTTAGTCCTTCTGGTATTGCCTGTGCTAGTGTGAAAGTTGAAGTTCAGCCACCAATATGGAAAAATATATTGCCATGGAAGGGCAATTTGACTGCATTTTAATGAGGGCTGGGATAAAAATAAAGCTTTCTACCTTCACAGTGACTCACTGAGGAAAGTCTTACATGAGGGGGAAAAAAGGCTGCTTAATGCTCAGAATATTGCTATGTAGATCAACTACAAAGCCCTTTGCTCCCCAGCCTGCTCAAATTTGAATGACAAAATTCTCTGTATCTGTAAGCTCTATTTGAGACTGGAATTTCTCTGAAGTAATTACTTAAAATAGTGGGGACTGCCTTAAATTCTGCCCATTTTGATTTCCACAGGTGCAGGAGTACTTATGTTTTCCCTTCACACCTAAGGGTCAGCTGACTATACTGGGTTTTGACTCTCAAGAGCTTTTTTTTAAAAAAGCAGGACTCCTGTATGATCATGTTTGTGACAGCAGCTTGCAAAGATCTGGTTACAACTATTCTGTATCCAGAATAATGAATCAAACAAATGCACTTCTACCTGGAAACTAGATTAAAATTCTCATCAATTGCCTTGGAAATCCTACTGGTGATTTAGGATCAGCAGTTAGTCAACAGAGAGATGAATAAAGTGCTTTTCATCCCTTTTGTTTCTTTTTTGGGATACCTGGGAAAAGAATTCTTAAGAATGCAGTAAGGACAATCTGTCTTCCAGACCTGTCACTCCTCTCAAGACAGAAATTTCAGTATTAACAATACCTCTGAAGAAGAGTTGAGAAGCAAACCATAGGGAAAATTTACTACTTGTACTTTCACTGGTATGTTTTCTGCCTAAAACCTAAGTATAGAGGAAATAACAAATTAATCTTTTGCTCATTCCTGGAAGACAAATGAGTTGTGACCTGAAATACGCCTTAAAAGTTATTGCAATTGTTCTATCTAAGCATCAAGATTTAATGAAATTATTTAATGAAAGAGAAATACTGGGCCCAGTACTTAGAAATATAACATCCAGCTTTTCAGAGGATTAGTGTGTGTCTATATCAGGAGTGAAAGGGCACAGTCGAGAGGACTCCTTTCACACATGTCTCAGTTGAAATGGCTGTTGAAAGGTGTACAAGCTTATTAGGTCTATTCTGCTCCATCATCTCTCAAGACAGAGAGGTGAATCTCTCGCACATATTTGTAGAAATAAGTGTAGCAGAGTGGATTAAATCTTGGAGTATTAATTTTGATCTAAAGGCATGAAGATGTCTTTCAGTAAGCAATAGCATAGTTTGTACTCTCCAGCACCTCTTTCCAGCTCCGTTCAGTTTAATGGGCCCTGCTGATCAAATTATTCCCAAAATGACACAGAGAGAGAAAGATGAGGAAATGCCATGACACGACTGCATCTTATCCCACCCGAAGACAGAGCAATGCCAAAAGCACACAAATGGAGCTTCAATAATTTCGGATGGCTCGAGGCTGGGAGTTGACCTCTCTTAACAATGGTGAAGATAAGAGGAGCAAAGTCTTGTGTCCTGTCCCGTTCATTTATACAGCAGCAGAATGGAAATCCATTGGCATTGTAATGCAATGCCTGCCCAGGGGACCCAAACATTTGACATCCAATTCTGTGGAGCACAGAAGTGCACAAGTAGGATAATGAGCTCCAAGGTGGTGTCAGCTGTGCCACTCCCTTTTTACATTCTCTGACCTTAGACAAATCATTCTAACTTTCTCCGTTGATATTCAGCTTTTCACAGGTACAGTGAGGACCTTGTAAGAACACAGCTACAGTCAAGAGTACAGCATTTTACTCATGAAAAATAGATTCAAATTTCCCTTTCAGAGATAGATAATAAAGTCAATTTCTGACAGTAAACCAAGCAAAATCCCTTGAAAATACAGTTTGATAGGAATTTGCATCTTGCTTGATGATTCATTTGAGAGATGAAAGCTTTTTTTATTATAGGAAAAAATGAACTTAAAAGACAAAACCACTGAAAAATAAACCCTAAAAGCGTCAGTTCGTGCTTTCTTCTTCTTGAGCTCTAGGAAATAAATATTCTGAACACTCATTTTATCAGGGCCTCTTAAATGGAATAATTTAAGGGAAAAACAAACAGCAATTGTATGATTGTAAAGAGAAATTAGCATTTTTGCTCAAAAGGAATAGCAATTAGCAATGATGACATTGTGATTTATACTAATTGAGATTAAGTCAGACAAAATGGCAACATTAGTAATCATTTGAAGTACTGTATTACTCATTATACTCTGCTTTGTAAACATCTCTCTTGAAATTAAAAAGTAATTAGTAGCATTTTAGTAATTTAATTCACTGTAATTAGGATTTTAGGGAAACTACAGCCCTGCTGCTGTCAGCCTTTAAGGTTTTGAATTGAAGGAATGGTGGGATTTTTTAAAATCAGATTTTAGTGGTGGCTCATTTTCTGTGGTCCACAGAGGGAAATGATATTATTGGAAGTAATATGAAGGTATTCATCAGAGATGGCTTGGAATGGACATATTTATTAATCTTAATCCAGTGCTGTGAACTCACTGGCTTAGAGAGATATTAGTAGGGTTACAGGGTCATATCTAGATCTCCCCTGAAAGCCAGTCTTGACAATGAATAAGTAAAATTATTACTTTCAAGGGGACCTAACTATGTCCAGTGCGAAACAAGTTGTCATCTAAGCAAAACATGTGGCATGAAATTGTCCTTCTTATACAGGATCCAGTAAAAGGAGGCTCTTGGGCCACATACCCACCAAGTGCTTTAAACAAGTAAGCATTCCTCTCTGAAGGTAAGGTGTGTGTGCAGAATCACCCCTCTCAATGATAAAAGGACTCATTGGTAGAAAATGCAGCGTATTTGACACCCTCCAGTGTGAGCTGGCTCAAGGAAGGTGTGAAGCCCTTACCCTACCTAATATATCCTGTGAACCTTCAAAGGATTTCCTGTAGGATGTGCTTCAAAGCAGTATATTAAGGGGCTAAGAAAATAAATGGTGTAATTCTAACACACAAAACCAGCCTCATCTGTACACAAAAGAAGGTGGGATAACACAGAAAGGCTGGTTACCAGCAATGGCTGCAGCTCCACAGGAATGCTGTTTGAGGAATCCAATGCAGGAACTCGAAACTCTGCATGTCCAGCTCAGACATTTTGGTTTAAGGAGACAAATGTTTTGTTTTTCTCAGTCTCTCCTGATGGGGCTATTTCGGTGGTGCTAAATAATTTAACATTTACCGGGGTACAGAACTGACTCAGTCCTCTGAGTCATACACAAGAGGGAATGCGAGCTCAGAATTTGCAAGCTGAGATTTTAACAGGTCTCATTATTGTGACTGAATACCTGAACAACCAAGATGTTGTTTAACAGGGTTGGCCTTCTTTCTGTCCCACTAAATATTGTATAAGAAGCTCTAAATCAGTTTCTCTTAAAATAACGAAACATACAATCTGAGTCAAAACTGTAACCAGCTATACTAAAAGTATGCTGGCATCTCAGTGTATATTAAATTGTATTATGAAAATTGAAACTGATTATAGGATTGTGGAAAGACAAAAGTGCTGAAAATCTGGTTCTGACTGTCCTCACGAGAGTGTTCAGAATGGCTCAAAAATTAAGATTCAGTTCCACTGTATTCATTGCAAAATAATCACAATAAGGAAACTGCAGTGGTTACTGTTTTCTGGTCTTAAATTAAAAAATGAAAATAATGCTTGAGACACCAATCTGAAGTATACTTACCATATTTATATTTATGTTTACTTACTGAAGCACTGTAATTTCTTATAAAGATAAAAACCAAAACAAAACAAAATAAAACTTTATGTAAATGCCTCTGCCACAAGTAAAAGACAAATTAGCACCAAAAAAAAGGGTTGTTTTTTTTTCTCACAGATGGGTTGCAGTAAAGAATGGCAGAACAGCACAAGACAGGGTGGATAAAGAAGGTAAGTGCCTATCAAGCTGAAGAGTCTTTATTTTAACATAACTTCTAAATGTAAAAAATTGATTTTATCAGAAGATTCTTATAGTATTTGAAGCTGCGCAACCAAAGTAGTGGTAAGCCCAGAAAATAATTTATTCTAAGAACTGGTATTAATTTTTTTTTAATCAACTACATTGTTTTCATATTCAAAAAGTCATCTTCAAGTGTTACTACTTTTCACTATCATTTTATAGGCTTTAGTTCATTTCCTTTGGTCAAATCTGCATTGATTTGTTCCATCTCTCAGACCCCATGCTCCCTTTATGCAATCCTTGCCTCATTTTCCTTCTTAGACATTTCTTCAGTGTAGCTTTAGGCAGGGGACAATAATGGAAGGAAAAGGGTCTAATTTCTTAGACATCACAACCTTGTGCTGCTCTCATTTTAGATGTGAGCCCTTTTTACACTTCTTATCTCTTTATTGTTTATTTGCAGTATTTTATTTTTTTTTTAATCTATTTGATCCTGTAGTTTGGTTCCACAGTCTGAAATCTGCTCTTAGATGTCTTGTCATTCATTTAAAATGTCATTAGGGCAGAATCACGTTCTTAAATAATAGTTGGTCCAACATTTTGCTTGTATCAAAAGGAAAGTGAAGAAAGAAACAGTACTCTGACATCTGTTTTTCTGCCTGAATTGTGTCTGATCCCTGCAGAAGCCATATGATCTGGAATATCTTAACAATGATTGGATTCCCTGCCATCTTCTGGGATTATTTGGGTTAATTTGGGTTTAAGGCATGAAAGAATGTCCCTCTATCAAGGGCCATTCTTCCATTCATGGCAGATGCTTACCTGGTTTTCCTGCTGTCACTGGAAGAGGGGTGAGAAGTGACCTAGTGTTTTATACATGCCTGCAGGACTCTGTAGGAAGCAGGAAGAGGCATTGCAGCCAAGGGCACTGTAAATGAGCATATTTAAACAAACTAAATTAATTTACTGTTAAAGGTTCCTTCTATCACTGCATTTTCCTGGTAAAAGGACTATTAGGAATTTTTTTAATCCCCACAGTCAAGATAGAGCTTGAGTGGGCTGGCTATATATTAAATTTACATAAACAGTTTTGTCCTGATTTTATGTTGTTGTATTACACCTAAAAATAGAGACTGATTTATGCATGCCATTCACTCTATTTATTATTTAGATTTTTCTGTGTTATCAAATTAATTTTTGACCTTCTAATTCCTTAGATGCTTAATTTTTACCTTTTCATTTTCTCCACTGTGTTCAGTTCCCATCCTTCCATCACCTGAATCTATTAGGTGGAACACAAACATTAAAATTTGAAATCAAGCTACCCCATCCACCATGTTTAAGTACTTTCAGAATCAGATAAGATTAATCAATCTGTTTTCTCAGTGTAAAAGAAATGTTGATATTCTTTCTAATTCTCCTGGAGGATTGTTGTTCCCAAAGAGAGTTACAAAGTGTGTAGACATTGCTCTTGTGAATAGTAAATGAACAATCTCACACCACACAGTTGCAAGCAGATCTGGAAAGGCAATTCACTCTGTGACAGCTGAAATCTTTTCTAATGTGTGCTTTGCCCATCTGTGACAATGTGCAGATCTGTAGCTGGAGGGTTTTGTATAGAAACATAATTCCAGGGAGACAAAGGCTTTATGATCCATCAGGGTCATTCCACAGGATAAAGAATTTGTTAGTCAGCGTATTGATAGTGCATTGGAATTAATGAAAGCTGACATGCCGCTTGAATTGACATCATTTGTTCCTGTAATCACTAGTGATTCTACTGTCCAGATTGCTCTACTACTTCTTAAAGTTCCATTAACAAACTTCTTTTCTTCTGCACAGGTGGTTTCTTATCTCTTTTTTCTTCCTCTGCTAACGACAATACTCATTGCCAACTTACTATCTAAATAATGAATATAGAGGAGGATGGGCTCCAGCTCGATCAGGGCTTTAATTGTCTTTAAATCAAACTATCTGTTCCCTCCACAAGAACAGCACTTTCATAATTGTCACCCTGCCAATTAAGTGAGGGTTCAACTTTCCTCTGATGCTTGTGGGTAAAAGTGCCAAACCCATTTAACAGCTGCCAAATATGCACAAACACACAGACAGCAAATAAATACTCCGGTCAATGATACTGGAATACTGGGAATTCACTTAACAATATGCAGATCAATGGCATAATATGAGGGTCTGGGGGTGTGGGAATCTCTCTTTAACAAAACGATCTTTCTGTTATTTAAAAAAAAATAATAGTTTTGTGAGAGATATTACTATCCCCATTGCATTCTACTACTTTTATATGCATTTTCCCTTCTTTAGGAAAAGTTTTTTATATTACATCTGCCTCCCTTTAAGTAAGAAGAGCTGGATACATCTCCTAAGTCAGGAACATTTCTAGGTCAGCTTTGCTTTACTTCTGTCAAGGAAAAATTGTGCCATCTGTATTTCATTCTATACACTCGTCTCATTTGGTTTGACGTGAACAAGGCTCCCCTGGCAACAACTACTGGAAAGAGACTGGGTGGGATTCCTCCCATGGCACTTTACAAGAGACACCCTAAAAAAGTCAACCCTATCTTGAAAAAGGATCTCTAAATACCCCTTGAGAAGGATATATGTGTGACAGGATTTGGGGCTTTAAGGAAAAATAAGGGAGTGGGCTGGATTTGAGAAATACTCTGTCCTAAGTTCTAAACTACTATTCTATGATTGTGGTTATTTCTTTAGAACAAACAGTTTTATGAGACTTCCATTATATTAAACTCTTTTTTTTGTTATCTTTAAAATTTGTTGTTAGTCTACTGAACACAGCATAATTACTCTGCAATTACAGTGATAAAAATTGTAAACCAGGCAATTAATCTTATGACTACAGAAGTGTATATTCAGTACAAGTAGCAAAACATGTTAGTTCAGAACGACACTGCCATGTACTGAGTATGAGACTTATGAGATGATGATGAATTCACTTCTGTAGTTAACCTCCCTGTTACATGAATTAGCTGCAATTACCAACATAAAATCATCCATTATATAATTGCATCACAGTTCAAAAAAAATAATATATCAGGGACACACTCTTGCAACTTGATTTATCTAGTACAGCTAAATATTCTCATTCTATAGGCAACAGAAAAAGAATGTTCCCTTTCTGAGAACATTTTAAAGATCTTGCCACAGTTTTGAAAATTACATGTCCATGTTTTTGTCCTAAAATTTCAGTGCAGACAAATAAGTAGACAATGTGTGGGCAAATAAGTGGACTATTTCCATGGTAAGGCCAGCAGCCCAGATCTCAGTGTGGTGACTGTTGGTTCAGTGCATGCAGAGTGGATCTATACTTGGATTTCTGAAGGACAGGTACCTTAGTCAAAGCTCTGCCTTGGTTTAGCAGCCTGACATGGAAACATCTCAGAGAAATGAATGAATTTTCTCTTCTTCCACTCACAAAAAGTAGAAAGAATATTTGTGTATTGAAATTCCAGATGGATAGTAGTACAAAAAGAGTCAGCTACCCTGGCTAAATTATGTGCTTCAGGAGATAACAATTTTATTATTTATGTATTAATTTCTTCTGTTATTTTATGCCAAAGAGCAACATAGAAAAGCTGAAAGAATTTCTCCTGTGTCAGAGAAATTAGATCTTGAAGCTTACAGTTGGATATGAGCCCTCTTGTACAGTGCAAGCTTGAAGAATTAACAGTACAAAAGTGTCAAGAGGTTCTGCAAGAAATCAGGCTCACCATTGCAGAGTTATGTTCTGTTATTATCTGTAAACTCCATGTGATTCTTTGCTTAAAAAAATCTCTCTCCACTGCTTGAATAGAACTACCAATACTAATACACCACAACTGCAGCTGTTGGCATTTCTCCCCGTTCCAAATCAAAATCTCGTGTATTAGGGAGCTGTGGTTGATTTGTTAGTCATAATTAGAAATATAAACTGCAAACATGTAATTCTATTTTGTCTATCTAAGTTCTCTTAAGTAGTTTTAATTTCTCAATTCCTAGATTGAAGTATTCTACATGCTGTTTCACAGTTTCGTCCTTTATTACAGCTCCCTTCTTGTCATGAGTAAAAGGTTATTTTATTCTTTTAAAATAAAACACAACACCAAGTAATCTTAACTGGTAGAATTCAAACTATTTTCCAAGAGAACTGTCCTGTTTTTCTCTAGAGGAAGCAGAGACACAGACTTGTGAAATAAATTTCCAAGATTCTCAGGAATGGCAATAATATCAAGAAGAGAAGTCCTCTCTCTTGAGCTGAAGGGCAATGCTAATTTTAGTGTTCTTTATAAAAGTATAATATAAAACACTCTTTTCAAAAGCAGGAACACGTGTATACAATTAAGTCAAGTTAAAATATTTAAGAAAAACAGAGCCTTGCCAAGTCCTGAATCCTCTCTAGCCAATGATCAATGATTGTAGCACCGTGCAAAAACAGTTACTCATTTTGCATCAAGTACTCTGTGCTTTTGACAGTGAAATTTATTTCGAAGAGGTTTAATCCCTTAATAATCTAGGAGCCTGAAGGAAATGAATGATTAATGTAGTTTATTTTATTCACAGTTAAAATCAGTGCAGCAAGAATCTCCTGTTTCACAAAGACAACTCCTCTATCTTGTAATTAAACTTTTCCTACTAATCTGTACAATCACAAAAAAGGTCACTGAAAACAACCTTTAACCAAGGTGTTTAGTCTTTCCATGTTATAGATTTCCACCACGTCTTTTAAAATATGTAAATAAAAAATATATTAGTCCATTATACAATAAGTAACTGGTAATGAGAGAAAGCTTATGAGGATTAAGCACAGATAAAATCAAGAAATGGGAAATTTGAAAATATAACTGTTGTCATGAGGTGTAAACAGTTCCCTGGAGATTCAAGTTAATAGGGAAAAAAAACCCAGTAGGAGTTTTATCTGGAGAATTATGAGACAGAAGGTAAAAGTGAAAGGTAGGTCACAAACTTTTAAGCTGCATAGGTGATTAAAATAATGCTGTGGGAATTATGTCAGAGGGAGAAGAGCCCCAGAAACAAACTGGTAAGAAGTAGTAGGAAACTACTGCATTGAAAGCCAAAGATTTAAAAGAATAAATGAAAAGAGGAAACCTTGCCAGGAGGGGTTCTGTGGATTTCAGTTGAATGCAAAGCCAGGAAATGTATAGCATTTATTTACCTCTTCTCCTGTTTTCCCAGGAATGAAAAAGGCAACTTCAGACAGTCCTCTGATGGACAACTCCTTCGAAGTCCAGTAGGAGGCAGAGGAGAAGGTTAGAAGAAGATAAGAAGAAATTTTCATGTCTTTATTACTGTGATATGATAAAAAGATGCAGATACTGAGTAGAAACTCTTCAAAGAATGAGTTGAAAGACTATCAAACAGAACTAAATCAGAGGGGAAAAAATAGAAAAATATCATAAAGAAACTCTTTTCTTGGGAAAATATGACAGCTGGAAAGCACCAAATTTTCTTGCAATCTTCTCCTTAATGCTGAATAACTTTCTTAAGTGTGAAATTTAGTTGTTTGGAAGCTGTTTTTTTCTAGGCAGCTAGGAGTGACTACCTTACCCCTCTCCCTGGAGTCTCACTTGTTCACTTTTACTTTGTCACCTTTGATTTATCACCTGCTAAAATGGAGGAAGAATGGAATCAGCTCTTGAGGCCAGAATCAATACATGTTTCATGCTGAGAGGCAATGGAGGAAAACTTTGGGGAACAAATGTCACCAAAAATATTTGTGTTAGAATTGTTTGCATATTGCAAAGTACATTTGCATTGTGACAATGGGGTTTTGCTAAATGCATTGGAAACTGTAGTAAAAGTTTGTAAAAGAAAGCAAAACAAATCTTAAAATCAGGGAAATTTTAAGAAATCTTTATCATAGAAGGAAGGTATTGTGTGGGTGTTTTTAGAAAACATTTTCTAGTGCTTTATTTATATCTGTAGTTAACCTATGAGAACCATGGATGTATTTTTTGATGAAAGCTTTATAGGACTCACTGTGGTAAAAGTACAGCAAAAGTACAAAGATTAAAATCTCTTTTCACTGATTTTCCTCCCACCACTTGCAATGCCATGCAAGGTCAACACCTCCATGGACTCTCCATTAGTAACAAAATCAAGATTTAGTGTCCCTCTACTATGCATTCTACTCCAATTAAGTCTTCTCACATTTTTATGCTTAAAAAAATATAAGACAATATATCATTTAATCTTTTTTCTTCAATGACAGTTCTTTCATGTAATTCCATCTACAGAGTTCCTATGTTTCCCTAGCCTTTCCCTCACCTTTTACACTTTGAAAACACTTTGTAAAAACTATCACCTTTGATCATATCAGAATCGGGCTGGGGAATGGTTTCAGTTTGTCTGTCAGCTACATGGACTATTTATTAGTTAATTTTCTTTTCCATCAAATTCTTTACATGTGAAATGAAATAAAGACATTCCAGTTTTGTCCTCTTTCTTCTCCTCTTTTCTGTCTGTTACCTCCACTGCAATTATTTCCAGATCACAAGAATTTCAGAAGAACAGTCTCCATATCTTTCCCAGTAGTTCTGGGCTTATACATTAATAAAGTAGAAGTGCTTATACATTAATAAAAAGGAAATAGAATTCCAATCTTCTTACAAAACTGCAACTATATATATATGTTTTAATCCCTTCTCCAGAGAGATAGGAAGAAACTAGGATTGAACTAAGCATCATTAAATTCTCAGGGGATTTATTTGCCAGAATGTATCCATGCTTGGGTGCATATACACACATATGGATGACTCCCATACATTTCTACACAGATGCAGTTTTTGAAGTGGAATTTAAATCTATATGGTAGTGGCTAAAGCACAAGAGGCTTCACAGACAAATTGCTGTGTAAAGTCCTGATGGAGGTGAAGCACTTGGATGTACATGCCTAGGAGAACTCAAGAGGAGCTGCAGTAACAGTTTGAATTAGCTTTTCTGTGTGATATCCTATGGCATTTGACAGGAACAGAGAGAGATCAAGACATTCCAAGGTTAGAGGACAAAGTGAAGCAGGGAAAAAAATAAAGTTGCAAAGCATCTTTTGAGCCCTGAAACTTTATTTCTAGTTTTGAATAGAAAAGCTTCTTAGTGGGCTGAATATTGCCTCTGTCAGAAAATCTGTGATACTTGCACTCTTATTCACTGCAGGGATGAAAAACATGAAAGGAAAAAAAAGAAAGTCTTTACATACAAGCAGCATAAAGCATAAGCATTTTAAATTCTAAAATAGAACTTACAAAGAATTTTAACAAAACAAGCCATAAAAGCTACTATCTCTGTTATTCAAGAGGTCTATACTAAGAAACTTCCTTAACATTAAAGACTTTTAATAAGCAATATTTTTGTTTTTAAGTGCACTGACTAATCACCCTAAAGCTCAACGTGTTACAGGAGATATTCTCATCTGCTGATAGATTTCAAAGGCCATGCCACAATATTAGTTCTCAATAAAATGGATGTACTGTCTGTTGTAGACTACAGGACAATTTTAAAGTCTACAATAAAATAACAGATACTAGACATCTAATTTTAAATCATAACCTGCTTTGCATGGTTAATGGGCAGCTGATCCTTTAAGTTTCTTGAAATTAAAATAATGTTTTTCAGTAGTATTTACTTCTCAACCCAAACCCCAAGAATGGGCTCAAATTTCAGCTCTGTATTTTCACTCATTTCAAGAAATTATGTTAAAAATGCATTTTACCTAATCGATTTACCTCTTACTTTGAAGTTTAACATGATGAATGTATGAAAAGACTCAAAATCATAGAATCATAGAATCATAGAATGGCTTGGGTTAGAAGATCATCTTACACAGAAGATTTTACAGATCATCTAGTTATAGCCCTCCTGCCAGGGACACCTTTCACTAGTCCAGGCTGCTCAGAGATTTGTTCAGCCTGGCCTTGAACACTCCCAGCATGGGACATCCTCAACTCTGGGAAACCTGTTCCAGTGCCTCATCTTCCTCACAGTAAAGGATTTCTCATAATATCTAATCTAAACTTACCCTCTTTCAGTTTGAAACCATTCCCCTTTATCCTGTTACTCTCTACCCTTGTAGAATGTCCCTCTCCATCTTTCTTGTAGGCTCCCTTCAGGTACTGGAAGGCCACAATTTTGATAATTTCAACTAGTTCTCATCTTCTATATATACCTAATAGACAAGTTTTTATGCTTTTATTCTATGTCTTGGCTAATTAAAATCTACCAGGATCACCAAAACTCCTTATATTGAAATTTTGTCATTCTAAGCTTAATTAACTGTGTTGAAAATACCTAGTCTTCCCAGGCCTTAAGTCAAAATACCTTAAAATCACATCATTTATTCTTGTTTCATTCATGTTTCTGGTTAAATAAAGTATGGCTAAACACAGCATGTCTCCAGCTAAGGTGAGATACTGCTGGCTACTCTTAGTAATATGTCACCAGGTTAATTTACATATTCTCTTGTAGTTCAAGATATAAGGAAAAAATCTAATTCATTTGACACTGGTAATAATATATAAATACTTGTGCATTGTTTCTAACTTGGACAGAAAGTCTGTATTGAGTAATAATCTGATGTACACTTACAAAGCTAAATTTCCCTCCTCATCCAAAGGCCCCAAAGAACACTCAAATAGAATTATTCTTCATTCTCAGATAAATCTATACAGATTATTTATCCAGAATGACAAAACTGAACCAATTCTGGGTGACTTTTTCCTCTTTTTTTTTTTTTTTTTCCTTAATTCTGATGCTTTAAATTTAGGTTTTGAAAAATGATTGTTTATAGAGATTTCATCGTATCTGACACACAGGACTTGAAGTTTAAATTAGGCTCAACATCTTTAAAGATATAAGGTTTCCAACAGTGATTTCCAATTGGCAGTTCCAATATCTATCCATATATCCTTTGTCCTCTTCCTCAAAATGGAAAAAAAATAGTATATTTTTAATTCTCAAGATAATATCTGTATTTTAATATTTTACAAAACCAGGAAATCTGAAAGAAATAGCATATTTATAATTTCCTGGGAAAAAAATGGCTTTTTGAGCAACACTCTTGAAAATTAAAAATCTTTTTTCATCCTACAACCTTTTGATTTTTTTAAATGTTTTCATCGTAAAATTTTTAAAAAACTTTTGTTTTTTTACAAAATCAGGTAATTTTCAACCTCAAATTTTCTTCAAGTTGAGAAAACAGATTCTATTATTGAAAAAAAACCTTTAGCAGAAATTTGTCAGTCTAAATAAGAACAGGATGTTCTCCAGGTCTTTTATCCCACACTTGACAGGTGCACTGAGTTGATCAAAATAATTCCAAGGAAAATAGAACAGTGGCATTGATATTCAACATCTTTTTTCATTAACTACAGTTATATACCCAGGAGCTGCTGCGTTGATCTCTAAACTCAGGCAATTAAAAGAAAATTTTTCAGTAAAAATCCTCTTCGGTGATAGTCTGTCTCTCTTGAGGAGATTTCCAAAGGACCAAAAAGGCCTGAACACACCTGAACACACCTAAACACCCAAAAAATTGCACATATAATAATTGTAAATAATAAACACACCTAAAATAATTGCAACTCATATTAAGAAAAAATCAAACAAAAAAACCAACTCAAAAATAATTCAGAGCTCCTTTCATTAAATTTGAGCTTGTCACTCGTGACTGCTCTAATGATATGTTCTTAATAGAATAATCTCAAGATATTGTCAGGGCAAACCTTCAATTCCACCTTTCCTTCTCTTTCACTTCTTGGCATTCATGTTCTTTTTAGTGCCTTTACTAAATATTGGCATGAGAATTAAATATGTGAATTCATCTCAGTGAATAAAATCATTGTTTATACAGGTCATGTTTTTTTCTTCATCATGTGATATTCAGGGACATAAATACAGTCCTCAAATAAAATTGATTTCTGAAAATGATAGTATATAATCAAAATTTAATTTTAATTTCAATCTGGATTAAATATATCACTGAAATTCAATGTGAGATTATTAAAAGTTTTGATCATAATTTTGACAACTACTGGGAAAGAAGACATTCAAGTCAGGCTGATGTTTCTAAAAAACATTGATTCTAATATATTTTTACCTGAACTGGGAAAAGGGATGAAAAATGTTTAGATACAATCTGGAGTTTGAATCAAAATATGTTCTTCCAAAAAAGCTAAAGACGTTTTTAGAAGACTGTCTAAAGATATTTTAGAACACATAACACAAATGAAGGAATAATCATTGTCAGCTAGACCGTAGCTAAATGTTTTGCATCCTTTAGTCTACATCTATTATTGTTCTTGTGACCTGCTTCAGGGAATAATTGCTGAATTATTGGTCCTTGATGATATAATTATATGTTAACCAGGAGCAGTGTGCATCCTCCCCACTCGTGGCTAGCCCTTTCTAAAACCAATTTGTTGTATCTACACTGCACAGCGCTTGGAGCATGTTGGCACAAATATTATTATATATGTACATATATATATGTATATGTATATATATACATTATATTCCATAATGTGCTGTGCCTACCTAATGCAAGCACCCTTCAGCATGGCACACTGACCATCTGTCTGCCCTCATGTGCCACATTCCTGCACCAGCAAGGCTTGTGGCCGAGCGTCTGGGATTGCTTCCAGCTACCCTGAGAGCCTGTACACCGCTGCTGTGACAGGCAGGAGCTCCTGACCTGCTGAGCACACAATGTGCAAGAGCAGCAGCACCATTTTCCCTGCTTGAGACTTCCGAGAGGGAGTAGGGATGAATGTTTGTCACTCCTTGCAATGACATTTTGACAAGTCATTTATTTGCTTCACTTGTCGCTGCCATTAGAAATGATGATTATTCTGTTGTTGGATCTGACCGGTTTGAATTTTATGCACCCAGTCCAGCAAAGAATTTAGTTTTTCAATAAAAATGTCTATGCACTCACTGGTTTTACTTGTGCATGTTTATTGTTAAGTGTCTTACAGAGAAAGGGACAGCAGCTGTTTTAATTTGGTTGGGTTTTTGTAGTTTGGTTTTTTTGGACATTGCATACTTTCATTTTGCTGGCAGAACTCCAATCCCAATTAGGTTCTCACCTCTGGTGATGCTTTCTTGAATGTTCGATCACCACCATCTCAATAACAAAGTGAGAGGATTGTTGAAGTGACCTGACTTAGTCTGAGGATTTGCCAGCAGCTAAAAAGGACCCCCGTTCTCTCAGGTCTTGGTCACTAACAGTGTCAAAGGCTAAAAATCTTTATGAAATAACTATCTGGTTTTCATGTACAGATAGTTTTGGACACAACTTTGTCATTTAACCTTTCAAATTATGTTCTGCATTTTATTCTCTCTCAGAGTTTTCAAGGTACTCTCTGTGACACTAATGATCAAATACCATGAGTGACAGCCTATAACAAGCTTTAATGTATTCAGGGCATGCAGCATATACAGTCACTACCACATCATTCCCTTGCTTTGAAGAACCTCATGCAGCCCTCATTTCAGAACTAGATTTATTCTGTATTAGTAAATACAATTGGTTAGTTTATAAAATCTTGCCAGTGAGTAGGCAGAGGGTGCACAAGAATCTGCAAGGAGAAACAGCCAGCATTGTTAACCCCACTGACCAAAGGGTTATTCCTTATCATATGATTACATGTCCAGCAACAAAAGCCAGGGAAAAGAAGAAGGAAAAAAGAGCCTTTCAGAATTATTGATTTTGTCTTCAGTAGTTACCATTACACACAAATGTGTGCAATTTCCTGCATTCTTTGGAAATGGTTAAACATCTGCTTGCTGATGAAACACAGTGAATAATGCCTTATTTTGCTTTGCTTTTCTGTGTAGCTTTTGCTTTGCCTATTACATTGTCTTTATGTCAACACAACAGGTTTTTTTTTTTAACTTTTACCCTTAGGCTTCTCTTCACATTCCCACTGAAGGGAGGAGGGAGCGATTCTGTGGGGCTTAACTGCCTCCTGGGCTTAACCCAAAAAAAGTTGTTTTAAAAGGAGTACAGCAGTTTAAACAATGGAATCAGTCCAGGATTGGACCTGAGCAAACTAAAGCAAGTTCTTCCTAAAAATGACCAGTAGTGAAATACTCAATATTAACATATAAATGGTCATTTTTATGTTTCAAAGCTAACAAGCAATAAAATGAATGAAACAGTTTAGCTGCCTTGCAGAAAATGCAGTAGATTAGCAGCAGAATTCAAATTTTTTAGAAAATCTATGTATTAAAGTAATACATCTACTATACATTATGCTGTTCTTGAAAACAGAAAAGCTATCAACATACTTGTTATGTTCTGAACAATTTTTCTTACTGTGAATCATGAATACTGTGATTAGATTTCTTGCCAATAACTCAAAAAGTGTGCAGGTTATTTACATCTTAAAAATTGAGATATTTTTTCATGTCAGTGCCTCTCTCCATCAGTTTAGTCAAACAATAAGATTGGACTTCATGGATATGCAGTTTGCCTGTCTTTACAGTATTAAGAATTTTGTTCCAGTTTTTGCAATGTCTCTGGCTAAAGACCCAGGTTATCTTCATTGGAATTCCTGCCAGGATTTCTTCATAAAATACTCCATAACAAGAAAATTTCAAAATGAAGTGTTCTTTGGGGACCTCATAATCTCCAAGCCCTCATTAAATTGCCATTTATACAATATGCTTCCTAACCACCAGGGTCACTTTGCTGTGAAGGTACATCACAAAGGGAAAGTAGTAAATCTCAGTGAATATTTCAAAACTCTCTCTGGCAATTAAAGTTTTAAATGGCATCTTCTCTGCATAGCCAATAAAATGAGAATCAGAAGGCAACTGCAGGATAGCCCAGATAAAATGAGCCCACTGCTGTCTCATAATATTTCACATTGAGAGAAAGAACACACACTAAACTGGAAGACAATATCCATTGTTATGGCACCTCACTGTGCAGCAACATAGTGCAAAATACTTGCAGGAGCTAATTTCAAATACAAGGAATATCTTTATCATCTAAGCATTTAGAGAATGAAAATCCATTTTCTTTCTCTCTGTTTGAGAAATGCAGTCTGTTGCCAAGGATCTGCTCTCTTACTGTGAAAGGCCTTCATTGAATTCAGGCTTCCCTTTCTATTAAAGTGGGAACAGGATTATATGGTATTTCCAGCCAATTTTAGAAGTTTTCAATCCACTGACCATGCTAATATATTTTTGCAGGAACATCATAAGTGAGTGAGGCTAGACTTGCAGAAGAAATGCTACAGAGAACTGTGTCAATGCATCTCTCTGTTTTAGTGAAGAAACAAGAAAATCCAACAATGTACCCAAGAATTTTATATCTAGATACCTCTCAAATACTAGATAATTCTCCTATTGCCTGTGAAACCTAGAGATATTTTAAATTATGTTTTGAAAAATGGGGAAATTAGGGAGGAAATTCTGGAAATGGTTCAATGAGGGTAGAAAACAAGGCACTGTCACATGTGGATGAATATATGATAGATGCACATATATGAACTTTATTACACAAAAATGGTAAAGTCTCATATGAACTCTTTAAGCTGTTAGTAATGACCCTCTATTTATTACTCATTCCAGGTATAATATTTTAAAATTTCATTTTTAGGGTCATTTATTAATTCCTGTCACTGAATGTTATCTTGCTACAACTGTAGTCCATGTGAATTAGTAAAAACCAGTTATTTACCAGGTGAGAACATGAGGAAGTCAAGAAGTTCAAAATTTGCTTTTTATAATATAAATTTAGAAAAATGAGTAAAGAAGTAAGGCTGTCTCAGATTTACCTGCATGTGTCTTGACAGTCTTAATGGAACTTAAAAACAAAGATCACTGACCAATAAACATAAAAAATGTTATGAATTATTAAATATTCTGAAGGGATATTTTCTAAGATAGCCCACTTACAACTTGTGCATCTCCCAAAATAAACTTGTAAACTTAAACAAACCCATTCAATCATCAAAGCATGTTAATTTTAAAATGCTCAATTAAAATTTGGGTTTCTTCAGTTATTTTTTATAGAGATCTTGTTTTCTAGAGATTCTCAGCCTTCTTTAAAATTTCACTTAATTATGTAATAAGGGGTCACTTTTTGGCATGGAAAAAGAATTCCCAACACTATCAAGGTTATGAAATAGTCAATAAAGCTCCATAATTTTTAAATACAGATAATATTAATGAATCTTGGGTCTTCCCATCTGTTACTATTGTAGGAAGCTCCATCATGGGTGTGAAGAAGAGGAATGAGATGCTGTGTTGTGTCACTGAGCAGATAGAAGTTACTCAAGACTTGAATGTTGGAAAAGTAAGTCCTATAGAAACTTAGAGTTGGCAGAAGCTTGTGAGGTAAAAATGAAACACGACTTTCTAATATGGCTCTACAATCCATTGCATTCTAGTATTGCATACAGCACACATGATTTATTGCATATAGAGGTTGTGGATGCCCCATCCCTAGAAGTGTTTAAGGCCAGGCTGGATGAAGCTCTGAGTAATTTGGTCTAGGGAAAGGTGTCCATGAAAGGGGGCTGGAACTAGGTGATCTTTAAAGTCCCTTTCAACCCAGATTGTTCTATGTTGCAGTGTTTCTATGATGTGTATTCCTAGCAGTGATGATTTTGCCATATTTTTGAAAAAGCAATCAAGCCCTTACAGTAAAAATCAAGAAACAATGTAATGAAGTTATATTTTTCATCAGTCTTTGTGATCACAAGCACCTGTGACTTCAAGTCCTATGAAAAGCCATTTTAGATTCAGCATACTCGAGGCAGAAGAAAAGGAAGCACAAACTCAGATAAAAGATATTCTAGTTTTTACAGTTTTGCCTCAAAGGATTAATGACACCTATTTATAAGTGTAATACATATCTAGGCATCTTTGAAAACCAGACATAACACAACAGACCCCCTTGAACTTCCTGTGTGTTTTGAACTGCAGTGCAAAGACAGACTGCAGAGAATAGATGTGCAGTGTGTGGACAGGAGTGATAGAGGTGATAGAGGTGATAGAGTGATAGAGGCTTAAGTGTAATAGAAAATGATATTTCTCTGTAGTCTTTTTCTTCATGCAGTAAATCTTGCAGAGAGTGCTGAAAAACACTGTTACAAAAAATCTTGAAACGAAGAAAAAATAAAAATGCTCAAACTGGCAGGACATTTCACAGTAGAGATAATGAAGCTTTTCTTTTTATGCTTCATACAGTGACGTTTTTCACTCATTTGCATACCAAGTCCTGCAGACTCTGAACTGCCAACACTTGCTGAACTAACAGACACAAGGAACACAGGAGATGAATTTCAATGCAGTTGTCAAACCACAGTAGCTCAGCACTCTTTACTTGCAAAATTATTTCAACTGTTTTGACCCTTCGTTATTGAACAACTTCTTATGCTTCTAGTTGCAAAATAAAGAATAAAAAGAAGAAACTTGGTTAAAGTCAGGAAATTTAATTTTTAGTCATTTTAACCCCAAAAGCATAGGGTTCAAAGGAATACACAGACCAAGTAGAAGGTTGGCATATATGCAGGAGCTGTTCCTCAGTTGTGTTGCTTTTCCTTTATACATTGTCTCTGACTACATGGATGCTCCACAGCAAAGTAGAAGTTAATTAAAGGCTAATCGAATGTTTCTAGGGCAGCCCTTTCTCTTCCTGTTTCCAGCAGCCTGCTGATGTGATGTATGAGAGGATAGTAAATCTGCTAGGGAACAGCATTACTTGGGAAGAATACAGCTAAGTTTCTTCTGCATTGACCAGTTATTGACACTTAGAGACTAAGTTTCATATAAATAATCCAGGTTTATTCTTGTGCACTGGACTTTTACAACAATCTCTTCATGTGCTTGATTCAGCAGACTGAGTTCTTGGAGCTTAGGGAAAGATGTCAGAAAAGACTCCCGGGGAATACTTTAGTTCTTCTTTAGTTGTCTTTGCATAGAATATGGCAAAAACTTCCCAGCAAAAAATGCCTCCTCTCTGAAGGTGAAAACTCAAAAGTGTTTATTCTGACACTATAGGGTCTTGTGCTTTTGCAATATTCCAAGATTTACTAGTTTATTTTAATTGTTACATCAGGAAATAGTTGTCAATTTTTTTTCCTTTTTTTTTTTTTTTTTTTTTTTTTTTTACCTCTTCACCTTTTAAAGTGAAGTCTAGAAATTGCTCTACCTCTCCATCCCCCGTGGCAGCTCTGACGATAAATTCACTTATCTAAATTTCATTACCATCATGGTTATGACTGTGTTAAACCCAGTGTCCAGTCTTACAGCCTGACACTTGGGAATCATAAATGTACCATCTCCAAGGAGAAAGCAAAGGCTATCATTGTCATTTAGTGTGACATTAAGTTAGCTGAAGTTGCTCCTGTGTGAAAATGTTATCTTTTGGGAATGCTCATGAACAGTTGGAGAGAGAGAGGGAAGAATTTCTTTGCAAAATGGTTAATCATTACTGCTTATGCTTGCCTTTGAGCATTTGAACACATAATTTAGTAATTAGCAGATTTAATTGCTTTCTGACACCGAGGATTAAGCAGCCTGCCCTGCTCTCCACTCCTGGAGCCATTAGTGAGCCTGTTGCCAAGGTCAATTGAGTTCATTTCAGAACTATTTCTCATCTATTTCCCACTTATGAAGTGAGTACTCCAGGATGCCTAAGAACAGAATACTTATCAAGGCCCCATTTTCTCTCTTCTCTCTACAGCAGAAAATTTCAAAATAATCATACTCAATTCCTTTACTTTGCAAGCTATTATTTATATTAATATATCAACCAAAAAGGTTTACAACTTTTTCAGTGTTCAATACCTTTTTTTCTGACACAGTGGCAAAAATAATAATTGCCGGAATCATGACAGCATCACTTGATTATAGAATCAGAAAGTAGAAATCGGCTGCAGTGTTAAATCCTATGAGCTCATGTGGATTGTTTAACTTTGCTTTAGTTTCTCAAGTCAGGTGCAATTATTTTAACTACTATTTACCATATTATTTATTATTATATTCACATGATTATACTCACATAAATGCCCATGTGTCATGCCTGTCATACTACCTGACACACATATTGGAGTTTAATACTCACTAAGTTCCTTACAATAAATGAGTATCAATATGATGTCAAATTATACTATTACAAGCACCATTATCCTTACCATGAAACATATGGAGATCCTATCAAAACACAAAGCATTGAAATAAATGCTTTCCACTGAAACCAGAGAGCACAGATATTTTTAATTTAACTCTCCAAATCCCAGTTTGATTTTGCAAAAATTTGGGAAAGCTGCAAAGGGTTTGTTATATCGGTGAATCATTTGAAGTGACATGGACAAAAGAAAAATGAAGGAAAATATTCTTTGGTCACTGACAGAAAAGTAAAATTTGGTCAATTTTTTTTTTTTATTATTATTTCTTTTTAAAATATGGAGAAGTGATTGCACTCTGGGCTTTTTAAGGAAGCCTGTGGATGGTGAAAATTTAGATGGATTTGGAATGCAAACAAATTAATAGAAGAAATATTCAACTTGAAGTTCTAAATACAAAATCTTCACCTCTAGCTGCTAAAGTTCTCAAATGATACAATGTGGGATTCTAGAAGAATATTCAAAGTGTTCCTTCTCTTGCTGCTTTAATTTTTATGCTCTTTCCAGAAGACTGTAGATTACTTTTTCAAAGAATGGTGATTTAAATGGGCCTGACTCTATTTTCTTGTAAATTACCTGGAAAGGAATATGAATTTTAAGGTGATTAAGTTTGCTCATGACACTTGCATAATAATACAGAAAGGACCATTGTCACCTAATTATATACTTCATGAAACTCAGTGGGTAATAAAATAAAAATATATATATTTAGTGTAGATAAATATCAAATACTATCAAACAAAAAAAAGACTTATTTTCATGTGTAAAATGATGGTTTCAAAGCTGGCCATTACCACTCAGGAGTAAGAATATGGGGATATGACTCACAGCTCTGTAAAAGCCTCAGTTCAGTACGTAGCAATTGTCAAAAAGCAATGCAATGTTAGAAATCATTAGTAAAGAAACAGATAACAAAACATGGTTTAACAATGTCTTGGATATTGAGTGTATAACACAGGAAATAAAACTTTTATTGACTTGTTATTATACCATCATGGAGGACAGGACACATAATTAGGTGATGCATTGATTTTTCCCAGTACTTCCCCACATTTATGTTATCTTTGGGTATTCAGATTAATTCACATGCAGAATTATTTAGATTAACTTCAAAGAGCAATCAAGAAAAGCGTAAGCACAAGTCACTATTGTAGTCATTAATGTAATCAAGAAATGCTGAGCCTTTTAAATAGCCAATAGACATTTTGGCCCTGTGCATGCTGTCTAATTAATGTTACTTTGGGACCTTAAGTTCATCAGTCTTATGCCAGACTGGGCCTTCTGACAATATAATGCAACAGCTCTCTGTTTGAGACTTTTGGAACAGGTGAGTTCAGGTGTTTTAACTACCTGACTGATTCTTGTGATTGTCCACATTGACACAACTGTTGAAAAAATTTTGTGTTAGAACAAACACCTCTGCAAAATGCTGGCCTCACGATAGGACCAGCAGCTCGTGGCCAGTGAAGATGAAGATGAAGATGAAGATGAAGATGAAGATGAAGATGAAGGTTGCTGGCTAGGGTTTGCCTCCTAGGTTCCACGAGCTTGCATTTTATTTTGACAGCTCTTTACCAGGCTCTTCTACCTTAAAGCCAGTTTTCAAACTGATATTGCAGTGGAACAATCAGATAAATAAAGACTTTTGTGAAAGCTTGACTGTGAGTTAACCTGATAGCAAAGCCACATTCTTTATATCCAGTAACAAGATTGCTTTTACTTTGAGGACCTTGTGGTTTAAAGCATAGATACAAACCTGGAGTTATATCCCAAAGAAGCACTAGGTCATTAATAATGGAAGCTTTTATCTTTCATTTCAGACATATTGTCTGATTCAGGATATTCTTGTCTGTGAAATATTAAGTCACACTCCTTCTCTATCCCAACCACCCACATACAATTGTCTCTAAGAGGAAAGAATAAGAACACTGGAAAAAAATATCATGCAGAGCATTAGCAGACTCAGCTGACAGCAGTAAACAATTGTTTGTTTGGTTCCAACACTTATTTCATACATTAACATATTTAGGGATGTTGATTTTGTCAAGAAATGGATGATTTGATGCAACACCTTTGATATTAACGACCATTTTTAATTTTATCTCAAGGTTTATAATAGCCCAAGAACCCAAACAAAACATTTCAATTTCTTCTATGCAATTTGGTTTATAATTCTCCATTATTATTTTGATTATTGCTCTCATCCTACTAGCTTCTTCACCTTGAACTAATGTGACATTGCAGTGCTATGGGAAATCAATGTGGCAAAAATTTCTCATGCTACCACAACAATATTGATTTAGGTACAAAGACTAAATACCAGATAATAGAATGAATAAAGAGATTAAAATAAAGAAAACTCGTGTGTTTTTGGATGTCTAATAAGTTGTTTGTAAAAACTGGTGTAGTCTGTGGGGTGGAAAAAGGCTTGTTTATTGAGTGCATGTAAGCTGAAAAAAGCTTTCTTCCAGCAAAATTAGCAGCAGCCTTGTATCTAAACCTGGCTGCAAACTTCAGGCTTGACCAAGGTGACCAAAGCAACATTCCAGACCAAATGACATCATGCTCAGTATATAAAGTGTGGAGAAGAAGGAAGAAGAGGGGATGCTTTGAGTATAGAGATTATTTTCCCAAACCTACCTACCCTTTAGGACTATTGTTCATGTCATAATTTATATTTAGGATTTTGAGGGACACAGAGCACATAAAGACAGAAAGGATAATGGGGTTTAGAAGTATATAACTGGATCATGTCTTTCATTCTTTCACTTTGTGTTTCCTGTCTTTGTGCCTGTGGTTTTTCTGGAAGGTGTTTACAGCTTCATCTATGTCCATTCCTGAGTATTTAAGAGAGAGATAATCTGAATAAATACAGAAAAACTTAGAGAATGTGTCTGAAATTAGATTGATTTGCAACTAACTGCTTCCTAAATGAAAAAAAAATAGTTCCCATTTTCTTAATATTCTTAATATTTTCCCATTTCTTAATATTGTTTAATGTAAGTTCATCTGGATATTATTTGTTAAATATTATGTTGTAGCTGGCCACAGTGAAGTGGAAGGGAAAATTCTTTCTCCTACTGCTCTACAGCATTTTGCCAACATTTCTAAGGTTCAACTGATTTTGTACAGCAATGCAAGAAATTGTCTTAATTTCTTTATATATATACATATAGAGCATATATATAGTACTATTATATATATATATAGTCTTGTTTTATATATTTCTATAGTATAGTTGGATAAGAAAGAATTCTATTCTAACATAAAACTGTACTGTATATATTATATAATTTTATATATATACTATATAATCTTATATACTGTATAATAAACCTTCAGTACTTTAAATTTTATTAGTTAGTTTTAACTAGCAATTAATTTCTATAGGTCTGCAGATAGTACAAGTAGAAGTTTATATTGTTTGGACTGATTAATATAATATAAATATATGAGAGGTTACATGTTCCCTTTTCATGTACAAGGCAAAAGCAGTGTTTCCTTTCCTGAAGTACAGCTTTCTGACAAATTCATTTTTAGAATATTATTTAGAAAAGACATCAGTCTTTTAAAATGTTGCTGCCATATTTGTTATTATTCATTGATTTGGTGAATTACCATTCCCTTCTAGTCTCTTCTCTCACCCTTATTTAGAAGGCTATTTATTTATTTTTCCTGTTAGAATGTAGAGAGAAAGAATTTACATAGTTCATCTTTAAGTGCAATAGCAGTCTTTCTCATGACTAGAGAAGAGCTTTTGTCAGCAGCTTTTGACTTTTAAAATTAATTTTAGATAAAGTTTAAGCAGCAGTAAAAGTTCTTGGACAGTTCTGATTAAAAAAAAAAGTAGAAAAGGATGCATCCAATATTTAGGATGTTTTGGATTGCTCTTTTCTTGCAATTAATGACACCCTTAGTCTCTTGTGACAAGTGTTTATCATAGCAGGCAGACAAAAGAACGAAAATAATGAAAGGAAGCAGTGGGAAAAAGCAAACCACGCTCCCATAAATATTAAGTTTGTTTGAAAAAATTGGCAGAGAAATTTAAGGATGCCATTTGTTCTGCTTTATTCAAATGAGACGGAGATAAGGAGAATTACAGTGAAACAAGAATCTCCACCAGCTTAGCTTTAGAAAAAAATTTATTCATATCTTGTTGATTGGTCTTTACTGTCTGCAAATTAAGTTTGGCTATGTACTGCAAATTTTTTTTTTTTTTCAAAAGTGACCAGTGTACTCTATTTGAATAGATATCCTGATTAATTTCAATCTTTTGTGCTGAAAAAAAGAAAAAGACATGGAAGAAAGGTAAGGAATAAAATCTGGTTGATGGGTTGTTATCTTAACTTTCCAATTCTCCTATGGTACTATAATATTGTAATTTTTTTCTTCCTATAATAGCATCTCTTTTTATTATGCAGGTAATTTCCTAATTAGTATAACACTCTTCTCTAAATATTATAATTCACCTGAAAACATACCACAAAAAAAGTGTCTCCCAAGGTGCACTTCATCCCACTTCAGATAAATGACTTGCTTGTCAGTTTTTCTCTCAGGTTTCCCAGCTTGATTTTCAGCATTTAGTATAAATAAATAACATTAACATGTTCTCAGGTGTTAAGCAATCAAATATGTTTTCCTTTTATCATCTTAACAGCATATGCTGCCTTTAGGCCACCTGAGAAAATGAAGAGTCAAACAAGGATATTAGAGATTTTCTTACTCCAGGAGAATTCAAGCAGCCCAGAGTGAGGCCTGCTTGAGCCAAGACTAAGACTGGGGTCAGAAATGACAGAGGTGGGGAGGGAACATTTCCATAATATGTGCTCTATCAAAATCCTACCTGCCAGACAGCCTCTGAATGACCATATATCTGCAATAAAATTATAACCTTTGGTCTGTTCTAATGTACAGAAGTGGCTCCTGCAGGTCTAGGCCTGCAAGAATTTGAGCTATGCAAATGTAATCTGATGTGCTGAACATGTTCTTAGTCATCATTTTGTTACTGTGAAAGTGACAACAGTGAATGTTCTTTACTGACATTGAGCATTCTCTTTTTGCCAAAGATATTTGGAGAGCACAAATTTCTTCTTTGGCATTCTTGTATTTTGATACTTGGGCTTGCCACATCTTGAATAACTGCTTGTGTGTTTTGAGAACAGTGTGCATGCCTTTTCACAAATCACAGGGAGCATTAAAAATTTAAGCTGTCACCTTAGAAACTCTCCGATGGGTTTTTAATCAGGGTAATTGCCAGCACACAGAACCCATCAGAAGAACTATGGCACCAAAGTGCTTTAAAGTAGAGAGAGTAGAAAACTGTCAGTCAGGAGCTTGGCTGTAAAGACTTAACCAATGCACTTGTTCAGATAGGCAGAACTTGATCCACCAAAAGCAAAATTGCACCAAATGTAATCATTAAACATTTCTCAGAAAAAAAAAACCAAAAAAAAGCAACCCAAAGAGTATGTGATAGCCACTCTGAATACTGTTGCTACTTGCATCTGAGCTATTTGCATCTTTAGTCCCATTAAAAGGTTAAAAGCCTAGCTGTAATATCTTCTCTGTTACATGATAAATTGGGAAACAGAAAAATCAAGAGATTACTGATATTTTTTCTTATGTTAATCCACTTGTCTGACCTTTCTAGCACAGAAATAGCAACTTTCTCCCCCAGCAGCCCAGATTCAAAAGTGGATTAGAGACAAAGCAGCAGAGCTAAGAACTCAAAGCATCAAAACAGAGTATTTATCCACTAAACATCCCTGTGACCTTGCTCCTCGTAGAATGCAAGTCTGTTTGTTACATGACTCAGACATGAACACAGAATGTATACTTTACTCAAAATCAACAGTGTGACCTGTGAGAAAACAATTTTTGTTATCAGGGATCAAAAGGGAGAGAGTTTTTTTCTATTTTCTAGTGAAATATTAGGCTAAAACTCACATGTCTCAGCAGCCACCCAATCTCAAGGAAAATTTTCTCTGGTATGTAGCTGTCTCAATAGATGAGCAAAGCTGGAATAGCAGTGTCTACCTATATGTTTCTATCACATATTTAATACACAACTAGAAATCAGGATACAGGGATATTATTAATATCATCAGCAATTTAATCTTCTCATTGAATACCTACACTGCTGATGGGAGCATGAAAAAGATGGCTTTTCTGAAGCATAAGAAATCAAACCTTTCCAATTATTTAAAGTGTACACTAATTCCTGCTGCTTATTTGAGTGTTTCTTTCCTGGCAGAAGTTCTAAAAACTACATGCTTTTAGAACTACATCTGCTGTACAGAAGAACTGGGGTTTTTTTTTGCCTCTGACAGTGGTGATCTCTTAGCTTTCCACAATTGCCAAATTCCAAAGGCAATGGAATGTAAGAGGTATCTGTTTTCAATGAAAGGTGCAGAGAATATTTAACATCTAAGTTGGGAGCCTTGCCAAATAATTTTACTACATCTCTGAGTGTAAGTACTTCTCTCTCTCAGGGAATCTTAGTTTATTGAGTGTAGGAGAATCAGGGAGAGAAATCAATGCATGAAAGTAAAAGAAGAGTCTCCCTACTCAGGATTCCACTCAGCAGAAGATGACAGTTTTGTAATGATATCTATTATCATATATAAGTTGTAAGCTGTGTAAATAATACAATTTTTTATTGTGTGTGCAGCATTCATGAAAATGAATCAATTAAAAATAACAAGCGTGGAAGAGCTAAGACTTTCACAATGAACAGAGAATTGCCTGAACTAAAACCTAATGCACATCTCTTATTTTTAGAAAGTTTCCTTAATAAGATTTTATTTGAGAAGATATCAGTGTGTGCACATAGGAGAATGGATTGCAAGCAACCTCATCCGTGATGAATTACAGCTGTACTAATTACCAAAGAGTGGAAACAGCCTTGCCCATCCAGTGAGGATGCAAGCAATATATTGTCTTAGCTCTACTGGCTCAGCCTCTTTCTACATTGCTCCTACTCTCATCACTGTATGTATGGCTTCTGTCCCTCAAGCTCTTAGCCCTTTCATTTTTGCTTCAATGTGGTTGTGCAAGGGACAGACAGGGTTGTGCAGTCGTGTAAGGGACAGGATGCAGTCAACATGTCATGCAGAATGAGTCAATGCTGTGTGGGGCTGCCTGTGGGAAACTCACAGAGACAAGATACAAAGAGTTTTTAAGATAAAAAACAACTGATGCTGGTATCAGCTGTTCCTCCATTGTCATATGTATTTGATCTTATTTGTTTCATATCGTATGATCCTGTATGTCAGCATTATATCCCCTGCCATGGATCAATATTTCTTTATATTCTGTTCTAAATGCTTGAAGACACATAAAGACCTCTCACAACTGCCTGATGTAGATGCTACTGCCAATGTTGTGGCACTTGCATAGCTGGAGGCAGAGCTTGATAGTAATAGACTGGATGATAAACATTGATGTTTTCAGTCTGATTTGTGCTGCTGAAGGTGTTGAGATCTTCTGGGATCTGTGTTGTATTGTAAGAGTCTCTAATGTCCGTGTAAGAGCATACACATTGTCTGATGGCACAAGATGATTCTGGCTTTAGCAACTTGCCAGTAATACCAATGTGAACAGGAATCCGAAACAGGTGAGTGGAGGTTAGCAGAGTAAAACCATTGGACTCCATATTATGCCTGAGGGAGCTGTTCACGTGATGCAATTAGACCCTTGGGTATATCCAGAAGAATTAGAGAAATCCATTCTGTGTCTCCACTGTGTTCAAAAGTTATGCAGTCATTTTTTGGTAACATCCTTCTCTGCAATCATTTATGAGATTACATCAATGAATAAGATGAGTCAAAAGCATTTACACCACCAATAAAATAGAAAAGCCTCCTTTTTCATCTGCATTGGGGCACTGTGTAGCAATATCTAATTTGCCCAATTTCCAATGCTTGAGCTAAATAGCACAATTTAAAGGTAAGATTGCTGCAGTGGAATCTGGAATTTTTTGAACTAGAAATTGCTATAACCCAAGGGTAATGAAGTACATTCTTCAGAACTATCCAAGCTAAAATAGCACCCTTCTCACAGATACTCCCCAAAAACATAAGCAAACTGACAGAGGCAAGTATTGTTTTCCAACTTTTCTTTGTAGTTAGAGCAGGTTCATGGCTTAGGTAAGAGGGGAAGTATCTGTGAAAGTACGAAGCAACCCTAAACCAGGCAAATAAACCAGGCAAAAAAGGAAACTTCTTTTCACTGCATGCCTCCCATCAAATGCCTTTTAGCATTTCAGCTGCAGAAGAATTACTTTTTTGGCAGGCTTCCTCCATTTTGTTGTCTGTGCCAACTGGCTTTAGTACCCATGTGGATTGGTCAGTATGAACAGCCAGCACTTCCACATCTTCCTTTTCTAGGAGATCTTCTGTCCGTGGAAAGTCACCAGGGTGATTTTCTTCTGCTAGAAGTCCAACATATACTGCAAAAGAATATAGAAGAAAAGCAGCCATTTGAGTGAGCTGCATAACTCAAGCTTTGAATACCTGTTCAAGAAATCTATGGGTCTCTGTCTAAAGTCACACAGTCTAGAATGATGACTTAACACCTGGTGATGAGTAAATCTCTGTAAATGGCAGCTCTACAGCTACCTCTATAGGGGGTTAATGGCAGAACAATAATCCTGCTCCTAGCATGAAGGGAACAGTACTTTTGATGATTATTCCAGGTATAAAGAGGTTTCTGTCCCATTGCATGTCTGATTTGTGTAGTTTTTTATTAACTGTTTTTAATAAGAATGTTGATAGGGAAATTCAAAATTGCTTTCCCCCTATTTATACTCTATCTCAGGCTATAAACATTCAATAGTTTCCCTGTCCAGGAATGCATTTGCCCTTCCCTTCTTCCTCTCTTTGCTATATAAATCTCTCCCTATAAAACATTGGACTGTTCCAATGGTAGACCACTGTGGGAATTTATCAGCCTCCTGGCAATTTAGCAAGTAAATTATTGATTCAAAGACACTTAAAGCTTGTTTAAAAAACCTTGAAATTTGCTGATTTGTTGTCTTTGTGTGGTTAAAATTTTAAGTCCACATAATCAAAATCTCCTAACAATCTCAGCACACGGCAAGACTTATAATGCATCCTATGAAAGTCAATATACTCTGTAATTTTCCTAGAGCATCTCAAATAAATACACAACTGCTACAGCTGGTAGTAGCTGGGCTCTAAAATTGGAAGCTTCCTCCTTCACAGGTGGAAAATCATTGATGTCTCAGCATATTCCCAACCTATTCACTGAGCTTCATCACCTAGCACTTTTTACTTTTTAGAAGGCTGATGCTGTATGATAACATCTGAATAAGAATTATATATATATATATACATGTGCATAATGCAAGGCTTTATTTGGGGAGCTGAAACCTCTATTTTAGTTATGCTTGGTTGGTAGCTCTGACCAAAGTCCTTACAGTGGCAGATCCCTTGACTATATTTCACTGAATACCTCTTATTCTCTTGTCAAGGTTTTCCAGTGGTGTGGAATGCAAGAACGTAAACAAGAACCACTTCAATAAAAATGACAATGCCCTTAATATACAGCTTGAAAAACACCATGTCTCACTTCTATATGTCCAAGTGGCTTTATAAATGTAGGATATTTCAGATAGACTAGAGAAATTGTAATGTTTAGTATTCTATAGCTAACCTTCCTGATATTAAGGTCAATCTCTTCATCATTATTGCTCTGCATTGTGTTTAGTTCCTGAATATTTTGCCCCATTAGGAATAGACTAGAAATACAGAAAAGGAACCATAGCCAAGGAGAGAAACTAAAGAACAATTTCATTTTCTACAGTGTACTCAAACAGGAAGATCCTTGTTGTGGTCTCTTGAAACCATCAGCTTTTCTCTTTCTTTTTGCTACTTCACCTTTCCCTTCTCTCCTCTCACATTTCTATTCCTCACGGGAGGAAAAAACACAGTTGTTTCTCCAAAATGATTGCAATCTCTGTATCATCTCAGATAAGTTACTAGCAGCAGGTGAAAAGAGAAGTGTTGTAAAATGACTTGCCAGCTTTGTAAAATAAAATTTGTCAGTGAAGTACATACTTAGAGTCTACTCTAGGGATTTTTTCCCCCCTGTTCTGTTTCCACTCAGTCTCTCACACTTCTAGAAAACAAGTACTTACCAAAGGTGCTTTCAGGACTCCTAATCTTGTCTCTTAAAATGTCAGAAGGAAGAGAGAATATTCTTGGGCAAGAACTCTAGCCTTGCTCTTTGTTGTCCCCTTCTCTGTCCCTGAGAGCTGGAGATAAAAAAGATCAAAACAAAAAGGCCAACTAAATGTTCTTCCATGGCTCAGTCATATGAGGAATTTTCTGAGGATCTCCAGTAACAGCAAAATCAACTCTTTGGCAGGGCATTCTGGAGACTGTACTTTCTTCCTCATTGCTTTATGAATTTTGGCTTACTGAGCAAATGAAAGGAAACACTTCCAGGGTATCTCTGTCCTATGCTCTAACAATTCAAAAAACTGTCAACTAAATCTCCTAATCTGATTTCATTCAGAACTTCTAAGTGAAGCAGATAGAATAAATTGAGTAGACCAAGCATTCCCTTCTCCCATTAAAAATAAATATTTGCAAGCATCAAAGATTGCTTGCTATCCTTACTTTAACAACATGTAAGATGTGATAAGGGAGGAGATAGAATAATTTGACTGAGCACTGGCTAAGTAAGACAAAGTCAGGATTAGCTGTCATGAAGCTCAGTGCTTCCTCCAATTTAGATTTGTAAGAAAGAAACAGGGAAAAATATAAATATTTTAAGCAGCTTCCTAGAAACTGAGATATTTATTGGGTATTTGGAAAGTTGGTGTTTTGCATACATGCTTTGGTTTTAATAACCTATTATTTTAGGCATCTAATTTTCTTCTTACTTCTCGACGATCATAACTTTTGTGTAGAGAGTTTTACCGCAATTGTGGTTTCTTGTACTGTTCTTTTTTCATCTGAACAGTAGTAAAAACCTGAAATATAAATTGAGAGAATGGCATCCTTCAGTAGTTTGTATGAGTTATTGAGATTTATATTCTATAAACAAGCATGTTTGTATTTTTCTGTACTATGTCTTACATCCCCTAGACTTCTGATTTTTGTAGTTGTACCTTTAAGAGCTTTATATACTTGGAAGCATGGTAGCTCTTTCCCAGTGTACACAATAACATTCTGGAGGCATTCAAAGCATCTGTTTGACAGAAAGAAGAGAAGAAGCATAAAAAGAAGAGGAAAATTTTTATTCCTCTTCTTGTAATGGTTGGCAAAATACTTTTCTTCAAAAATCCCCACAACATTATGCTTTACTGAAAGGTATCTTAAACATAGTTGTATTGCCTTAACAGTTTAAAATATTATATAATCACATAGTCTGCATTAGGTCTTCTGTCCCATTAGCTGTGTTCTCATTTATAAATGGTGTTCAGACTGTTGGAATAAAATCATGAGAGAGAATTGAGCATAGCTGCTGTTTGATCACAGGGACAGAGGCTAACATGAAGGCTATTCAAGACAGAGGTTTGCATATGAGCTTCCATATAAACAGTACTGAAAGTTCTGAAATATTTTTTTTTCTTGCTATCACCTTGGAGACAGTTTGTGCCTAATGAAAATATATTGTAGGCCTTAATGTAGTAATCACTATGAGAGAGTTACACATTTTTAATCCTTTAAAGATGTCGTTTAAATATTATCTATCCTCTATGAATATTTGATGCTCATTAAATATTCCCTGGAAAAGTAAAAATAACACTTACATTTGTTAAAAGATTTTGGCAGCAGTAATATAACCAGAATGGTTTTCACTTCTAGAATTAGTAATACGTCCCCTTTCTGCTGGCCCATCTCACTCTTAAATATTAGAAAGATAAATTCCCAAGGATAAAGGACAAACAATCTGGAAAAGGTCAGAGGGAGCAGAATCAGAAGTAAAGCTACAAGGGAGGAACCATAGGATATATTTCTCTCTGATTTCTTCTATAAGAGAAATATGTTGTGAAACATCACTTTAACAAAATGTATTCTGTATTCCAAAGAGCTAAACTGCCTAGATAAATCAACCCCTCTCACCAGACTGCAGAATATTGGAAAGATGAGATAAAAGAACTTAGCAGAATGGTCAAAATCAAGGGTATACCATTAATTCCATTCTCTTCCCTTTCCCTCATCCCACTATACATATGTGTGTGTAGGTCTGTGCATGCATGCACATGCACACATAGGCACTGATCTTAGCCTGACTACTTTAGTTTAGTTGCATAAAGTGGGGCTTTCCTTACAAAACCCCCTGTTTAACAATTGTGGTGTGAATCTAATTGATACATATTTTTAAGCCTATAAGCCTTATGTCTCAGCAATTTTTGTAGCCTGAAGCTGCACAGGATAACTTTCATGCAAGAAAGATTTTTTTTCATTATAAAATATACTGACCTTGTATTCTGGTACTATGTTAAAAGTTTCCATTTTAATTTATCTGAAACTGTTTATTTTGTATGAGGCTGATGTGACGTTTGTTCATCCCTCTCTAATGATAACAAAAAAGCAGTAGTTTGTCCATTGTCTATTCAGTGACTGACATCTTTTTTACTGAATTATTCATCTGCCTCCTACTTTTGAAATTGCTTTCTCATGATAGATTTTCATTCCAAGCAGAGTAGCAGTGTTAAGAATTTCTTAGGTGTTCTATCCATTAAAGATGTTCCCTGTTTACAGTCTTGAAGAAACTGTTACAAGCTTTAATACTCACAGTCATTACTGGGTGTCCTGAGTATGCAAACGCAGCAAAGCTGTTATTCCTCTCTTAACATTTCCTTCAGGGTGTGTAATGTGAGTTAACACTTGGTTATATTAGTGAAGCCAGGGAAATGATATGTTTACTACTGAAGCTCAGGAAATATATGGCTAAGCGTCAGTTATTAGCTTGGTCATAAACCTCCTTTGCAACATCAAAAAATGGCATTTATCACCTCAGGAGAAGGCTAATTAAGCTAGAGGACTTTGTTTAAATTCCCAAATAGCTTGCAGTGCATGAAGGTCCCCTGTGTATAATCCATTCTGATTCAAAATGCTACAGGAAAAGAAGAGCAAGACAGAGACAGAACTGGAGGAGCAAAGGGGCCATGGATTAAAGGCACATACATTATTCAAACATTTCTCTGGCTTCAGTGGAGAATTGAATTAAATGTTTCTGAGCTTTCATTATTGGGATATGGAACTAAGTTCTTCCTTCCTGGAGAGGCAAGAATGTCTTATCAGAATGGTAACCAGCCATTATGAGTTAGGTATAAAAGTACTGGAATTAAGTGAATACCAACATGAGCTTGTGAGCTGGTTCTATAACTTGATAAACAAGTTGGTTTTTATCTTTTTGGTTTTTTTCTGGTTTTATTTTTGGGTTTTTTGATTGTTTGTGGTTTTGGTTTTTGTTTGTTTTGCTTTTGGTTTTTTTGGTTTTTGTTTTTTTCCTGAAGAAACCTTTTCATTCAGATTTCTGAAAGTCATGTCCCTGCTCTGTAGGTATGTACCTATATGAGCAGTTATGGCTCATAACTTTCACCAGTGAGTGCAGCCATTCTGATGTGATGCCAGAACTGCAGCTGCAATGAGCTGTACAGAGGCTGCCTTGTGGATCAGTCTCAGAGTGAACACAGGAGCCCCATAGCAGTAAGAGGAATCAGAACTCATCTGGTCTGGTACCCAGAAAAGACAAGTGGCACCACAGATTTTACAGCTGGTAATTGCATATAGAAAGATAATGGGACATTAAAAATCTTGTTGATAACTCTATACATTATAATAGCTTTACTAAAAAAGGCAAGCCAGCTGTTTTACATTACCACCAGATTTTTAAAGGACTAATGGAAATAACTCAGTTTCTGACAAGATGTAGGAAAAATTGAGTACCACCTATTTGAAGGGCTTTGAAACAATTCTATATACAATCAAGAGTTGAGAAAGTGCAGATTTATTTATAATAGCAAAAAGAAAATAGTTAACGGGATCCTATTCTGAAAGCAAATTGGGAATGATACGTGTGCATACGGATATATACACATACATGCATGTGTATGATATACATTATATAAGAGTTAAATATTTGCCTGCTTCAGATTTTTCCAGCTTGTGAGCTACTTTATTCATTAATCAGTTATGCACTAAAGCCAGAGTGGTTTCCCTGTCTTGCAGCTGAATTGGTCAGCTCTCTTTACAAGTGTTATTCTATGATTTTTTTGACCTTTTATTGGTTTATCTGTAGAGGAGAATCCCAGCTTTGCATCTGCTCATGTCTTTGCCCTTTATCCGTGGAGTTATGTGTGCTTTCATCTTTCTTTACACAAAATTTAATTAGTTTATTCTCACACAGTAATGTCTATTGATTTGTTTCCTTATGTTTTGATTGTGCTGAGACAAATATCTTCTCTGCTTGACTGCTACTTGCATGTAAACTTAACTACCAATTACTTTTCATACATTCCCTTCCTTTGTTCTTAACAGTGATTGAGAACAAAACCCGTATTCTTTAAAAATGTATAACTATTTATTTGGCTTTAGTTAGGAGTCATGTTGATGAAAGTGCACTAATTCTTTGTTTCAAAAATAATTATGTTGTCTTTAAAGGGATTTCAAGATATGCTTGCTTGCTTTAGGGTCTTATTATGGTAAATGAGCCACTGGAAAAGTGGCTCAGATAATTTTCAGTGCTTAAAAGAAAAGAAGCTGAATAACATTAATGCACATTCAGAAATGTGCAGTCTCTTAGACTAGGTTAGGAACAAAAGTTATTGGATTGTTTATGCTTCAAGGCAATATGTCAATATTTCTGTTAATATAGTGATTCAACTGTAATGAGCATTCTATAAGATCACACTCAGGGTGAGGGGAAAAGGAAAAACAGGCAGAAATTTCCTGCCCTTAGAGAAAACAAGACTATCTGGAGATAAGAGAAATTAGAGAAAATAAAGGTACAGGAAGAGGATAGAAATAAATTCTAGAGTTCAGTAAGGCAGTAGAGTTTCCCATATGTTGAAATAACTTTCAAATACAAGTCTAGGTTGGGAATCCTTTCATTACTGTTCCCTTTGCCCTCCTATTACACCTTGTGAGAAAGATAAAGTTCCTTAACAGAAGCTGGAACTGTGGCTGAAAATGAGTGCTTTTCTGATACCTTTTGAGATGTCGCCAGCACTTCACTAGACTTTGTTATGAGTTGTAAAAAAGTAACTTCTGGTGATGAGACCTGCAGTAGGTAGCAATTTAGTGTGGTGGAAGTAAGTCAGCAGACAAAAAAAAAAAGGTGTTGAGGCCCCTACAACAACGTTACAGGCAGTTTGGGATTCTTACCTGGGACTAGATCTATTCCTGCTGGATCAGTCATCCTCACTATGCAAAGGGTTGCAACTGTCCAAAACACAAGGCTTTGGTTGCAACTCCTTCAGTCCCTGGGAAGGGCTGGAAAATAAAGTTCA
Organism: Sturnus vulgaris; assembly: GCF_052056855.1. Classification (NCBI taxonomy): domain Eukaryota; kingdom Metazoa; phylum Chordata; class Aves; order Passeriformes; family Sturnidae; genus Sturnus; species Sturnus vulgaris. The sequence goes on along the minus strand of NC_142248.1, from coordinate 7,041,084 downwards.
CACTCAAACCAAAGAAGCTTGTTTAGTTCCCTCCCAAAAGAATCTACTTAATATGTATCAGAATTTCTCTGCAAAGAGAACAGCACCAGACAAAACTGGATTAAGTGAGAATTTTCTTTCAAAAGCAGAGTTCCACTACACTAAGACACTTTCTGTTCTGTCTCTGAATATCAAAGTTATGACTTTTTGTTGTAGGAACAACTGAAAAAATGGGCTGATAATAGCAAACAAGTCTTACACAAATATTTTCTCCTTTTGACAATGTTTTTCCAGTTTTTGTGCAGTTGCTGACATAGGAGAAAATGAATTGCAAGATGGTTGAAGAAATCCTCTCCATAACCTTCTGTGAATAACATGTTAAAGAAATCCACTCTAAGTTTTTGCCTTCTGGAGAAAACTAAGAACATTACTGGGTTCTGTTTGGATGCCCATATCACATAGGCAGGATCAATAATGGGGATAATTCTTTTAATACTGAGCCATAAAATACTAATTCAAAGAACAATTTTGTTGGGATAGATTTCCAAATCCTTTCACTGCTGTCTCTTCTGAAGAATTATATTCTATTTTAGCTCTCTTGCAGTTTAACACATAAGTGCTATAAGTAAATGAGCTGTAACATGCCTTCTTTCCCATTATATGTGTCCAGAGACATTACTGTTATCAAAAAGTTTCCCTCTACTGGGTATTACCCCTACCATTAGAGAAAAGAAGTGAATTTTGTTTGGTCACAGTAGCTTCTTCTGAGAAAAGTGATTTTTGTGGTTTTTGTGGGGGTTTTTTTTGTTGTTGTTTTATTTTTTTTCCGTTGGATTGGAAATAAAGCATGTGTCTTCAATTATTTGTAATAGTCCATAGTATAGCAAATATAGACAGCACCAAAGAAACAGTGATAATCTTCCAAAATGAAAAAGTCTTTATCTCAAATTGCTTCTCAAGGCTTTCAGGAGGAAAATATATAGTCAGTTGGAGCTACATATTAAGACATTTCTATTTGTCCTTCAACTGCTTCATGTCAGTAATACTTAGGATTCTCTGACTGAATAAAAAAATTACATTAGCAAACTGAGCTATTGACTTGTTATGAGCTCATGTTGGTCTATCACGGTTCTAGTATAGAAGAGGGAATCAGATGGGTATTAAGTTTATTAATCAGAATACTACAGATTTCCTAAATACCTCTGGAAGATACTTTTAAGAAGTTCATTTCACTTCTTGCAAAGCTTAAAACTTCTCTACTGAAACAAAAATGAGTTTGCTTCAGAATGCCACATAAGGAAGTGGACGAATACAAAGTGAGATGCTGCAAATGGTGCAGGATTGCACCACTGCACTCCCATCTGATATCACACTGCTGGTATTATCTTCTCTCACCACAGGACAGGAGAGGGGAAGGCACAACTGTATTATCTTAGCTGTTGTGATATATTAAGCCTGACATGCTGCCAAACCCCATGTGTATTAATAAGTTTCTCCCGCTGATCCCCAATGGCACTCAGATGGGTTCATTGGTAGATTGTGGCAGACATTTAAATGTTTGAGCTGGGCAATTTGAGATGAACTGTCATGATTCATTATCCCTATTGAGGGAACAGTGCCAGGAAGTATCTGGCTGATGACTTGAGAGACACCTAGTAAGCAGAATAAAACCCCAACTCACTCAGCAAAGCCCACAGCATTGCTGAAGGGTCTAAACCCAATGACCAATACAACACACTGCCACTTGTAATAAGCCAGGAATTAAAAGCTGTTGTTATTAGGGACTTAAACTCAAAGGTTGGCAAACAATATGCTCCCAAATCAGAGTCTATCTCCAGCTGACAGCTACTGCCTGCCCCTTGCCTGCTGGGTGTATCTGGGTGTGTGTAAATGCAGATTGGAAGACAATGAATTACTGGTTACAGGAATAAACACCTCCTGATTTCTTTTAAAATGTAGTTTTTTAAATATCCCTGCCTCCTTTTAAGGAGCTGATTGTTGACAGCAGTGCAGAGCTGAGCCATTTTGCTGTACTAAGTAAAAACTTTTGACTAAAAGGGTCAAGGTGACAAAGGGAAGACTGACTGCTTTTGAATTCAGCCTATATTCTGTCTTTGTATGTATTCTAAGCAGAGTTCAATTGTTTTGCCTTATATTCTTCCTCAGGTAATACACAGGATCTTCAGTGTAGTGATAATAAATTCCTATGCAAATTTCTAGAGGTTTTACTGACCAGAAGGCTATCATAGAATGTTGTGGCTCTATACTTAAAAAAAAAACCTGAACAAACCCCAAAAAGTTCTTTGATAGAACAGTAAGAATGCTAAAATTCTGGAGGGACAGGAATCATATTTGATTTATAATCTATTATAAGGAGAAACAGATATGCACATCTACCCTACTGAAAAATGATTTTTCTTTATGAAGGAATGCTTTTTAAGATATATTTTTTGTTCCATCATTGCTGGATAATCAAAGGTCTCAGGTTTCTTCACCTGCCATTGTAATTGCAAAAAATGTTTACATATTTTTTGTGAAGAAATGGATGAACCGTTTTTACTCAAGTTCTTCTAAAGGTATGTAATGAACTATGTTTTGGCACGGGGACTGAATCTACTAGCTCAAGGTTTAGCTTTATAGGTTTACAGTTTCAGTCATATTTGCAGCACCACTTGGTCTCTTTACACTGCTGCTTAGGCTTGCCAGGCATTGTGGATTGCTGTCAGTTTTCACTATAGACTAAAGACTATAAAATAAATTGTGTTTCTTCAAAAAGTATTTTCCTAAATCTCTTATCTGCCATTTGTCCTCTCATCTGTATGCATTTATTAAAGATGTGTCAGTATGAATGGTTTAGAGATGTGATTATTTAGCCTTTTTGGTGGAAGAAAGAACAGCTAAAAATACCTGTTGCAGCATTCTTTCATATTTGGATGAATACCTGTGTCGTTAGAGAAAATGAATTTTGTGACCTTTCCTACTGCCCTCCTTTGTTGTGCAGCATTCAATATGAGTGGTGGTTTTTGCTTTGAAGGCACATTCAGCAAGTCAACATTAGGGTACCCAGCTGCCTGGGAGCCATGGTGCAGAAAAACAGAGGACAAATGACAGTCAGGTATTAAATGCTTTTGCAAAGTTACTATGAACAAAGGTATAATTATGTTGTATTATGATTCTTTCATGCATGTCCTAGTCTATAAGTGCAAATGCACTTGTTTGTCTTGTCTGGATAATGCTTTGGTTTGAAAAAGCTCTTAAGGAATGCTCTTGTCTCATTTCTTTTTTGGCACAGTGATTTGATGTGTTTATGGACAGTATGATTTGGCTAAATTGAAATCAATAGCCAAAATAAAGCTCATTAGGACCTGGATTTGTGTTTAATGTGTAGCAAAAATAAGGAGGGTTTAAATTAACGCTCTAGGATGATGTGTGTTTAAAAAATGCTGTATAGAACAATTTCAAATTTTTATATTGTAAAAAATATATGCAAACCAGATTAATAAATATCTGGATAAATACTTGAAGTTTTATATGTGGAGGTTTTAATAAGTTGATAGGTTCAAATATTAGCTTGTTAATTTTTCATCATATTCTTTGTGGTTTTTCTTGCAAGAAATGAGACCTGCATTAGGATCCGATTTTTAGGGACTATTTTAAAATATTGATTCTTTGAATATCAGCATAGTCTAAAGAACAGATAATTACTTTTTATCTGGGAAAAAGCCCAAAAAACAAAATGTGTGCCAAAGGTAGTATGTTTCAAAGTAAAACTCATCAAAGTAGAAAAAGCTTGACTCAGATGTGCTGCTTTTTGATGTAATTAATACAACAACAGATGAGATGCAAGGCCTTGCATTAAAATTTGTGTTTGATAAAACTGGTTATCTGCTTTGAAATATCTCCTCTGTAGGTACTGAATCTCATATATGCTATCAATTAGTGATATAAACAGTAAGAAAATAGATAATATAGAAAGAATTTCCTTTAACTTATTCTATAGAATCATGGGAAATTTAAGGTTGAATTTGCATGCGTTGAGGTTCTTCCATACCTGTGATTAGATGAAACATTAATTTATCACACATGCGAAAATTTGGCATATCTCAGAAATAAAAAGATCAATAAAATAAAATTAATCCTCTTCTTTTATATCTGCAGTCAGGAGTGTGAAACAGATTTCAGTTCAATCATCAATTCAAATTAGCTCAGATCAAAAAGAATCAGAAAGATGTCCCTGAATGATTGCTTTAGGGCAGGATTTGATGGTTTTGAAACAAGTTTATAAGAAAAATGTTTGACTTTCAGACCACACTAGGGAAACTAAAGCTGATTGTTACGTACTTTAGCATTTTCAGATAAAAATCTGGGGAGGGAAATAGCCTATAAAATCAAGTAATCCTATACATAACCTGCAGAGATCTTACTTCTAGACCCAGTAACTACTTAGGAAAAAATCTTGTAGTGATTTTGGATTTTGTACAGAGAATCCATTGTTTGGGATTGTCAGCTCAGAAGCACTAGAAACAATGTTAAGAATTTGCAATTTTAGCTGTAGACAGAAGCTGAAATGCTCCCTTTTGGGACAACTACACTTGGAAAAGAACTTAAACAGAAAAAAATAGAATCTCTTCCTCATCTATAAGGGGGGTAGTGAACATGATTAGGTTCATTTAGAGTTCAGTTTTAGAAAACATTTTGACTAGGTCAAGTTTTACCATGTGTATTGTGTAGAAAATAAAGAGCACTGTTCAGGATCAGACTGACTAAGAGTGTTCTAGAAAACAAATGAATGAGTTTTATTGTTCCCTAAATTAATGGAGTACAAATTGGAAAATAGTTCTGACAAGATGAAGGACTTCCTGTTTTATTCTCTTTCACCTGCATGTATGAAATATGAATTCATGCATACCCACAAAGAGACTAGCTGTGGTGGTTTTTGTCAAATGAGCCTAGAGCATCCATCCATCCAAAATCTGTAATCTCCTCTATTTTTCTGCAATCAATTGTGTATTCATGCCTGTTTCACACACAGTCATTTGGACTGGGCACCACTCCTCCAGTCTGAGGGTCTTTCTAAGTTATACAGAAGTGGCTGGTGCAGAAAATATGTTATAGATTATAAAAGAAGGCAGGAATTTATATCAACAAACACAACAAGGTGTTTGTTACTTTGGAAGCAAGCAAAACATGTCTTCTTCTTTTCCTCATTCTTTTTTCTTACTTTCTGATTGCCATTTTTGTGAGTAGAGAAGAAAGTTATCTCTAAACAGCCAACTAACTCAGTTTTGATTTGCGTGTAAACTTTTCTGATTTAATTTAAATCAATAGTTGCTTACCAGAGGGCTGATTAAGCATTACAAAATTGATTTGCAAAACAAAATTGTGTTTGACATAATTTGAAGGTTTCTGTCTGTCAGTTATTCTGTGGGGTGTCCTACCTAGCCACAAAAATGTTTAATCAAGATTCTTTACCATGGTTGATATCCTCTGCCAGAGGATTTAAATCACATGTCCTGACTATGCAATAGTATAGCTTTGGGCTGAAAGATGTAAATGTGTTTAATAAAATCAATTCAAATCCTTTTTGTAGGCCTCAGGATTACTAAAAGCAAGACAAATCCTCCTCTTAAATGACATCTTAAGATCTCAAGGTCTCTGTTACAATATTATGATTAGTATATACAATTCCATTTCATTCAATAATGAGTTTGGCTAATGTAGGTTCTAGCCCAGGTGGACACAGAACTGCTCAGATGTGTCATTGTTGTCTTACTCCTCTGCTTGTAACATTAGCACTGCTGTTTCTTTATATGCATTAACAATTATTTGTGGGTTTAGAGCACAGGTATCTGGTTCTTGCTGCTGTTAATGAAACTCCAGGTGACCACAAAGTGCTGCAGAGTGGCAGCTGTAAAATCCTTGGTGGCCAGAGGTTTGTTAGAATGCAAAAGGGTCAGAAATAGGATATTTAGTGAAAACAGTCTTTTTTCTCTTAAAACATACTAGATCTAGACACAACTTTTATCTACTGTCAAGAAATAAAAAGATGGGATATTTAAAAATAGATTACTGTCATTTTGAAAATCCACTGACAACACTTATGTTTCAAAATAAGTCTTTTTCTTTTAAATCAAGTGTTAAACAGAAGTATAAAAAATTACCTTAGATGTCCTACATGTGAAAAAACCTCAAGTTTTACACTGGTGTGAAATAAATATATCAAAATTTTTATACTTTGACAACACTTAATTATCAAGATAATGGTTAAGGATGCAAATCACTAGGTGTTGTGTAAGAGTGCATTTAGCCCATATAGCAAAATTATATACTAATAAAAAAATTAAGAATGTATTCCTGATTTTTCTCACTCAAGAGCCATATTCATAAAGTCCCCTTCAATTTTCCCTGCCATATTGCACAAATTTAAAAAAGAATATCTGTAATTACTGTTTTCCAATAGATGTAACAGAAAGAGAAAGAGTTGCCAAAACACTTTCTAGGTTTTAATAGAAACAACCACAAAGTCTTTGGGAAAGTCTCAAAAAGGTGTTTTCAAAGTCAGAAGATATCTACTCCAGTTTCTAGACTGTGCCTTTTTGTTAACATTATGCTCAATCTCTTGTGACAAAAGAATTGAATGGCCACCTGGATTGTTTCAATGCCACCTAATGGTGTTGCTATGCTTACAGTATAAACAGTGATACCATTACTCATGCCTAATAGTACCTATGGCAAAAGATGCACTCTAAAACTGAGGAAGCAATATAAAATCCTGTCTTGTACCACCTTGCCACTTCCAGGTCATCCTAAATTCTCATTCATTCTTCCTTTCTTAACCCAATGAATAATACCAGATACTTTCGTGCTCAGAAATTAATCCACCTCCCTCTCAGGAGTTACCATCTCTGAGAGAAGCTCTGTAGTTCTCAAGGTTGGACGATTTCCACAAATTTCAAATCAGGGAGGAGCAAGGTATAGCATGCTATTCCTTTAATTCTTATATTTGTTTCTATTTGCAATCACTGAGTGAAATTCTCTCTCTCTGTCAATATCTATATACTATGAATTATGTTTAAATACCAAAGTGTTATTTAAAATAGCCTGAGGGAGGAAAAAAAAACCGCATTATAGCCCTGAGTTCAGGGATATTCGTTGAGCTATGCCACAAGGCTCACACAAACATGACCAGTTTTTATAATCCCCTTAGGCAATGCTGAAACTATAAACATGATGGGAATGAAATCTCACCATGTGTATCTAATGGCCCCAAAGAGAATAACTCGAATTGGTGCTGACACAGCACTTGGCTTGTGTTAAAGGTTTAACATACTACAAAAATCCCTGTGGCTTTTAGGTCATTGGAAGAGGCTGTGGTGAGAGACTGTCCCAAAATACATGCTAGTGAGGTGCCTACTGGTGCCATAAAGTAGCTTGCAAACCGAAGTGCTTTGCTCTGTTTGGCCAGAGCAAATAACCCAGGAAAAATACAGGTGTGCTCATATGCCTGACTCTTGTTCAGGCAGAAAAGGCAGAGCATGGAACAGTGAAATGTATTTTAAAGTAATATTAAAAAGTGTATCAAAACAATAGAAAATATTAATAGTTAAAGTTATGATTAATTAGTGCAATTTAACTAGTTGATTGATAACTAATTTAATATTAAAGTATTATAATAACATATAAAGACATATTAATGCATGACAGTGTGAGGTAGTGATAGATAGATGTGTATGTATATCTGTATGAGTACATGCACATATGTAATAATATTAATTAATATTAATTAATAATATTAATTAGTAATATTAATTAATATAATAATAATATATTTAGTAATATGTAATATTGCTACATTTTATGAGACCCATTTACATTGACACACAGTGTAAGTCTCAAACAGAACTTTACTTTCCTCCTGCTAACTGATGTAAGAAGGGAAAAATGCCACTGCTATGAGAAGGTACTGAGGGATTCAACCAAATCAAGAGTATGAAAATCAGACCCCGAAAAATAGACGTAGTCATATATCAAAACTTCTCTTATTCTTTATATTTAAAAATTCTAGTATAAGGAACACTTTATTACAAGTGAAAGATATTCTGTGAATAGAATAGTTTTCAGAAAATATAGATTAAAAAATATTAAACTTACTATAAGAATTATTTTCAGACAGACCATTTCTCCTTGAAAATATTTCCACTGAACAATTTTGACTGGATTTTTTTGTTTGGATGTACACTACATGAGGAATTGCTTTTTTCCTTCAGTGAACTTTGTCTACCTGCTAGGAAATCCAATTCATTTGAGAAATGCTCAGCAATATTTGTCACTCAAATATTGTAATTACAAGGAAAGCAATTTATACACTAACAGGCACGGACTTCAAAAAGTTTGCCAGATTTAATACTGGCATTTCTTACTTTTCTACTTTCCTGTATGAGGATTTCTTTACTTCAGCCTTTCCTGAGAAAAATGTCTCCTTTTTTTTGACATTTCTCATTGCTTTCAGTTTTTGTTTACTTGCTACTTTATCTTTGCTATGAAGTTTTGTTGCTTGGGTTGCTTGAGCATTCAAGTAATAAGCCTCCCACTGTTTTTCTTTTAATGACTTCTACAATTCATGGGTTTAGGCAATATCAACCATGTCTCAGTTAACTATAAAAGTGAGTTCTTACTTGTCCCTGCTCCCTTTCTTTAATAATAAAATCTAAATTCAATGCAGCCCTAAATCATGAGTTCAGGTTTTGTCCCTAAAGTTAATCAGTTTCCTTGCCAGGCATACCAGAAAATTCCTGTCAGATTGAATTATCAGTAGATTGAAGGTCAGCTGGAGTTATTACTTTATATTTATATTATCATGAGTGTTAGTCTCCAGCAGTTCCCCAGGCTTCATTACATCCCACTTGACTCAATTTGTATGTTTCTTGATAGCTGAGAAATGTTCTCAAGGATTAGTAATTAAAGTTTGCTTCTATATTACTGATGATATTCTATATAAACAAAAGAGATGATAATTCAGAGAATGAGTGTACAATTGTGTACCTAATATAAATGCTCTAAGATATAGCTAAGAAGAATTCAATAGAAGGGTTTATGAAAATTCCCCATCACATACATAATTTTCTATTGTACATGCACAATGACCCCGTTCACATGTACAACTGTACATATTTTTCACAAAAGTTATGCAGCATTATTAATATTTTAACCATACCAAAAATGCCTGAAAACAGTGCTTGTGGAGATGTGAGGTACCTTCCTTCTTTCCCATGAAGGTTTCCCTCCTGAGATCCTATATGTGATCAATGTTCTGGTGATAAAAAGATAGTGAATTTCCTGAAAATAAGGAACCCACAGGAAGTGTACAGAGCCTGCTGCTTCCAGTACAGCACATTCCATCTCATATTGTAGTAGTCATGAGCCAGAATGTAAAGGCTACAACTTGGGTACAGGCAAGGGTGAGAATTTCAGAGAAGAAATTCTTGTCTTACAGTATTGAAAGTATCTAAAGTGTCCTAAGTTTCAGCTGACACAGACCATCTTTCAGAATCAGCCTCCTCTCTAATGGATGTGGATATTCATTATGCATCTTGTCTGTTCTGAGGATTGAAAAGGGCCTGTTTAAAGTCTTATTTCTGTGTAATTGCTGTCAATATTTATTAAACTTCATTGCAAAAACGGAGCAGAGAAGGGAAATCAGCCTCACTGGTGACAGCCTGAATTAAATAGAAAGAGGTAGTAGTGAGCCTTATGCTATATTTCTCACTAAAGACTAGGTTTTAATTTATTGCTGCTGAACAATTTGGATGATGTCTAAAATAATGGCAACATAGCTGCTGAAAATTGAAATTCTTCCACAATTTCATATTTTTTACTATATTAGCCTAGTTTGAACCTCATAGTTCAGCTTCTACCCCTTCCTTCTGAGAGCTTGTGGAATCAGACCATACTGATAAAAAGATAAAATGGTCATTTAAGAGAAGAATGAGGATTTTTTCTGGAAAATATTTTTGCAGTCATTTTCTACTGCAGCCATAGGCTTGTGCTTTTGGGAAGCAGTGCTCTGCCTCCAGAGCTCTTATCTCAGGAGAGCCACAAGAACCAAAATTGATCTATGTAAATTTTTTTCATTTTGCCTCTGCACACTAGCAATGAGAGCTTTTATCTTACCTTCCTCCTTTCTAAGACTACTCCCTTGAGCAAATTTTATCTTAGATGATGCTTCTGTAAAAATGCTATGGTGTACCATTAATGAAACAGCTGCTATTTCCTTAAGTTCTCCCAGCTCATGCTGCTTCATCCCACCTCAATTGATTCACAATGACTTATGGAGAGGGACAACTGTGGTTTTTAAAAATTCCTTCTTTTGGATCCAGTACTGCTGACAGTTTCAACTGTTTCAACTGTCACTTTTTTCAATCACCTAACTGTTTCCAACAGTTGTTCAAAATTTCATTGAGTTCCTGTAGTTTCAAGTTTCCAATGATATTAGAATATTTCCTCTTGTAATTTTTAAACAATTTTGGTCATTTTGCTCTAAAATTCTACATGTCTCATAGTAGCTCCTCTTTTGGAAAGCTCTTGAGTTCCTTAAACTTTTCAAGTGTCATTACTTGACAAACTTTTGCTAGAGATCTGGTAACAACAAATCCTCTGTGACAGAAAATATACTGCTGAAAAAGTCCTGTTCTATCTCTCAACAGTATTATGTTATTATGTCCATGAAATAGTAAATGTCAATTGTATTTTCTGGGGAAACTGAGCTGAGAAAGCTAAGAGACTTTATCAAGGACACAAAATGAGTCTGTCCTAATTTTAGGACTAGAAATAAACATGTGTATCTTAGTTCTTTGAATTAAACCTTAGTTAGAGTCCATCTGTTCTGAGAAGAGGGCCTTGGAAAGCCATGTCAGTGAGAACTTTTGAACTCAAATGGTAAATAGATGATCATGAAATCTCAGCTGAGATCTAAATCCAGAGGTTTTATTGCAAATTTCAGTGCATGGGGAAAAAGGAAAATGCATGCATTTTGGATCATAAGGGAAGTTTATAAATCTGGAAGCTAGAGAAGAACAGGCTTGATTTTCACATATTTTGGATGCACACTCAATCACAGCGAGAAAACTGAAGTAGAATTGGATTAGCTCACTGCAGAAAGCTATTTATTTGAGATAAATGGTCTAAAGACGGGGTTGGAATGAACTTCAGGTTGTCATTCAGCTCACCCATCTTGAACAATGCAAAATAGATAAAACTGCACTATATAATGAACAGTCAAATTTATTCTTAAAGGTAGTTAACAAAGGAAATTTCACATCCTTTCTAGACTGACTCACAAGGTTTTCATTCCACTGCTTCACTGGAATCAAAAATAAGGAAGTAAAGGGCTTTTGAGCACAGAGGAGAGGGATTCTTTCCATATAGCTATGTCAGTTAAATTTCATGCATAATCACTTAGGAAAGCTATCCTTCTTGTGCCTTAATTAAATAACCCTTAAGGATGAAGTACCATGAGGGACAAGGTCATGGTGAAAACTGTAATTATTTCCTAGAGCTATTGATTTTATGCTAATGATTTTAAATGATGCATATAACTTGCATCTAATAATCTTACCTTGAACGGTGGGTGCTATTTTGGGCTTTCTGTGTCACTTGGGAGAGAGCTTGTTTGGACATATTTCATCCCCTGTGTCTGCATTGGTTAGTGCAAAGGTTGGTGTGTGGGAGAGGCTGCTCAACATCATGTCAAAGAAAAAGTTTTTACTTTTTGTTAGGGTAAATAAAGTTGGAGAGGATGAAGTGAAACGAAAAGAAGTGAAAAGAAAGAGATAATGTATAAAACAAACCCCAACAGCATCTTTCTGCCTACCCCCTGAGTATGAAAGGGTTTTGAAATCAGGATTCCTGTGGATGAAACAATTTACCCTAGAAAATTCCCAAGACAAGAGTTCATCCCTGAGGTATCATACATCATGATTCCTTTCTTCTTTGTGTATCTTCTAAAGGTCTAGCCGTGGAAAATATATTTATCTAAATGTTACAGTATATTTTATCTCATTGATGTTTATTCTCATGACTTAAAAACTATCAGCTGTTCATATATTCTCAAAAAACTGTGTATTTCACAGACTTTATGATTCATGAAGAAGGCAAGAAATCCACGTGCTGTGAATGCATTGATTTTGTGTCCTTCAGTCTATCCAATTGTCCATAATTTAGTTGACCACCATGATGATATTATAAATTGTTTTACACTCTTATTGTTTATCAGGAAAAACTATAAATCTGGGTATTCTGTTTAGAGAAGCAACTTTTTTTCCCAGAAGAGGTCCAAGAGATTGTCTGGAAGTGTTCATGTTGTTATAGTTTGTGTACATCACAGATCACATCTGGATTTTCATACTATACTGCTTTTGTTATGTCATCCTTTAATGTGCCCACATAAGAACCACTTATGTGCAATCTCCTATAAGTAGGAAAAACCCCAGCAATAAAAGAAACCCATAAAACAAAGAATCTTAATTTCACATTTACCAACCTGCACCAAAACATTTCAGGATGAGCTGTCTACCATTATTCAATCATTTTGCCTAACTAAGATGTTCCAGCTGTCTGCAAATCCAGCACTCCTCGACAAGCAGGGCTGGAAGGGGGATCCAGGGTACTCCAGACCTGTCAACCTTGGTGAGCCTTGGTGCCCAGGAAGGTTAAGGGACAGATGATCCAGATGATGGCATCACTTGGCACAGGCAGAACAATCAGGGTATCAGGGCCAGCCTGCATTGGATGACCATGCTTGACCAACCTGATCTCCTTCTATGGCAAGGATCCAGAAAACACAGGTTATTACCATATTTACAGTTGATGCTCTGCCTTCCTTAGCAGCGAGTGAAAGAATTAGCTAAGCCAATTGAGTGGAACTTTCTCACTTTCTGAGAGACTTGTCTTGGCTGCAACACAGATGGAACAAGCTGGCAAGCAGTAACAAGGACAAATTTTGTTCAGTTATGGCTCATGTTGTGCCCATTGGAAGGACTAATATAGACTTTGGTCACTGTAGCTGTCAATCTCACACTTCCCACTGGTTCACAAGTCAAAAGATAGAAAGAAAGTAAAAGAAGCAGGTAAAAAGAAAACATTTTGGCAAATAATGAGAATGGAAGAAGAAAGCACATGATTTATGAGAGTAATTCCTGTACACTGATCATTTACCTGATAGGGTTTTAATCACAAATGGTCTTCACATACAGATGTTACAGCTCAAAATATTTTTAGTATCATTTGGGCTTTTCTTGGTTTTTTCTTTCCTGCACTGCCCACATTTCAGTATCTGTGTGTCTCTCTTTAATCACAACACTTAGTGTCTCCTCTGCCATTCTCACTAATCATCACCTCTGATTATTAATGGCACCAGGTCTCCCTGTGATTTGCCCTTTGTGGCCAGCTACTTTTAATTTGGTCTGCAGCAACTGCAAAGCTGTTAGAGGCCAATTACAGAGCAAAATGATGCTTGGCAATAGGCCTAGAGGTGTATTTTTTTGGTGATTTAAAAAATAATTTTACTGTTATTGTTTGTTAAAACTATGGGGCACACTAGGATTTCCAGTTTGGGAAATAATTTAAAGATATTACCACTCCACTCTGATTTAATCTGCTATTAGAATGAAAAAATATATCCAAACCCAATTTTGTATTAAACTTTTAAAACTGATGATTGGAAACCCAACAGGCTGAATTGCAATTCTAGAAATGTATTAGACACCTTTTATGATAATTTATTTACACAAGTAATACTGCTGCAATGTTTATGTGAATAAGTGTTAATCAAGGAGTAAAAAATGTTTTGAAAGAAACTGTTCATAAACAATCATGAGGCTTTCATTACTAGACTAGATTGCTACTAATCTTTGTTGTATAGTGTCTGCTAAAACCCAAGAAGATAATCTTAGGAAACAACATGGTGAGAATAACTTATTAGTTTTCATTACAGTTTAGCCATTTCTAGTATATAACTGTTATTTCGTATCTTAAATCGACTGGCAATGCTGCATTGTAATTTCAGACAAGGACAGAAACTGCAGAGAAAATTACTTTAGTTCTACTCCTGGTTTCTCTGAATGTCCTGCATTAGTAAATATGCATGCAGTAAAATGCATGTAGTGAAGAAAAGCACGAGTGGATAGGTAGATCAGTGATTCTTTATTTCACTGTAAACTTGCATCCCAGGTAGAACTGCATCAACCACATGAGGCTTAATTTAGCATTGAAAGAAGGAGACAAGGATTAATTTAGTACTGAAAAAATATAATGCTAAATGATAGATCTTTCTTCACTCATGCAACTTTGCTTGGAAGAAAGCCCTTCTATTCCTTTAAAAGTGTTGGACTTCCCTTCACCAGTGCAATTCCTAGCAGTCTACTCCCTTTTGTACACACACACAGAGTCTTCTTTTTTATGCTGAAAGGAGGTACTGAAATGAAGATGCTGAAATATTTTCTGTTCATTGTTTCATAGATATTTCTGTGGTATGGTATTTTCTAAGGCCAAGCCTGAAGGTCTTATAACCACCACCACTAAAACTAATAAGTGAAACACTGTCAGTTTTTTTCCTTTCTCTCACTGAAAATTATCTTTGATGCATCCTTTCTAATTCCTATGTTACTATTAGTAGTCAAAGGAATGACTGGCCTTCTCTCAGAAACAGCAGTCATATGTCAAAGCATAATGACAAGTGATTCTAAAGAGCAATAGTCAGCTGTGGAGGGAATGCAGAACCAGCAATAATAAATAAGGTTGCAGGATGAAGCTGAGATGCAGTAAGAGGATTTTGTACCATGTTTTCTGGGAGGTGGTTCTAATAGAACCTGTTATAATTCACTCTTATTGTGCTCAAGATCATCTTTGCCTACAATGCATGCCTGAAGCTCTGTTTCCAAGTAAAATTCTAAATAATTTCTGAGTGATTTTAAGTGAAATAAGCAATCTCTTAGAAGGCAAGTCAATAACATCATGTGTTACTTTTGTTAAATTTTTATCAGTCTTTGCTAAAAACACAGTAAATGAGATCAAATAATGATCTGATAATCTGATTTCCTCTTACCAAGGAAAAAAAGTGTGTGCCAGATTGGAGACAAGAGTAGATCTATGATTATTGCAATCTAAAGTAACACTTTCAGTAAGAGGATATTAACATTCATCAGTTGATGGTAGCAGATGATGTATGTTCTTGGGCACTCAATAAACCTCAATGACAGTGAGAAGCTATGGAAAAACCTTGTGTACATAACAGGAGATATTGATCTCTTTATCTGAAATATTACAAGCAAAAATTTTAATATAGATTATATAAGGATTTTAAAAGTCTGAAGAGTACAGAGAACATTTTCCATACCTACAGAACGTTACAATTGTGACTTCTTATGTATATAGGATGACGATTTTCAGCTCTGTCCTAATGGTGCCAAACTGATGACCTTGAAAACTCTGAGCTCTGAGCACTCCTTTGCTGAACACCACAGAACAGACAGAATTACTGAAGGCTTCATTTGAACTGCAGAACCATTTGTCTGAACTTTCAGCCTCCAGGGATCTGCTCTAAGTAGCAGTGGTGCACATTCATAAGGATGTCACTTTTGGTATCAATTTTTATGAGAATGCCTGAGGAACTAGTTCATTTCATGTAAACTACTAAAAAGATCTCTGACAGATCTTTTCAAAAGATCTCTGACTACTTTTATGGATTTGAATATATCAGCAGAGGCAGAGTCATGTTACCTAGAAGGACATCACATAGCACAGAATATAGATTACTTCTGTCTAAAAATTACCAGTACATTCTTGTAATATATAACCCGTTGACTAATTTTTGAGTATTCAAGGCAGGACACTGATTTAACTGAAGAATTCTCAGTGCACTAAAGTACATGAATCTTTAAAAGAATTCTGTCAAGAAATGTAACCACCAAAATTCTGACTAATGTTAAAAAATAAATGAAGATGTGGGCCATTGCTCAGAAAATCCATTATAAATTGAAATGCTTCCCACTTTGCTTGAACCATGAATAAAAGTAGGGAGATTTTTTACTTCCTGCTTCACTTTGAATCAAATTTTAGTAGTCTTACAAACTTGTCTGAAAGTGAAACAGAATATACATAGTGTATTTGGCCAGCTCCATCTCACTGAACATCTAATTTGCTCATTCTGGTGTGATATAAATAGTAAAATATGAATAACCTTTCCTAAGCTATTTTTCTTTCAAGAAATATTTTTATCAGTGCTTTTTTTAACACATCAGATCTTCTATTGATAAAATCAGTCTAATTTAAATCAAGAAAATTGAAATAGAAGCTTCTGCTCTACCTAAAATTACTGTTTTGCATTATTGTTTTGTCATGGGTTTTTCAGTAGAATTGATACAAAATTTGAGTTCTCCAGCTGAGATTCAAAAGACCAATTCAGTGTAACAGAGAAGAGATAATTTAAGCTTTTCCTGCAACTAACATTTCAAGTAGATATAATGCAGATTTTTAAAAGTAAAAGTACAATGGACATATTTGAGATACTCCAATATTAACTTTCTACATTGTCAATGGCACTGGCATTGCTGATATAATTTAGAAACACTACAACTTAAACAAACAGATTATGGTTTGATCAAACTGAAGAGATTTAGTGTATTTAGGGAGTAATCTGATGCAGAACACCTCTTTATTCCATTCAGTTAGGTATGATTTCCCCTTCAGATACCCATGCTGACTGCATAAAAATTAAATTGACTAAATTTAATATTTGATCCAACTGGCCTACTGACCATATTTCCAGTGGGAATTGCCAGGAGAAACAGTCAATATTTTGATTGCTCACAAACAAATACACAGCTGGAGAACTTTTAAAAAGGTATTTATTTTTAATTTTTTTTGTTTTTTCCTGATCAGGAAGTCTCTAGAATATACTCACTACAACTGTACATTTTTCTGCCTGCTAATCTTGATCTGTAAAGTCTATACAAAATAGTAAAATCTTGAGCTATCCAGCTTCATAGAAAATCCAGATTTCATTTCTTTCCTTACTTGGACTTCTTTCTTCGTTATTGCAGCAGCTTTGTTTATTCATGTGATAGCTGACAGAACATTAATATCTCACACTAGTAGATAGAGATCTGTCGATAATGAAAGGATCAATGGACTGAGGTGCAGACTGGCTGAGGTGTCAAACCTTTTTAGTACTGCTGATATTCCTCTAAAAACCCAAACTTAAAGTCAAAAGTGCAGAGAGATACATCAAAGAATTTTAATTGCAGTAAGATTGGTAATAGAATTGCTTTCTCCTGGGTATTCTTAGAAGCTGAATACACGTTTTTTCAAAGTCAGCAGCTGCCCTTCAGTTGTTTCACCAAATCAATTAGGAGATTCAGCAGAGCGTGGCTTAACATCAGGAGAGTGCTAGTATACCAACACTTGTCTGGCATAAGAAGCCACTTTGGCTGAAGAAATGGTAACATATTTAAGTACTGAAACATCAAAATGTGCAAATGAAAAATTATTAGTGTAGATGTGTAGAGACTAAAGAATCCTAATTCTCCATTAAAAGTGGCTTGTTAACATAACAGTGATTGTACAAGAGGCAGAACTTGAAGCAGAACTTCTTCTTCAAGAGTCAGTTTATATGTCTAAGAAAGAGAAATGTCTAATGTGCATTGGGAACCAAATAAGCAGTGCTGAGATGGCCCAGTATATTCTTTAGAATACAGAGGAAACCAATGTAGTAAATAAGTTAATAACAGAATGCATTAATAAATTAAAATCTTGTTCTGTGAAAACTAGATATATCCTAGGAAAGAGATTGTAAGGACCTTGGAGAACATTCTCTCCTCACTGTCAGAAGGCAGGGCCCATGTCACTCCCTAGACATGTTCTTCTGCTTGTCATTTGAAGCCTCTCATGGTCAGCAAGCAGACTACACTAGTGCTTAACTGGGACTTCTATCACCAATACAGTCATGTTAACTCTTTATGTACACTCTCCTCACACTCAGTGAGAGCCTTATGTTCCACTTCTCTCATCATAGATTCACCTGCTCTACCTATGATTAATTTCAATGACCTTTGTTTTTCCCCCATATCAACTCTCTTCTTAAAATCTGTTGTGCAGAATTAGTCAGGACTCTTGGAAAGGACAAGTATATAAGGATAGAGATTCAAATCATTGCTTCATACATGTAACATATTATCTCTGTTCAAACTTCCTAGTAGGATTACTGGATATTTTGCAGTATCATGGTATTGTTGTCCCATAGCTCATATCTGAACCACTATAATCCATACATTGTTTCCATGGATTTGCTGCTCACCTATTCCTTCTGCAATAGCATTATTTGAAACACACTATACTGTGTCACACATTTTTGTTTTCAGAATGCATTGTCAGGCTGCAAAAAAGCCCTGAACTGCTTGCCCTTTGGTGACCACTTTGGTATGTTTATGGGAGGAACAAACATCAAATAAGTCTCCTTATGATAACTAGTCAAGACTTAATGCCTAAATCCTTGTTGCTGCTCCTTTTCAAAGGATTAATTTGGCTTTCCAAAAATATTTAGCTTTGGGAATCAACTAGTTTCTTCAAATTTTACTTTGATCATGATTTTTGTATAGAAATGGTGGGGGTATAAAGAAAACCTTCTGCATTCTCTGTACAGAAGCACTGAAAAATTGGGAGAAATGTGGAACAAGTAAGGCTGTACTTTAAAAGCAGTTTGACACAGAGATATTGAGTTTTCAAGTTGCCAGATCAAGAACTGAAATGAGAGGTATTTCCTATATACACAAATGATAGGAGGGACTCAGACTCTCTTTTGATGAACTATCCTGATCACTTCCTATTTATATTCAATATTCTTCCTGGAAGAGAAAGATATAACTGGAGAACAGACTTTTTCAGTGTTGCATGCTCTGTGTGAGAGGCCAGCTTTCTTACATGTCCCAGTTAGGAATTTGGGAATCTCCCTGAGCTGACTTGATTCCTTGATTTTAAATCACTTACAGACAATAACATGTAGTAACATAGTCAATAGACATGATTGTGGTTGCAGTTAGCTGCCAAAGGCTGGGATAGTAAATACATGTGACAGGAAGGAATGTAAGTGCTCAGAACAGATTAACTAAAACATAAATTAAGGAAGCAGTACAAATGAAAATACTATATTGAGGAAAGAACTAGGAGCTCATTTAACAGTAGCTGATCTTAAGGACACTTTGTGTAAAAGACAGAAATAAAGAAATAAGAATGAGGAAGGTAATGCAGTGACCAGATGGGGCATGAAGCATAGTGGGGAAAAAACACTATCAAGTTAAATTTGTGCCAAGAAAGCAGCATTCCACTTGTGTTAGAACCTCACAGATGGCAGTGTTGCTGGGAATTTTTCCTTAAGCTATTTGAACTAGGTGTCATTGACTGCATCCAGTTTACTACTTACTCTTTTTTCATAAACAATAAGCTTCAAATTATATGTTGATTTGAATTTCATTCAGTGTCTTGTCAAATTAAATAGCTAATTTTTTCACCATTCCCTTATCCCGGATCTAGCACTGTCTATAACAAGATGAAGAAATTACAATATCAATTTGAAAATATATTATTTTGAAAAATAAAATCAGATTTTCCCCCTTTCTCTTTTGAGCTAGATCATTACCCTGGATCATAAAAAGAAAACTAGGATACTTCTTTGATCACTTCATTGCAAAGTCTGTCTTAAAGACTTCTGATAGAAATGTGAAATTTGTCAACACTTGTGTTCATCTTTGCAGCAGCTTATTATTGCTGCTGCTCATCTTGGCATTTTTAATGCTATCATGTTCCAAACATTCCAGAGCTTAAAAGTAAAGGTGATTTTCTAAATACAGAGGTTTAGTAATTCTTTCCTTGATTTTCCGCAGCATCCTACTGAGAATGACAAGTCATTGACAGAGAAGATTCTTGCAAGGAGAAAATTTTCCTCCTGTTAAATCTTTCCCATGGCTTAGTCTAGACACAATATTTTAGATCTTTTTCATGAACAGTGTGGATAAAACGGGGATTGAGTCAAAGGGAACAGCAGTGCAAAGGCCATCCCCTTTTGCAATGACAAGTGCTTATTTGGCTGTCAATGTCAAGTGATGCTTTAATGGTTGTTCTCTGTGTTCTCTGAGGCTACAGCAGAAGAGGTATGGGGTGGATGGAATCAGTTCATAGTGTATGTAGACTAAATAGATGTAAACAGTGGGAGGCAGATGAGGGATGTATTAGCCTAAATAAAAATTATAGTAGGACCAATTTTTATGACATCAAACTCTAATTTAGGGAAAAGAAGTTAATTTTTTTTTCTTTATAGTAGGTCACCCTTGGTCAGATGCCAGACACCCCCTCCAAACTGCTCTCTCATTCCCCTCAACAGGAGGGGGAAGAAAATAAGAAGCAGCTCACTGTTCGTGATAGGGACAGTGAGATCAGTTACCACTCGCCTGGGTTAAACAGACTTGACTTGAGGAAAATCAGTTCAATTTGTTGACATTTAAAAATATAGTCGGATAGTGAGAAAAAAAGACAAAACTCCTTTCCCTTCTTCTCCTTAGGCTCAACTTCACTCTTCTATTCCTGGCTCTTCTATTTCCTCAAGCCCCAGGTGGCACAGTGGCATGGAGAATATGGGCTGGAGATAGTGCAGAACACTCTTTGCTATTCTTTCTTTCACGTGCTCTTCCCTGCTTCAGTGTGGAGTCCCTCCCTCAGGATGCAGGACTTCACAAACTGCTCCAGTGTGGATTTTTCTTCAAGAACCTGTTTTGATGTGGGCTTCAGTGTCATTCAGTCCTCATGATGGTTTTCTGCACAGGCTGCAGGGGAATCATTGCTCTAGCACCTGAAGCACTTCTTCCTTCTTCTCCTTGACTGGCTTGGTCTGCAGGGCTGTTCCTCTCATTTTTTTTCTCTCTCTTTTCTCCCACAACTGCTGGGAAGCATTTTTTACCCTCTCTTAAATATGTTATCACTGAGGTGCCACCAGCATCACTGATAGGCTCAGCTTTGGGGATCTAAATGGGGGAACTGGCCCTGACTGACACACTGAAAGCACTGAAGCCACCCTGGCAGCCCCATTGCACCCCTCCTACCAAAGCCTTGCCACATAAATCAAACATAGCCTTGAAAAAGTTCTTATACTTCAGTTCTTATTGAATTGATATTAAAACTTCTTCTCTGCTTGTTAAGATATTTCTGGAACTAGGAAGAAGATGTCTGTATACTAACCAAGAAGAAACAAGTTACTTTTACAATGACACAGGGACTCAAACGGAACATGACTTATTTTCCTGGTGACCGTGGATAAATTGTTATGGCACTTAAACCTTTTTATTTTAAACACCTCTCAAACTATATTGCTATCTATATGCTGTTTATAAGAACCATTTCAAGTAACACATGGCAAAAATCAGTTGCTACAGGCAACATTTCTACTCATTTAATATTTTTACACTTGAGATATGGACAACACAAGCAATAAATGCAGGCCTTTCAATTAATTTTATAGCTTAGGGTTTTTTGTTTTTCAAAAAGTGTGTAGCTGAACCTTTTTTGATCCCTTTTCCCCTTCATTTGCTTCAAAAGGATAAAAAAAAATACAAACCAGATGCTACTGGGTTCTTCATTTCTTCTGCCTGAATGATATAATCACTGTGTGCCACCCCAAGGTTTAAGGAAGCAGATGCAGCAATTTCCATGCATGCTTGTACAGCTGTGAACCAGGAGGCAGCAAACAATGTTGACAGGACAGGTCAAGTCTATGAAACATGTAAAACTTACCCCCGAGCATTACAGCCAAATATAGAAAGAACTTACTTATCTGACAGTTATTTTTAAAGATTCCTGTAATGTGAGTCTTGTTACCTTTGAAAGAAGATGAAAAGCACAAACAGACAGACTCACGCACAAAAAGAATTCTTTTTCCTCCACTGGACATCTAAAACTGAAACCATGTTTTGCAAAACATCAGTGGAACAACTGTTTGTGAATAATGTTGGTACAGAAAATGTCTGCTGAGGTTGTTAAAGAAGGGTATGTCAGAGTGAGGAGATGAATCATTCCAGTTCTCTAACACAAGTGATTCTAAGGAAATTCACTATTTTCCACATTGCACGTGTTCCATGAGTTTATGCAAGATTGCTGTCAAGGGAAACTGTGAATGTGCAGCTCTATAACATCACTTGTTTCTTATGTAAATTGAGGACAACATATCCCAGCGGTGCATGCCAAAGTAAGGACTCAGGCAGAGATGGATTTTTGTAGACATTACCCAGGCTCCACTGAGCATGGCTTTTGGGCTCCTGCAACACAGCAGCTCCCTGTCAGCACCCCATAGGACACGGCTCTGCAGTCTTGTTATTTGCTTAATATATAAAGCTGTTTGTCCAGTAATATTATGTAGGTTTTTAAACATACTGAGAAAATTCAGGCTTCTGAAAATTCTAGGTACTGTTTTTTTGCATAGGTTCACGAGCCTCTCCCAGGCACTCGCTGCATTTGTGTGCATCTGTTCTTTCCTAAGTAAATTACTGAAAACCTCTAAAATTGAGAGAATTAAATATTCTTAAAAGATCAGTATAAACACAACGAAGGAAATGTTTGAGAAGAATTGTAAGCTGTAATTTTTTTTTTTGAGATTCCTCCTGTACTAAGCATTTTACAGAATAAACAGAGACATGGCTCTTGCCCCAAGGAACCCTGTATGTTTTACGGCCTTAACAAGAAATGAGAAAAAGATAGAATCAGCACATTTAAATCATATTTTGCCTTCAACCCTACTGTTCACTTAGTTAATTAAGTCAGTTTTATTTGAAGAAAATAAAAACATTATACCTTTTTTTTTTTTCTATCCTTAGCTAAGCTGCAAACTTGTAAGTATTTTAAGAACATGTATATGACAATAGCCTCCAGATATGAAGGCTGTTTACAAGCTGACATGGAACACTTCTGCTTCTACATGATACAAGTGGAAGCATTGCAGTGGAACTGCAAGAATATGGATATCTTTGGGAAAAATATGTTACAGAAGATGTAACTATGACCAAGAAAAAGGCACTAAAATGACAGTTGAGCCAACTGGGACATCCTCTGAATTAATTAAGGATTTTATTATGGTGAAGCTAGAAACTCTATATGATGCTATCCTACTTGAAGTATCGCAACAAAAATAATGTGTTAAAAAAAACCCAGCATGTACACTAATTTTTCAAGATGATCATGCTGGCTTAATCTTAAATATAGACATGTTGTAAAAGGGAATTTTTAAATGACCTTCTGATTAGAGAATTAAGTATGTGAAAATGCCATTTTCCAGCAAACAATGTGTAGTCCCTGTATTTAATCTGACATTTCCTTTTGCATTGGAAGTATATTTTCAATAATATTTGCACAGGTTAACAATTAGAGATTTATTTATAAATTCTATATTATTTTCATCTAAGAAAAACTCAACAGAACTGTAGACTAAAATAGAGCTGGAATCATTAAGGTTCTATTTATATGACTATTAGAATTAAAAATAAATGAACTTATTGTTTGAAAAACCTGAAGAGATCATGAAGTTGCTTAATTTCCAGGTACGCTGTGGAGAAAATCTGAGCTACTACAAAGAAAATAACTTTACATGACAAAATGAGAAGTCATGTCACTTCATGTGCCCTAGAACCAGAGAAATGCCATACTGATTAGGCTGACTCTAGCGATGGAAATACTTTGAAAGATGTATTCGATCAGAAAGATCATTACCTTTGTATATCTGGACAGTTTCCAGGGGTTAATTTTTATGGAATTATTATGATATTTTTCAGCAGAAGCTGAATCTGCACTATGTTTAAGAGATGATGAGAGAACTATCCTCAGTAAATTTCTCTTATCCCATCTTCAGTTCACACAGGTTTCCAGATCCTAGGAACCTGGGGTGGTGAGTTCCACAGATTAATATCACACTGCCTTTTCTATAGAACACTTTCATGACAATTTCCCACACAGCCCTCTAGTTCCTGTGCTGCTGTTTCATTTTCTGTTTTCCTTTTATGATTTGTAGACATCTAGGACACAGCCCATTCCACCTGTCTCTTTTCCAAATTGAAAAGCTTTATTTAGTCATTCCTTGTATGGTAGCTCTTTCCTATCAGAGTTATTCTTATTATCCTTACCTCTGTCATCTTTGATTTTATAATAGCTTTTAAGATTATATACCAGAACTGAATGAATACCCAACATATGGAAATATCATGTAAAACATTTCAGTCTAATGTTCTGCTTTGTTAGAGCTTTCTTCCTAAAAATACTATGACTTGAAAAATCAGAGGATGTCATTTTTTTCAGAATAAAAGCTACATATAAAGCGATGTTACATTTGGTCACTTATTTTAAAACTAGTCACTTTGCTAGTCACATGGGAATTTAAAAAGCAAGGACTTATTGCAAAAATTTATCCTTTCTTTTATTTCATTGCCCTCCTGAGTTTGTGCAAATAGCTTATGGACTCTGTGACTTGGATGGCTGCTGTGATGTAATTGAGATGTTATGTCTAAAGCCTAATGACGAGGTAAGTAAAATTGTTATACTACTCAAAATGTGTCATTTTAGTGGAAATACTGACACACTTTGGTAATATGAAAGAAGATAGTCCACAAATCAATACTTCCCATTCCCCAAGTTCCATTGTAAGCACAAGATATTAAAAGGCTCTATCCCAGTGTTTTATATTCAATTTAAAATGTCTGTTTAAGAAATTGTGTGATTTATTTTTGATAGGTTACACAGGCATCCTGCTACAGTTAATCTTTTGACGTTTGCTAGCATTTTGCTTGCTGTTTCTTTGACTGTACGTTTTTAATATCTATATAGAAACCTTTCCATAAGTATTGCAAAGGAAAGTGTTCATTACTAAAGTCTTTCTGATAAAACAAAATATAAAACCGACACCAGTGGCATTACTTCACACATGCCATGGACATTAATGATACAATAGTAATATGTAAGGTCTTGGGTGACAATATATTCTGTCACATAGTAGCTAAGCTATTAATGTATACTATTAAGGTATATGCATATTGTCCTGATTTTCCTCTTCTTCATTTTGTAATCCCAACATCTAATTTCAAGCATCTGTGACATAGCAGCTGTTTGTGTCAGAGAGGAATAGAAGGGAAAGCAGCTATCAGCACTCCATCACTGAGCATGGAGAATGTGGTCTCTGATGAAAACATACTGAAAGGCCATTTCACAGAGACACTGCCAATGGATTTTTTATGCCACCATTGCTGCCAAAGTACACTGCAACCCATCAACTTATTTCATATTGAGTTATCTGTAGACCCATGTGGTATGCCAGATATGATTCAGTTGACTACGTTCACATAATGTTAAATATATGTGTTTCAGCAGAATAAAATAAAATGCCAAGCTGATATTTCATAAACAAACTTTTATCCTTTCAAATAAACTGTTTTAGCAATTAATTTCAGGTATTAGGCTGCTGCAAAATTTTTTTTCTTCAGCTGAAGTCTGCTTATAATTATTGATCATGAACATTAAATATTTGGCATGTGTGTTGAAGCAAGTAAAATGAACCGTTTCTGAGACAATTTTGTAGGACAGCTGTGTATCTGTATTGAAATGTAATCAACTGACTCCTAGAAAAAAACACAGTTTTTGATTATATATGTTACCTTTGATATAAAGAGATCCTACAACTTGCAGTTGCCTTCTATTTGTTAAGATCAATGGTGAACTCTAGAGCTATGTTAAATTTTATCCAGCAATTCTCCTGTCAGTGGTGTCTCACTTCAGTAAATGAAGATGGGCGCTGCTAGAATACTCAAGCTTGGACAGAAAAGATTTCTTAAGCTGCATTGGATCGTCTTCCAACCTTAGGCCATCCTTGTCTTTCCTGTCAGTCTAGGCCAACATGTTTGTCTGACCTCAGCAGATTGCCTGTTGTCCCACTAGCAAAGTATTCCCAACACTGAGCCTTTCCTCCCCTTTTATTTCTCATATACTTGTAGGGTCTAGGAGTAATCCTTCACTGCATGTGTTTTTCCTCTAGAAGTCTCTTCTCATCCTACTCTGCATAACAGAATTGCTGTGCATTTTTAATGTGTGCTTATAATGAAATCTAGTGAAATTAATTTATGAAGTGATCTTTAGCTAATCTTAAACTGAGAGAGTTATCATGGGATGCTCTTGACCTTTCCATTTTAGAGAATAATTCACAGCTGGGCACTTGGATTCAAGTCCTATTTAGCAGAAGAATGAAAAAGTTCACTGGGTTTACAGCATCAAAATGTTGGTCAGCATTTTGTCCTAAAATCTATTCCTAGGATTTGGAGTTTTTATTATATTTTTTATTTGTTTGTTTGTTGTTTTGGGGAGAAATGTTGTTGCTTTTGTTTGCTTGCTTTATTTTAGTTTGGAGTTCTTGTTCTTCTTATTACTTGCTTGGTTATCTTTGGTTGGTTGGTTTTTGCTTTGGTTTGGGTTATTTTGTAATTTTTTTTTTGGTGATTGGGTTTTCTATCTCCCCTACAAAGTCATATGCATAGATCAGGCTGGATTGAAATATTCTTTGTTTCTATGTGCCCTTTTTCTCATCCAGAGATATGTCTTAGTCACATTCACCTTTTACCAAACGTTCAAGTCAAGTCCTTCTGTCCAGATTTTTGTATCCTTGAGTATTTTTGCATAAGGATAGGAGCAGAGTGTTTCTATTTCAGTAAAGAAATATCTAAATTTAACAGTCTCTCCACAATTTAAGCCCCTTCATTATCTAGTGGGTAATTAGAATCCTGAACAGAACAACTGAAGTAAAGCACCAGGCTAATTCTGAAGATTCTCTCAAACCCACAGGGACTGCATTAGCACATGCTTAAATCACCCACTAGCTGTCTGCTGAGAGAATTCCAGACCCCATTTGTATGGAATTCTTTGCAGAACTACAGAGTGCGTGTTGCACATCTCACAAAGTGATGATTTAGATCAAATAAACTAATTGCCTGTTGTTAACACATGATTTTATAGAAACAGACTCCAAGTCTTATTTCTTTCGATAAGATTTGAAGAAACCCTAGTTCAAATACTCCAGTTATGCAGTTTCATGCCGCAAGAACCATGAAATTACAGTTCACAGAGTTTCTCTCTCTCAGCTTCTCTGGGTAGGATTCCTTTTATTTCAAGATTTTCATATTCAGAGAGCAGGCTGTGGCGTGCCTAACTGTTTACACAGAGCTTTCAGGGAGGTGAGAAGTGATAACTTTGTTTTCTTGAAACACTATCCACCCCAAATCAGAAGAGAACTTATTTTCACAGTTACACATTGAGGGGTTACTTTAAAAAAGTAATTTTGAAATGCATGCAGAGGTAGAAGAATATCTAAATGCCTCATCTGAAACCATTTTCTGTATGAACCAATATTTATACATAGTCCTGTACAATAGCAGGGTTTGCTACCAATGCAATTGTAGATATGGAATAAAAATATTCTGAAAAGTAGAGATTCCAATCCAGAAATTGGTGGAACATGGGTGACAAATAAATTGGCAGGAATTACTCTTCAACTTAGTTGATGGGGGGTGATAAGCTGTGACTTTCTTTTCATCATCTTGGAGAAATGCCCAAGACATCTCTAATTGTAGCAGATAATTACATCTAGATATTGATTCTCTCCTTCACTCTCTCACAATCAAATCATGCCCTAATCTGACAATTTTTACATACTAACTTAATTCTACAAATGGTTTTAGGTCACAGCAGTCAAAAATAATTCCCCTCTGAAAAGAGTCCAAAAATATTTTCCTTTTCTGTTTGTTGGAGATGCTTGAAGTGCATAGCTGTAAAATTATTTGTGAAAAATACCTATACAAAAAATTAATACTCTAATATGAGGAGATACTGGGGTTAGATCATTAATGAAATAGCTCAGATAAAAAATTAAGTGTTATTTTCTATCCTTAATATTATATATATAAAAAATAATTACGCATGGTGTTATTTGAAATAAGAAATTCTCTTTTAGGAAAGGTAAGAAATTGTTTTGAATGTAATAATTAATCTCTATACCATGTCTACTAGGGACCTAGCAAAAATTAATATCAAAGTAAAATGCAATCTGAAAACTTCATCATCTAGTTATAATTAAATAACATTTATTTATCAAATATGGGTTTTTTTCAAGTTGATTTTTAGAAAATATTTAAAGGTGAAGGTAGTTGTCAAACCCTGTTATGGAACAAATTTTAGGTTTTTTTATCACACAATTCTCTTTTCCTGTTTACATTTTGTGTTGGTCAATTTTTTTCTACTCTTGTTCAGCTCTCTTTTATCCCCATCTTCATTTTCTAGAGCAATTACCACTTAGTAGTGTTTTTATTCCAATTAGAGCCTCTAAATATTATCTTCATCTGAAAGAAAATAAGTCCTAAAATAGTCTAGAAGAAAAAAAGAGAGTGGACATGTTGTGGTCAGCCAATGTTGTAGGAGAAAAGGTTAATCTGCCCTTAAACTGTAGCCAGTAATTACAGGTAAAACATTTTCTTTTTCTAACTCTGTGGACAGCAATACATGCAATAAATGGTCTGGCGAGATCATAGAATCTTCCTTGAGAGGTACTCTCAGGAACAGATTAGAAAACCACTGAGGAAAAATACTATAAGCACATTGATTTTTCAACCATTGAAAGAATTAGAGGATCTGTGAACATTGCTCTCTCTGCTTGGAATTTTATTAGCAGATGTTAGGAGGAGCAATAGCTCTCACTTTTCCTCATTCTTGTGCAATCTTCCATGTTTTGCTTGCTAAAAACTGTCGTGTCCTGCAGAGAGTGCTGGGGAAACGGAGGCAGAGTTCAAAGAGTTTTAGTCAGAGAATTTGGACAGGTTTGAGGGATAAATTCCAACCTTTGCAAACGAATACCTAAGTGTAGAATGATGTCAACAAGTGCTAATGCTGTGCTGTGACTCATAAACTCTCCTAGCAGTGCCATTCACTGATGTTCACTGCAGAATGATACTTTGCCATGCACTGGCTTTGACAGCCACTCTTTGTTGCCTAACTAGTGCCCAAAATCTCTACAGCTTTTCTTCCTCTTAAATTTGATGTATTTACAAAATAGTTTTAAAGTTAAATAGAAAATGGTTTCTGACTGCTTAGCAATTCATTCCTCTACAAAAAGAGAGCAGGTTTAATGTTTATTATTTGCAGTAAAAAACCACCAAGATACAGGAAGCAGAAACAGCTTAATAATGACTGTTAGAAAGAGAAATGGAATTGGAAATCTTCTTTCTGCTACTGTCACCCTTACTGGAAAGTGCCCATGAAACAGGTTTCAGGCAGGCATCAAATGTGATCAATATCAGTCAGGATATTGATTCAATTTTGTTTTTTAAAGACAAAAGAAAGAGAAAGGTTTCATCTATTGTACCATTCATTCTGAGACAGGTAATACTTAAGGCACTGTAGACTTGCTAATAGTGAGCGTCCAGCCTTTCTTTTGTACAGACAAAAATTGTTTAATTATAAACAGATCTGTTTTGAATTTGAATGGGGTTTTTATTTATACTTACTGTAGGAGCAAGTATTATTTTAGGAATTTAGCAGAGAAAATGAAAAGAACAAGAGGATTGCACAACAAAGATCCTGGCAGAGTTTCTATTATCTCCCAAAAGAATTATTTGGAAATTTTTGCATTTCAAGTTGCACAGGCTGCTTCACAATAAGTGAGCTAATTTTTAAAGAGTATAAACTTTGAACAGCCATCCGACAGTCTGCTTAGCATTTTACATGGGACTATTTGAATGTATTAGAATTAGAAAAATAAGTATAGACCTGAAGAATATAGTGTAGTCAACAGCTGGTAGAACAATCCAGAGGATTTACCTTATTCTGGTAAGTACAGTGATCTGCTTTCTCAGTGAGCATTAACTAGATAAATAACATGCAGTCAGGAACAAAACCATCTAAAACCAGCCAGAGACTTGACCCCTATGATCATAAAATTACATAGGGATTTTCACTAAAAGTATAGACCAGTGCCTTTGGAAAATAAAAAATTAATTCTAAGTAGTATTTCTTTTCTTTAATTCCATTTTAAATTACTTTTGTCATAATATTTGACTCTAAGTTTCAGTATATGTTGTGATACAATAAACAGCTGAAGCACAGATGCGCTGAAATTTACATATGGAGGAATTTATTTTCTTACTTGAAAGAAAAGTTTTACATTCATTAAGCAATGTCATGTTACATCAGCCTCAAGGGAAACTTCATCAAAGTGCCCGGTAGGATGTTATTTGCAAATCTTGGCTAATCATAAAGGATGCCTTTTTCAAGAGATTGTTCTATTCCTGTTTGTCTGTAACTAATATTCACTGAAGACCTTTACAAATATTGATTTAATATTATATAGGAAACATTAGCTGAGTTATTTCTGAACTTCTAGGTACTATGCTTAATAAATAATATTTCTGTAAGGCTGATTTTAGAGTTTCATATTTCCTTTTTCTTATTCTGACTTTTAATACATAATACACAATTCAAATTATTTAGAATTATAGACACTTGTACATACTCATCTAATGCCTTACATATTTCCTTCTTCTACAAGGTGACAACATTCAAGTTCTTGTTATATTTTCTAGACACTTAGTTAGTTAGACTTGAGTGTAATTTATTTTATATCATTGGCTTATATTCAATCTAAAGTTACTCTCAGCTGCTCTTTCCTTACCACGAATGTTTCCTAACTAGAGTAACATTACAAAGCAGAGATTTGAATCAAGAAATAGATCCCAAAGCATTTAATCAGGAATTAATATCTTATATGAAATGAAAAAGGAGTAGGGTAATGAAAGATGGAAAAAGGCCTAAAGTAAAAGAAATGTATTTTTCTTCCCAGGCTCTGAACTTTTAATAATACATGTAACTTCTGAAGTAGATTAAATATGTAAGAGAGTTTAAGGGAAGACTCCATTTCAGTACCTTTGGCCATCTAAGACTTAATATGGTCTCTTAAGAAGCCAATGAAAACCTTAAAATCATTGTGAAATGATTGCTGAATTAAATTTTTTTTATGCCTTTTCAAGTATCCCTCATGGAAGGCATCTTATGTCATATTTTTATTTTGGGTTAGGAAATTTCCCTTGTTCCTCATAACTTTTCCTTTTGCCTAAACACATGCCTAAAAAAATGTAAATTCCTTATTGCACATCTCTTCCTGTCAATGTTCATTGTTCCTGGAAGAGAATGAAAGGACATGAAAGGACAGATTCATTGATACTTACAAATGCTACGTTCTCTCTGATTTATTTGTGACCACTTATAATGAAGGATTTAATTAATGAAAAATTGTAACTACAGAAAAGCAATGAGTTGTCTTCTGGTTGATAACACTGGAAACAAAAATGACAAAAGAGAAATATCCAAATTCTAGAAATATTTCTTTTCCCTCGGTCTCTTTCCAACTGTTGAATTTCAACATCCTTTGAGACTTGTCCCAGCTGAAGATGCCATACTCTTCTGCATGGGTGTTTGCCTACTGAGAATGCCTTCTGTGTGTGCCAGAATTGTCACAGATCTCTTGGAGTGTGCATATGCCTGTGTGCCACTCGATGGGGATCAGAGCAAGGATGATTGATTTAATTGATACTTCCTACAGGTGAAGCTTAAGACCTGGTTTGAGCTAATTCTTTCCACATCTGGGATCTTTTGTTGCATTGTGGCTATGATAGTTTGCTCAGTGCCTGCAAGAAAACATTTCTTATCAGAAAATGTCTTTCCAGTGACGTGGATATGATTAATGATTTGGACCAGTATTCAGGTTTACCTTTTTTGTTTGGCTGGTTTTTGTTTTTTTAAGTTTTTAGCTGATTTGCAATTTTGGAATTCATTGTAACATTTCATATATATGTTACATATCTTGCTGTGTGACAGCTCCAATTGCATTTTGGCTTGGTGACTTTCTTGAAGCACGTTCAATTCACAGTCACAAAATCATACTGGTTTAGATGTCAGGGACTCTTCCCATTGAGTTTAAACAATGATTACAGTGGTGCAAATTCAGAATTACTGTAGTGTTGATAATACTTGGCTTGGACCATTTCTCCATTTTGAGATTTTTAGTAGAGCTAGTCATAGTATCATTTGTGGATTCAACACCATTATTTTCCTTAGTCTTCCTACTGTCTTATTGGGCTTTGTGACAGATATCTCTGGCACAGAGGGAGACATAACAGTCAGTAATTGCCAGCTGGAAATCTGTGCAGTTCACAGCTCTGTGTAAATCAGTGCTTGTCAAGTATGAGTTTCAGGTACCTCAGAGGCTGCCATTTATTATGTTGTATGTTCCTAAGGGCATGTTGCACCTGATCCTCTATAATGCTGGTTAATCTTAGTTTTCTAGGAGGGCTAAGATTCCTCTCTTAGTCAGAGTCATGAGATGATGGTGTCTCTGTAAATGTGCTTTTCACCTGTTATACACCTGTAACACCTTAGGTGCACTATGTGCTGCATCCAACATTCATGGAGTCATGGAGTGATCTCATAATGGGTTGGGCACAACTGATAAAAGTCTATTTTTTGTTCTCCCATATAAAGGAGGTATAGCAGATGTTAACAGATATATATATGAACATACTTTTTCCTTTTCCTCACTGGTGATGAGTGGTCAGTGGCATGAGAATGGAACAGTATGTTGTGTATGCTCTCTGAAAAATACTATTCCATCACTTCAGATTCTTAAAATCTGAGTCTGTAAATATTTATATTTACATTATAAAAAGACCATAAAAGCCAGAGCTAAAACAGATTGTTTACTTTTAAAAATACTTAAATTTATTTCACTCTCTATGAAACTAAATAGTCGTCACACATCCCAAGTATTTAGAGAACTAATAAGATGAGCCCACACCTGCTCCCATTCACTTCTGCTGAGAACTTTCAAAGAAAGCAAAATACCAAGTTTGAGCAGGAAACAGAAAAATGGCTGCCTCACACAGGCAAATCACTGCCTTGGGGTGTATTTTGACACTGTTTGAAAGTTCATCAAGCAAAGATTTAAAAGAAAGCATAAAGCAGTTTTAGTCCTAATTTCTACTAGCTGGAGGGGTGTTATGGTATAATAAATAATGGTAATATTTTTTTACTATCTTGTCAGGATGTGCTTTGCAAATACATTGCTTTTAGTTATAACAACAGAGGCAATGTTATTGACATCAACCACATGATTTGTGAAATAGAATTAATATTGAAAAAATCTAATGCCCAGTGGGTTCTTACACAGCAAAATCCTGTTTATGAGAGAATATGAATGGTCTTAAGTTTCAGTTACTTAAAATGTTTTTCTATGATTTTTATAATACTCTCTATTAGTAAACACATTTCTTGGGTGAAAAATATATTAATCTACTTATTAGCCATTCCCATTAGCAATTTAGCTGATATAGAGAAGAACACAGGCATTTAGGAATGGGGTGAAAATTAGGAACTCCTATTATTTGTACTGAATTGAATTTAGCCCATCAGCTGTGACTTGGCATGAGATTGGTTTGGACACATTAAGTCTGTCTTTAGCCTATGTTTCAGTCTGGTTTTAGTCTGTGCTTGAGCCTGTATCTCAGGACTTCAAATTTCAGCTTTGTTGTAGATGTTAATTGTATCCTGATTTTGTCTTTATTTAAGTCACTTTCCATTTTGTAAAGCAGGACAATAATAGTGAATGATAACAGTGGTCCAAAACTAATGATAAGTTTAAATAAAGTCTCTGTCTCTAGTCTAAAATTTAAAAAATCCACAACTTCTATTTTAAGATATAAACCCTAAAAATGCTTTTTGTTCAGTTAATATAAACTGCTTGCTAGAGAATGAATATGTGAAATACTTGCTATCTTGCAATCACTGTTTGTATGGGTCTATTTAAGATGTAGCTCAGGATAGGTGAACCTTTGCTTCAGAACTACCTGGGTATTGCAGTAACAAAGCTATTCAAGCCCTAGATATATTAATATCTTAAGCACATCTTCTCACTGCCCTTCTAAATCAAAAAACATTGTATATAAACTTCTCTTGATGAAATACTTTATTTTAATAAAAATCAGTGTGGTGAAGGGGCTAGGAAAGTAGAATGGAAGGCAGAATGGCCAGCAGGAGTCTTCTGTCTGCTTTCTCTACTGTCTTAAAAAGGCTGTAGTTCCATGGCTCTTTGAAATAGAAAAGGCAATAGAAAACATGCATAAATTTTATCTAACTTAAAGTTAAACGGTATGCCTCTTTGTAGGGCACACAAAAAATCTATTCATCACATTCTTTTTGTTTTACAGCCAACTTTTCTAGTAGAAAATAGATTTTGTGAGGGCATATGCCTCCTTAAGAACTAATAACATATTGTGAAATAATTGAGAACTCATGAAGTTAATTCTAAGAGAAAATTCTAAAACTCTTAACTTCTAAGAGAAAATGAGTTTTAACTTCAGGTTAATGTGACCATTTACATCATAAGTCTGCTGGGCTTGTTTACACAGGTGATGGAAGCTTAAAATCTGGCCTTTTTTGAATCGATGTGGGTATAACAAGTGGTAAAGAAATTGAGTCTATACAAAAAAATTCTACTTCTACAATGTAATATACTAAGAAAATTGGTGCTTAACATGTTGTTCTAATTGGCCTTTTACAAATAACAGCTGCAACTGCTGCTGTATCTAAATGAAACTCTCACAGTTCTTTCCTAAAAGCACAAATTTATTTGTATTATTTGTTTGTCATGGGAAGCCCAGCACTGGCAATGACAGGAGGTAGCACAGAGTAACCTCCATGTCCTGGCCATGCCCCCTCCTGGATACTGCAAAAATGAAGACTGTCCTGGTCAGAACTAGGACAAGGAGCTAGGAACACACATGGTTAATATGAAAATGATAAGAGCCATTTTTATTTGTAAATGATGTTTTGGGCTGCATGGGGATGCTCTGAGTGTAACTGCAACACAAGTCTCAAAGAAATCAGATTATGATCATGGGAACTCTGGTGCTGTAACTGGGGAATCATCAGCTTGTCTACTTGCCACAGACCTAAGCCTTCTGGTTCTTTTTATATGTACATTAATTTGGATCTGAAATGATAAATTGGAGAGTTTGATGCTTCCTGCCTAGACAGTAGATACTTTTACTTACTGACTACCCAGAAATATCAGTTTCTTGTGTGTTGCCCTTGCTTTGAGCCTTCCCTGGAACACTTATAACTTTACAGCTTGAACAGTTTGGCCTGCCCCTGGAATCTCAGTTCTTGATGACAGAACATGACAACAGTTTGTTCCCTAAATAATCCTATCATACTAAAGGAAAGTTCTTGGCAGTGGCTAATCTCTAAGTAATCCCATCACAGGGAAATTCTTGGCAGTCATTCCTTGAAAAAAAACCCAGGGAAACTTAGTTTAAAATATTAAACCAAATAAATAACATGATCACATTAAAAAATAAAACAAGACAGGATTAAGTCAAGAGAGAAAGAAAACCAGATTTGATTGGATTTTTTCCATTTCAAATTAAAGTACAGCTGCTTGGGGCAGAAACACGATGCTAGGTTCTTCTTGCAGTAATTAGAAAGCCAGTGCTGCCAAAAACTGTTTTCCCATCTGCCTCTCAGTTTGAGGGATGCTCCTAAAGCCCCTCTCAGAAGGCTGGTGTTCACTAATCCCACTCAGCCATGAAACTGAACCTGCAGCACACACCAACAAAACAACCCCAGAAAAAGAAACTGGAAGAATATTTCCCTCTGTGGTCATGTCACAAAAGTATTTGAAAATCTCAGAGAAGGCAAAGCCTTGATCCTGAAAAGAGCAAAAACTTTTTTGGTGTAAGTGGTTCCTGTGCACAGGGAGTAATGGTGGGCCTTTCTAACAATGTTTAAAGTGTTATCTTTTTATCCGTTTTAAGTTGCTTTAGAAACAGTCTTAGGATGTTTTGAAATCAGGCAGATTTTGTTTTCAGAACATTGTATCTTGTTTTTATTTTCAAATGATCAAGATTCACAACTCTGAAGAAAAGGTACTTAGTAATTTTCAGTTTTTGTGATGAGGAAACAATGGGGAATTAACTGAGTTTGATTGAAGATGACTAATAAGGGATGAGATCTCTCCTATTGGAACAGAAAATCTTAGGCCTCTTTTCCACAAGTGCAGTGCCTTTATCTATAATACAACTCTTTAAACTATTCTGATTTTGTACCAGTTTGAAGATGACATTTCCATTGGAGAACCCAGTTGTCAGACTGATTTCTGTATTTCCCACATGGATTAGAACTACTTAACAAATATTCAGCAGATAGAGGTTAAACTGATCACTTTTAACGTTAATATATATAAAAATGCAAGGGAATATACACTCAAAATTATGCCTAAAAATGCTTCCATCTGTTTCTTTGTTGTGTGTGAGCTGAAGGTTTCTTAAACGTAATTTTTTGAACTCTAGTATAGAGGGCTATTACTTTTTAAATCTCTGATAAGCAGAGATATTTCAGATATTTTACACTCGTTAAGAAAAATGTCATCCAGTTCCTTAGGAAAACAAATACTGAACTTAAATAGAAAACACTAAATAGTTTAAGGCCTTATAATTTGAAATATAGATTTTTATTGATAGATTTTAATCCATATGTAGTTGGCATGAGTTTTACAGCATTACTTAAACACATTTTCATTTTGTCATCATTACATTTTCTCACATACAAAATTGCGACAAAATTTTTAACTCTGTTTTGTTGCATGGGCGAGTGAACTTGTGCTGTATTCATGCCAAGGTGGTCTCTCAGTGTGCATGAATATTCTGAATTTGCAGTGTGTGACAGTCAGACTCTTCAGAGCATTAAAGGAGAGAGATATTCTCGCAGTCAGCTCCAAAGGTCTCAGCACTCTGCAAGTAAATAGCTAGCAGCATGAAATCCTTCAGCTGAATAGCTGATGGGACTCTTAGCTCTGGCAAGACAGAAATGGGTTGTTGCCAACAGCTGAAATGGCAGAGAATTGCAGACCAGCCCCCGACAGGAGACGAGCATTGATCCTGAACCACCACTGGGTGAGCTGGCAGAGCCTCCCCCGACACACAGAGCTCTTAGCACGGAGGCAGAGGTCACTGCACAGCACGCTCATAGGCATGGCTTGCTAGCCACTTCTGAAAACATTTCCAACATCTCCGCTACCCAACAGCGTTTTTTGACCTGTTTCTCAGCCTTTTTGGATGAGCTTACAGGCCTGAAACTCGAGAGGAAGCAATCCTGTGACCTTTGCTGCATCGTGCAAACACCACCACATGCACTCAGCAGCGTTAATACAGAGAGAGAATAAACTTCTTTCAAGCAGTGGCTTAAATCAGCTACAAGGAATGGCACAAGAAAATGCATTCCTTTGGCCTTTCTTACTTCCTTTTTGCTCATACCAATGCTACAGTACGAATCACATGGCTACACAGAGGCCAGCTGTACTTTCTGGAAAATCGAGCCTGCACAGGTAAATACTAAGAACTTTTGGTCACTGAGCAAATGGTTGAAATAATTGCAGGAAAGAAATACTTTTAAAATTAAAACCACTTAATCATAATGAACAATTAGAATACTTTAGTATAACACGTTTAAACGTGTCATATACAGACAAGAAGTTTTGTTGGATGAATGTTAATAGCCAGAGTAACATTGTAACAGGTTAAGCAGCTAAAATCAGAAGATACATTGTGTATCTGGGAGGATTTCTCAGTCATTTTAACCGATTTACTACTAGCTCACTACAGGATTCTTGGCATGTCACAATTATAGAATGTTAAGGGCTGGGATGGTCCATAAAGTTCATCCAGTCCCAGTCAGCCCCGTGATGGGCAGGAACATCTCGCACTAGATCAGTCACTCCAGGCTTTATCCAACCTGGCTTTGAGCACTGCCCAGACTGGGGCACCCACAACCTCGCTGGGCCACCTTGTGTCAGCAGCCACACACTTCCAGTGTCTCACCACTCTCACAGTGAGGAATTTCTGCTGGACATCGCACTTAAATTTTCCCTCCTTCAATTTGTACCCATTACTCCTTGTCCTATCACTACGGTTCCTGATAAAGAGTCCCTCCTCAGCTTCCCTGCAGGCCCCCTTCAGACACTGGAAGGATTCCATGAGGTCTCCTTGCAATCTTTTCTTCTCCAGGCTGAACAGCCCCAACTTTCTCAGCCTGTCTTTGCAGGAGAGGTGCTCCAGTCCTCTGGAATTGCTCCAAGATTTCCATGTCCTTCTCGTATTTGGGACACCAGAGCTGGATGCAGCACTGCAGTTGGGAACTCACAAGAGCAGAGTAGAAGGGGAGAGTCCCCTCCTCTGCCCTGCAGGTCCCACTCTTTTGGATGCAGCCCAGCATTAGTTTGTCTTTCTGGGCTGTGAGTGCACAGTGCCAGCTCATGGTGGGTTTTTTATCAGCCACCACACCCAAGTACTTCTCTGCAGGGCTGCTCTCAATCACTTTGAGCTTCAATTTACTCCCATGCTAATGATGGAAGTCAGATATATTTAACTGTTCTGAGAATTACACAGAGCTCTGATTTAAACTGAAGGTGCATCATTAAATGCAAAAGAAAGCACCCTTGGCTGTCCATGTGGGTGTTAAGACTGGCTGTTACAGAACTTACCAGATATTTTAAATTACTAGAGATCTCCAGAGAACACCGTATGTAATAAAATTGAATTAAAAATTAAGTACACTTCATAGCAAAGTGTTTTTAACATTTGTTGTAATGGATATGTCATGAAATATGTTTACAGTACCTTGCAAAAACTATAATTTTGCCAGGCCAGCAGAAAAACCAACCCAAAATCAATCTCCACTCATGATACAGAAGCAACAACATACGAATATATTTTGCAAAAAAAAGTAAGGATGCAGGGGCAGTTTGATTTATGACATAAATAAATGTAAGGCATATTAGTAAGATTAGTGTATAGGGGTGTTAGCACAAATCAAAATATGCAGTACCAAATTCAATTGCTTGCTGCACAACAGAAGTACAGCAGTCTAACAGAGAAGATATAGTATGTCATAAAAAAAGCAGAGTGGTTTCCAAGTATTAAATATATTAATGTTATTAATAACAGGGTAGTGCAGGATCTTGTGCCTGTTCTTATTAAACATCATCATTAATAACCTGAACCAAAGGGTAACATTATTAATGAAATTCACTGCTTCTGATGACTCTGTGAAGTTGCAAGCCCTCTTAAAGTATATTAAGACACCTGAAAACCTAGGAATAGGAATGAAAATTTAATTTAGAATCAGTCTGTGAAATGCATGTCATACAATTTTGCTATCTTCGCTGCATAATGAACTGAAATTTAGCAGTTCCTGAGACATACATAAATATAACATGCATATGAAAGACATCCAAATATGTGGCTTCAGTCAGAAAGAAAAGCCTGGGAATCACAAACCTTAAACACTAGACTGTGATAGAAGTGCCTGTTGAAAATGATTTTACATTGCAATATGGGCTGCATATACATATGTGTCGTACAACATGGCAGGAACATTTTATCTACAAATCTACAGTGCCATAGGACCCCTGTCTTCAATATGTGCACACCATCAGACCCATGGTGGAGCAAATCATTTGGAAAATTTGATATGATACTTGCATAATAAGTCATAGCCTGAATACAAAGTTAAAAGTTAGCAAATTGTTCTAGGGAATCTGCAGAAATGCAAAAACAAGCAAGTATATAAAAAGTTCACAGAGCCAAGAATGTCTTATCGATGTCAGAAGTATAAAAATTATGAGTAAATTTCCATTTGTGCTTTTAAATGAGAAATGGCCAGTTTCTGTCAGTCACAGAAGTTTTGGAAGTGATGGTTAGCTTGGGTGTTCTGTATGGATATATGATCTAAGGCCACTACAATAAAGTTTCTTTACATGGAGCAATACCTCTCATGAGAAAATAGGGCAATTATATAATCTGGCACAGAGAAAGCTAAATTTGACAAATAATGATGAGAAAGCAACAGTCGTTTAAGTTGTAAAGATAGCTCAGTGGATTAGGAGGGACTTAGAGAACTTCCCGACTCTATAAATATTATCAATATTTTCATCCATCAATATCAAGTTTGTACAATATCTGGTATGTTAAAGATATTAAAGTAGAAGTTTTTCAAACTTCACTGGAACAAGCCACATACATTTATATTTTCAGCTTTCATAAATTTGAAATAAGTTGTATCTCAAAATACTGTATGACAAGTATCAAAGCAGTTTAAATGTTTTGTCAGAAGTTAAATAGGAAACAGCCACATACTTCATAGGAAAGATTCATTTGAGATATTCCTTTGGCTTGGATCTGTGCTGTCATTACAGCACTGTGCCTAATATTGACTCACTTTCTGCTCAGAAATGTCAAGATGGAAGTGTTCAAGGCCAGGCTGGATGGGAATCTGAACACTCTGGTCTACAGGAAGGTGTCCATGTCCATGGCAGGGAGTTTGGAACTAAATTATCTTTATGGTCCTAACTCAGGCCATTCCGTGATTCCATGAAAAACAGATGTTTCTTAGAGAGCATAAATACCTGGTGAGCTGCTGCCAAAATAGTTTAACTGCTGTGAGTGCAAGAGATGGGAAGGTGTCCACTGGATTTTATTCTTACAAGTTATCAAAAATAATTGACTGTAAGAGCCTGTTACTGTTTTTTCACAGTAAATAATATATTTGCTGAATGTGTTGAATGTTCTCTGTGCACATGACAAAACCTTAAGCTGCCAACTATGCAAATTTTACTGCAGTTTTGTTACTGGTTGTCTATGTCATAATGAAGCTTTTTCAGTGCTTTAGTGAAGAGAAGAAATTTTCCTTCAGCATGGAGAGCATTTCTGATATTAATATAAATAGTATGTTGTAGAGTGTAGGTAAATTAACACACCAATGCCAAGTTTAATATACAGGTAAAAAAGCCATATACACCACTATTTTGAAAAAAAACCCAAAAAGATGTAAAAGTAAAACTGAATTTGTCAAATGACATTAAATATTTTCAAGCCTCTCAATTATGTTGCATTAATAATGACTGCTACATAAATCAACACACTTTGCTCAGCAGATCAGAACGGTTGTGGATGAGTAGCAGCTTGAACCTGGAAGCTCAAAGAAAAATAAAAGTTTAAAGTTGTACCGTATCATATTCAGGGTCCCATGACACACAAAAAGCAATATACTGTCATTCATGCTAACATTAACTACTGTAATATTTCAGGTAAAAGAGTATATGTCTCTAAGGGATAATACATTCAATTAATTAGGGATCAGAGTCAGGAATAGGTTTTCAAATAATTTCTGCTTTTCCCCACAAGATAATTTCAAAACTGTCATTAATATAAATGAAAAACAGTAGCAACACTATCTGGCACTAATTATAGCACTTACCCCTACTGTGATAGTAAAGATTGCCTCCTGCAATGGAAATAGCTAACATTTGAATGGTGCCTTTCATCTCCAAAAATCCCCAAATACTCTACAAATTAGAAATTTGATCTTTCTGGGTATATGCAAATCCTTGATGAAGGATGTCTGAGACAGAAAGAACATTGCTTTTTAAACATCTATGTGTCTTATGACCCTGCAGACTTTATCCAGAAGCATACATTGATTTTTGGAAGTTAAATTACTCAGACTGAAAAAATCATTTCGACATCAGGAATAAAACCAAGTGTGCAAAGCACATCTCCAAATCCCCAAACACTGGTTAATTGGCACAAAAAGGTTGAAAGAATTGTAGTTTGTAATGACATTTCTTTTCCTTCCTCCCACTTTGCATTTATTTCATAAATATAATTTACATTTACCCAGTTACTCACATGTAAATATACAAAACTCCTTGTAGCAGAGGCATGGCTCAGTAGATATATTTATTATATGTTTTTATCAGTATTAATTCTACCATCACCACACAGGAGTAACTCCCATCAGTTTATCTGACACATTTAGAAATAGGAATTTGTTAAACAGACCTTCTTCATGTTATGAAATGTGGTAGCTCTGAGCAGATGTGGCTACTGACAGTGACATCTGGGCTGGTGTGTAACTGAGACACAGGCTCTCATGAAAAGGTTGAGGGGCCTTGGCAGATCCCAAGAAGTGAGGAATCTGTTTTCTGGCCCAGCTGTGACCCATTAGTAAGAACACTGCACTTCTAGAGAACTGATCTTCCTCACAAGCATGGTTATTCACCTTGCTAGAGGAGGGAAAGCTCATTTTGACCTAGCATTCTTTAATACGGAAAAGATAAAATTTTACTTCTGATTTATCTTTTTAAATGTTAAACTATATTTTTCTCATCAGCCAGTGAGAGCTCATATGGAGGAAGGAAATGTTCATTGTAGATGCATAACACCTGAGCTGAGGCTCTGAAATTCTCAAAGAGCTTTAGAGAAAAGCCAGAAATGTAAGTGTTTGCAAATTTAGGCTTTAATCGAGGTGCTAGCCCAGCTTTAGCAGAGCACTGAAGTACATTTTTGAGACTAGTTTACTTTGATGGAATATAAGCACCTGCTTAAATTGAAACACATATTTAAATAAGCACCTGCTTAAGTGATTTGCTGAAACTGAGTTTCCACTGCTTTCTCTGGGAGAACCTTTATGCCCTTCTCAGCAGTAAGCATCAATAAAGAGGCCTGATTACATTATAAAATGTCTAACAAATACTGTTTAATGCTGACTTTTTAGGTCATCACTGCTGGGAATAGCAAATAGTTTTTACTTTGCCAAGTGAGATTAATTTCTAAATAAATGACACTACAAAACACCCTACACAGCACCTGTGGGCTGTTCTGCTTCTGTAACTGGAGAGAAAAAAAAGATAATGATGCTTTTTAAAAGCTTCCAGTTTGAAATATGTGGCAATAACTTTTGTTTATTTTCTCTCATTAAAAAAAAAAAAAGAAAAAAAATCCCAGCTAGAAATATTATAGGTAAAATAATGGGCAATGATTTTCTCTTGTAGCTGTGCTTTAAAACAAAATGCTGATTTTTTTTTCTGTCTGTTGTGTTAAAATATGCCAGCATGGATGTAAATGGAATGTACAAATAGAGGAAGACTGATCATCTCTCTTGAGAACAAGCTGCTAGTTTCCAATAAATATTTGGAGATTTCTAAAAGTTTTATTTCAAATTGGGGGAAAATGAGTAGTCTTCATTAGAAAAACAACTGCTGTCAGTACAAGTAAAGTAAGGCTCACTTATGCTATTCAAATTTAATGGTGTCCAGTATGAATCTTCTAATCACTTAATGTTATTCAATTACCATTAAATAACAAATGCTGTATTTTTCTATGACAATTTTTATGCACTGCTTCATCATTGGCATCACCTACTAATATGAATTTTTTAGAAGATTTTGCTTTGAAAGAGACATAAAAGAGGCTGGCAGTGACCTGCCATAGAGGGGCCTGTGCAGATAGGCTGGCTGGGAGATTGTGCCCAAATTCCCTTGCCACTAAGGGGAATCTACTGTGCTTCCTTGGATTATCAGGTTCTTAAAAATCCATAAACATTAAGTTGCTGTTCAAAAACCACGGGAAAGAAGCCTAATAGAGAGGATAGGGAGGATTGTCTGTCTTTTAATGGCTGGATACAGTCAAGAAC
The DNA here is from genome assembly GCF_052056855.1 of Sturnus vulgaris. NCBI lineage: Eukaryota > Metazoa > Chordata > Aves > Passeriformes > Sturnidae > Sturnus > Sturnus vulgaris. The sequence continues at coordinate 6,997,419 of NC_142248.1, read as the reverse complement.
AGAAGGGGTCTGCTCAGGACAGATTGGTTCCTTTCCACTTCTAATCCATCCCTAGAAGAACCTATGTTTAGAACCCCAAATCACTGCTTTTCTGTATAGAAAGAGAGATTATTTTCACCTCCTTGATTCTTGCTATATTTTAGCATAATATCAAAATAAGTAAGTCAAAAAAGAAAAATAATTAGAAACTCATCTGTTTCTTTGAATCCTTTATGATGATATACACATTTATACATTACATATATATATATGAATGAATATAAATAAAAAATGGCCTGAACATCCAAGACTTTCCTCACAGGAATTAGCACTTCCTAATTACACTCCAGAAAAAATACATTCGTGGTTTTTCAAGCACAGCAGTGCATGACTTTACCTTCTGTAGAACATGGTAAGAAAATTATCACTTGAAATAGGAGAAATATGGGGATTTCTGCAGTCAAAGATTTCAGCAGCTTTGTTCTTGTGTGGCATAGATTTGTCCTGCTCAAATCATTACTAATTAACATGATATTGTGAATAAGTGAAGGTCTGGACAATCTACCTGTGCAGAAGTTTCTAGAATTTTCAAAGGTTTTGCTGAAGCCTTCTGTGGTATGCAGTTCAGATTTTACAGGTAATGAAGTTATTGTAAAAATGTTTCAATAATAGTGTATTCCTTTGTGATCTAAATCACATGATCTGGCAACTCATATTATTGCCATGCTGGTACTGTTGCCTCTCATGAAGTTGTAAAAATCTCAGCTGCAGTAAATATTTGTGTTTCAGTGCACTTTGATTCCTCCACCACCTTACAATCTGTAAAAAGTCAAATCACCTTCCTTTTTTCCCATGTTTGCTTTTTTTTTTTTTTTAAGCTTTGTTCATCAAAATAGGTTGGTGAAAGGCAGTCTGGGGAGCTGGTTGGTTTTGGAGGCTGTCTTGTGGTGCAGAATTGAGTATTTAGAGTTGCTTTTGGTTGTTTGATTACACCAGTGAAATCTCAAGGCTGCAGACTGCAAAAGAAAAACTTTGTTTATAAGCCAGTTATAACCTGCTGCAGCAATGTCCTTCTGTGCAAGTGACCAGAGAAATATAAGTGCCTCAGCAGAGTGTTAACTTCTAAAGCAAAAAAATAATTGTTAAATTGTCCAGTCCTAGTACTGTTACTTTCTGGCCAAAAGAGGAACTTATTTTTTCTTTCTGTATGTTACTTTGCTCAGTAGTGACAGGCAATTACCTCCATGTTAAAACTTTGAAAAAATGCAGATTAAAAGTAAGAGGATGATGTTAAAATGCTGAGGGATCTTATTTTCAGCTAAAGGAATAATTTAATCCTCATAAGTTCAGTGATAACAGAAAACATCAGAGTAGTCTTATTTCCTTTTACATTTTCTAAATAGCTCTTCTAGGAAAAATGGACTCTATAATGCCATTTGTTTATGTATTTCTGTAGTTCACATCTTCTCGTTTTTATTTAAGAAAATAGAAGCCTAGCACCTCACTTATACTCAAAATTAGCTTCTAACTCTACCAGACATTTTTCTCTTTTGAGAAAAGCCCCTATCTATGCAATATTTATGCAGCTGTATTTATAACTTCATACATTGCATTTTAGTTATGATAGAATTCATTTTTTTAGCCTGAACATGTTATAAATCATTGTGCCAAAGAATACAACTCTCACTTTGTCAGGTAATTCAATGATATATTTAATTCAGAGCACTCAACAGTTCATTCAAGTAAGCACCCCAAATGTTGGATCACTTTCCATTGCTATTATTATATTTAGAGTCGAGTGCCTTCCTGCCTGCCCTTCCTCTCTTGCTCTCTTTCTGTCTCTCTTCCTTTCACTTTTGTTCTGTGTGCTGGTTTTGCATTATGGCAACAGGTAAGCAGCTCAAAGTATTCATAGCATGTAAGAGACACCCAATGGCACTTCAGATACAAGAGCAATTCACATTTGTAGATCTTGTCTCACAGTTCTGCCTCGGGATAAAATCCAAATTCTGCTGCATGTCTTTTGCTCATTAAATGTATCTATTTTTCATATAAGAATAAAATTCTTAACAGATTTACTTCCTTGGGGAAGTAAGCATCAAAACTTGACAGTTACTGAAAGAAATAAGAGGAGATTGAGATTAGACTGCTTCTTCAGTCACAAATGTTCAATTCAAATAGTCATGAGTCTATGAGGCAGATAAATTGTTTTGCTACATTATAAAATTTGGCTCTAATCTTTCTTTTGTGCAGATGTGCAACAAACATTTACTGTGACCTAGGCAAATTTATTCATTTCCACTTGTTCCAGTGGTTTCAAACTATTTCTGGACATAGTATTTACCAAAGGAAATGCAACAGGTTATTATTTTATTTTTTTAAAGTGTCATGGAATGATTTTTACACTGCTAACTTTTCTTTTGACTGCTTGGCTTTTCATCACTCAAATGAAAGGTAGCATAAAAGAAAGAAGCATAAAAATCCCTGACTCTATATTTTTAAGCCCATTTTAAGGCCCTTTTACTTGCCTTTTTCCAACTGTTATTTCTCTGCTATTTCTGCACCCTTTTGGGTGGGTCTTCCATGCTTTTGCTGAATCTCCAGCCCTCTTGGGACTAAAGCTGACATGAAATTGTCATTGTAATGCTTTCAGATAAGAGCATGAATCAGTGCCTGAAACTCTCATGTTCTACTTTGAGGAATCCAATATGAATGCTGTGATTTGCATTAGAGAGAATGCCATATAAAAATGAGATGCCTGTCGCTATGCTGCATTACCACTTTTTGACTTTGCACTGCTCTGAAAAAAACAAATTAGCTCTGTCCCTGCCCAATGCTCACAAGAGCATGTGCTCCAATGAGCTTATCACCACAGCACTCCAAAATGGGGCTATCAACTCTTGGGGTTTTCAAAAATAATTCCACCTTTGTAGAGAAAGACAATTTTGTGAAAAAGAAAGATAGATCTTCTTTTTCCCTTTACATAACCAATGCAGCAGTTCACCCTTAAACTGATGCACAGCTTCATCTGTCTCCCATCAGGCTTCCCTTTCACTGGTTTTGAAGCAGCAACCTGCACTTTTTAAAAATATAATTCCATGCCATGTTTTAGTGGAGTGTGTTCCCTGGCATTTGCTAATAAAGGCCAAGGTCAGTGTCCCTCTGGGTTGTGTGCTAAAACCTCAGAAGGCACAGCTGACCATGCCTAAATTGGCTCCATCCAACCTGTGCAGTGACATGTACTTGCTCTCTTCATCTCCAAGAACTGGTAACTCTGATGTCCTGTAGGTGTCCTTTTGAGTGTTGTAATTGTTTATTTTGATTATTTTATCAGCTCTACTTCTCTTTTGTACTTGGCTTTACAAATGAGGCATAAAATATCAGAAAAAAAGTCCTATTAGGGGGAGTATTTTAACATGTGGGAGATATTAACACAGTATCATGCAATGCTGGAAAACTAATGAAAGATTGAAATATAGTTTAAAACAAAGCATTCTATTCTATTCTATTCTATTCTTTATTTGATGATAAATATTTTAAAAGTAATTTCAAACTGGAAGAGTTTTAGGTAGATCATTGGTTTTTGCAAATCATCTTCCCTACATAAGAACAATTCCTCAGAAAATCCTGTTTCTTGGGATAGTATGTCAGTTCTTTCACTCTCTACTCATCAAAAAGAAATCAAAATCAGGCAATGCACCCTTGGGCAGGTGATCTACTCCTAAAGTCTTCAAAGGAATTTTAATTAAAAAAGCAAGGAGGAGTTTCTGTTTGCTCAATTACAACTATAAAATAATTTATGGACAATGTGATTGAAAGCATACACCAATTACAAAAACTTATCTTTCAAACTAAACAGTCCTTTCTGATGTTTGATCCACCTGGGAAGAACAAATAACGGCTTGAAACTATTGATTTAGATTCTGGTGGTGAAGTCACCACACATTTGATAGCATCTAAGGAAGATATCATGCAAAGAAAAATGAAAAGGTGTATCCCATCACTTCCTGGATTTAAGATTTTTGCCAGGAAAACCACTGCTGGAATAAAGGAGAAGTACTGCCATGTCCCCAGCCCCAGAGTCATCTAGAATCAGGCATCACTTTTCCACATTGTCTGATTTGTTGCTTGAAAAGGTTTTCTCTCCTGGATTTAGGGATATATCTAACGGTGAGGTGACATATTCAAGACACACACATTTTACCAACACTCTCTTTGTACTGTAATTAATTGTACTTTTAGTTCCTTGTAAGAGACAGATTGGAAACTCATAAATAACTTTAGTTTGGGCTTCAGTTATATGGAAATTTATTTATTTTGCTGAAAAAATACTGTATAGTTCCATTGAAGAATCCTTCCAATGAAGAACATTCCAATGATCTACTAGTTGTTTTAGCTACAAAAGTCTCATGATGCAATATGTGCAGTACATTTTTTGAAGTAAATCAACTCCCCCACTAAACTATGTCCCTAAATGCCACATCTACTTGTTTTTTGAGCACCTTCAGAAATGGTGTCTCCACCACTGACCTGGGCAGCCTATTCCAATACCTAACATCCCTTTCAAAGGAGAATATTTTATTAATGTCTAATTTAAATATCCCTGGAACAACTTGAGGCCATATCCTGTCACTTGTTACCTGGGAGAAGAGACCAATCCTCACCTCCCTTCAGGTTAGGCTCGAGAACCTCCTATACCTAAATGCTGCAACACAAAAAGCCATATAACTGTCCCAGGAAAAGGGATAACTGGGGTCTTCCTCCAACAGGGCTGGCTTGCACTTCCAGCTGTTCTCTGACCCACAGGCAATCTGAAAGTCAGGCAGAAGGATTAATGGATTCGTGGTTCTGACAATGATAACCGGGCTGTTCTTCACCACTGTTTTTCCCCAGAGACTTATCAGAGCACTTGAAAGTGTGTAGCACATGAGCAATGCAGCTCAGAATGATGAAAAAGGCAGCCAGGAGCAGCCTGTCACCATCAGAATAATTTATCTAGCCTTAAGTCTTTTGCCAGAAGGCCATCTCAAGAAAAATGGCATTCAAGAGCAGGTGGAGGGCCAGGTAAGCAGACCGAGTTGACCTCCTGTAACATCATATAACTCATATGACCTATGAGTTGTAGTGTTAGAGTAGGTGCTCATTTTGTGGCCAGCACAGAACTTAGTGCTAAATCACACTTCCAAGTGTTCCCCTCATGTTTAAGTCAGCTAAGGACAGCTAAGAAACAGAAATGTAAAATTCTCTCTCTCTCCCGTGGGAAATTTTGATTTTTCAGATTTGTTTTCATCAAAAATCAAGCTGAAATACCTGAATTTCTTGTAAAACATATAATTAATTATGTTTATGTTTTAAGTTGATAATATTAATATATCACTCTTCCCATACCATTAAGCTGAGTTTCCATGTTTGTCTAAATGGAAGTCCTTCTTCAGGGAGGTATGTAAAATGGGGTCAGAAATACAGAGATTTCCCAGGAGCACTGTGACTACTTAGGTCAATAAACAGACCATCCCCAAAACAAACATTATGGTTTGCTTTCCTGATCAAGCAGTGATCAGTTTCCAAATTTTACAGTCAGTGTTATCATCTTGTGGAGGCCTCCATTTTTCATGAATTCATTGTTATTATGGAAAACTGGCCATTCCTTATGTTTATAAGAAATATCTGTTCTGATTTTAGCAAGCCATCATTATATATGATCTCCTTACAAGCTTGTTTCTGTTACATGATGTTTTAGGAGCATCCAAACAGGCTGTAGACATGTTTGAAAACGAGGTGCAAAGTCAGATGTCAATGAGAGATGATGCATCAGACAAATTAACACCTGCAAGTACAAGTTCTCAAAAAGGCCCAGTGTCTAAGTATGGTAATAAGAAATAAGACAGTTCCTTTAGTCATTCACCTCACTACTGCAAGTAGTTGGATTTTTTTTAAAAACAATTTTCCAGGTGTTCTCACATTATCCTTATGGCCTTACATGAGGGAAAACTATAGTAACCATCATTACCTCACCACAATCTAATACTAATATAAAACTAGATCTAGAACTAGTTCTAGGCCATTCCCACTAAATACATACTTGGTGTTAAGCAGGTATGTAAGTGCTTTCCAACTTAGGGCTCATAAATGGATTTTTACTAGTAATTCAGCAGTAAAAAGAATCTTGAAATTATTATTATGACAATTCATCATACAGTCTCTGCAATATTTTGTAATTGTCATTTATGCCATTGACTTAAATAGCAGTAATGTGTGTACATGAGCCCATACACACACAACCAGTGGGTTAAACTTACAGGTTGGGAAAGCATTTAAACTCCCTGGCTGCAAAATGACATTTTTTAATAGGGTATGTAGAAACCGTCTTTAAATAAATGATCCCATTGCTGGGTATCAGAATCCAAATGGGAAATGTTATTTAATGCTTAGAAAAAAATTGTCTGTATGGTGAGGAAAAGATTAGGTTGCCTCACAGTGGCTGAGCAGAGATAATAGAAGATTATATGAATGTGGAAATAGTGATTTGCAATGGGCCTTGTAACACTTGTAGCATGTATCTGAAAAGTCACAACATGGTAGAATGATTCTACCTTTCCTTGCTAAATAAAAGATGTGCTCCAGACATTTGCCTGACTGAGAGTTGTGCAACCATAAGTTTGCTGACTCTTCTGCTCTATTTAGGACAGACTATTTAAACAGTTGCATTAAACAGTGATGGTTTTCCTGTGAACAGAGACCATGCACCTGTAGCAAAATTTCTGAAAATAGTAGTTCTAGCCTCTCAGTTTTGTGGCATTCTCTGCACTATTTCATTTGACTCTCAGAAATAAATTTATTTTAAATCTTTAACTTTAAAAAGATTCTCACCACAGAATCATAGAATATCCTAAGTTGGGAGGGACCCACAAGGAATCACTGAAGTTCAACTCCTGACCCTGTCAAAGGATGATCCCCAGAATCACAGCATGTGCCTGATAGCATTGTCCAAATACTTGAACTCTGTCAGACTTGGTGCTGTGACCATTTCCCTGGGGAGCCTGTTCCAATGCCCAAACACCCTCCGTGTGAAAAACCTTTTTCTAATATCCAACCTAACACACCCTGACACAGCTTCATGCTATTCCCTCAGGCCCTGTCACTGGTCACCAGAGAAGGGATCAGTGCCTATCCTCTCTATGAAGAAACTGTAGGCTGTGATGAGATCTCCCCTCAGCCTTCTCTCCTCCAAGAGACCTCAGCTGCTCCTAAGGCCCTTCACCATCTTCACTTGGTCACTCCCTTGGTCACTCTATAATAGCTTTATGTCCCTTTTATATTGTGGTGCCTAAAACTGCCCCCAGCACTGGAGGTGAGGCTGCCCCAGTGCAGAGCAGAGCAGGACAATCCCCTCCCTTGCCCAAATGCTGGTGCTGTGCCTGACTCACCCCAGGACACACTTGGCCCTCTTGGCTGCCATGGCACTGCTGACTTATATTTAATTTGCCATTGACCAGGACCCCAGATCCCTTTCTGCAGCACTGCTCTCCAGCCTCTTGGTCCCCAGTCCATCCTTACATCCAGGGTTGCCCTGTCCCATATGCAGAATCTGGCACTTGCCCTTGTTACATTTACATGGTTCTTTATTGCCCAGCTCTCTAATTTCTCAAGGTCTCTCTGCCTTCGAGGGAGTCAACATCTCATCCCAATTTATTTTTGTTGGCACGTTTACTTAGTGTACCTTCCAGTCCTGCATCCAAGTCATTTATCATCCATGCTCTGCAGGAACCTCCTGGGCAGTGTGTGCCTGGCTCTTTCCAGCAGAAAACAGGGTGGCTGAAACTCCCCACAATATCATGGCCTGTGAGAGAGGCTCCTTCCAGCTGACTGTAAAAATCTGACTTTCTCTTCTTGATGGGATGGCTTGTAGCAAACACCCACAGCAGTGTCACCCACGTTGCCTTCCCCTGAATTCTTACCCATCATCTCTTTTCTTGTTTTTCACATAGCCCGAGCTTGATACATCCCAGTTGCTCTCTCACATAAAGAGCAGTTCCACCACCTCACGTTACTCTCTTGTCTTTCCATAAAAGGATGTAGCCATCCATGTCAGCATCCCAGTCATCTGAGCTATCCCACCATGTCTCTGTAACTGCAGTGAGATCCTGGCCCTGTGACCTCACACAGATCTCTCATTATTCCTGTTCATTCCCCATGCTGTGTGCATTGGTGTACAGGCATATAGGAGAGGTAATCAAGTGTGCAGATTTCCCAGAAAGGATGCAAGAGGTTCCACACAGCCATACACACCCTCGAGCTGGTTTGTCACTGCTCTGGTGGGCAAGGTTTATTCCCCAGCTGGATGTGATGTCGTGAACATTGTCTCTTTGGACTCCCTACCCTGAGTCCTTCAGTTTAAAGCCTGCTTCACCAAGCCGGCCAGACTGCTGCCAGATATTCCCTTTCCTCTTCTAGACAGGTGGATGTACATTTGAAATATTTTTGAGGGCATGATTCATGGAGTTGGAAGATGGTGTTCTAAATTAGTTGCCAAAAATAGAAAAGAATGAAAGTAGTTTATCTGTCTTTGTCAATGATGCAATATTAACAAACTCAACAGCTTCCCCGGGGTACCTTGTGTGTCTATTTGGTACTGAGAAGTTGTGCAAAGCTGCAAATTTTTCACAGTACTCCTAAGCCCACAACAGAGAAAGTCATCCTGACAGCCAAAGTTCTGTCTCCAGGCTTTTTTTTTTTTTAAACAAATGATGGCCCAAGCAGCCAGCTGGACTTAAACCTAGAATCAGATTTTCAAAACTCAAGAATCTGAAAACTAGTTATGGCATGGTATCGAAATAGTTTAGATGATGCTTCAGAGGCTGATTCCACCTTGTCCTTTGTCCAAAGAAAAAAAATCATAGAAAGTTCGAACACATGGAATTATGACAATGATTCTATCAGGACCAGGGTGGTGCCAGAAGTGCTTTCACCAAAAGAAAGTAAACAAAGAAAAGACCAACATGACACAGAGCTCTCTGCCAACTGTGGCAACCTGCATATTTCTTCTCCGATTTGCCTTTGAAGAGGGAGACTTCAGTTGTGTTGCTTAATTGTCAATGGTTATTTCATGGATCTTGGACATTTTATTAAAAAAAAGTTGTGTACAAGCTCTTCTGCTACAGTTTGAGTTTGAAAACAACAGAGAAACAAGGTAAAAAATACCTTTGCTGTTATGGATTCATCCTGTTTTCTGGGTGTTAGGCACTAGAAGGATATTCAGCTCAATTTTATCTCTCTTAAAAATGGTGTTTCTACTCACCATATGTCTCAGAATGTTGTTTTTAATAACCTGGACTCAATACTGTCTAATCCTTTGCTACTTTACACCAATGGAAAGAGTGAGCATAATGCCACCAGATCAAAAGCATGGTTCTCATATGCATTTACACTCACTTTGTAGGAGAGTAAATGATAACATATTGAAGTTCTTGGTGCAAATTTATTTCTAATCTTCTTATACTTTCTTTTTAACAAGCTGTATTAAAGCTGCATTAAAACTTAATTTTTGTGTTGCCTTTTCCTTCTATCATTATTTTCCACGTGGTTTTAGTTAATGTTTGCTCCGTTCTTTGGAAGAGCAAGCACCAAGTCTTGGTTTTCCATTCCTTCTAAGTGAGTAGAAAACCCCTGACAGCCCTATCCATAAAGATGAATGAATGACTTATAAATAATTCGAACAGTGACTGCTGCTCCTTTATCATTCAGTTATATCCTTTTCATTGACTAATGTGGAATTGCAGGGAGCCCTGTATAAAAAAAGAGCTATGTACTTTCATCTTCTCTGAGCAGCAGAGCACCTAACTGCTAAGTGTATGTGCATTCAAATAGAATTATGTAAAGATGTAGAATATGCCCTAGGGGACTTGTTTAGCCTTAAGGACTTGTCATTTCTTTCAAAGAATGTGATGCAAGGGTGTGATGGGACAACAAACCCACTATCATCCAGATAGAGAGCTCACCAATCCCAGTGACTGCAGTACACCTGGAAAGTTATTGTGTCTGTTCTACAGGTGAGCAAACTGAGATATAAGGGTGACAGTACTAGAGAAAAACTTGTAGCATCTCTGCATGTTGAAGAGTTCATTTGACTTGAGGGTTTTTATGACAGACAAGCAAGAATGAGAGGTTACTTTTGAATACTGGATTAGCATTTGCCCTAGGATTTTCTGTACTATTATCTCTTCCTCTTTCCTTAACTAGGCAGACCATGTCAGATATGCACTGAAAAATACACATATACTAAGTGTTCTCAAGCTTTCTCCCACAGGGGTAAATATTAATTACTGAACATGAATGATATCTAAGGAATTTTCATTGTGATCTATGATGTGATAATGAATAACAAAAAAAAGAATTAATAGTTTGCCTCTTATTATCAAAGATTGTTGCTTTCTTTATACAGAATGGCAATTTGTCAGAAAGTGACCTGGGCAGCACTTAACAGTGAAGTTTCAGTAAATGGTATGATATGATGAGCAAGCTGCAAGTGTGATGGGCTTTTCTAGGGGATCAGATTGTAACACTTGCTGGGAAGCATGCAGAGGAAAAAGGTTTCTCGTGAGTCTCTGATGAAATATGTCACATGCTGCACCATAAGCAGGTGGTGAGTCAGTCACACCATATTCATCATCACTGCTGATTCTTGAAAGACTGAACCAGCAGATATCAGACAAGAGTGGACGTTCATGAGCTGCCATGCCTCTACATCTAACTCTTATTTCCTGAGGACAGGCTCTGCAAGACATTTCTGCTATAGTTTGCCAACAGGGAAATAGGAAGACCCACTGTATACGTTGACTTTGAAGAAGGTCAAAAATGTCTTTTCATACTTTTCTGATGTCCATATCCTGATAAAATCTTGTAATATACTGTCTATACCTCCTGCCGGCCCCCCCCAAAAGTAAATTGTTACAGTCTTTATTCTCATTTTGCATGAGAAAGCGACCTTTTCAAGTTCCATGGCTGAAACCAAGTCATTCCTCTCTTCCAAGTGTCCTTGTCCAATGGAACCTTAGGAGATGTCATCCTAATACATTTCCCTGGAGTAGCCCAAGAATTGCAAAATGCAGCTGAACTGGATGGCATAGGCTGCTTTAAGAACTGTACAGAACTGACCTGTAGAGACAGCATTGCTCAGCATTACCCAGGAAATTTCATGGACCTGTCACAAGAGGGACTATGAACCACAAAGGTCACAAATTACTTTTCAACACCAGCTTATCTTGGAAAATACAGGTGAGGGAGGTTGCAGTTCCCTTAGTTCCCTACACTGTCTGCAAGTCATTTGTACTTCAGAAAGAGAGTGAAGGATGAGACTTCCATTTCTTTTCTTACTCCAATTTATTTCACCTGGTATAACATATTCACCTCTTCAGGCCTCCCCATTTCCAGTGGCCAGCATGGAGAGAAGACACAACCAAGAAAACAGGAAATGGAAGTTGCTACCTGCACCAAAACTGTATAAATGAATACACTGAGATCATATTCCTCTTGTTGGTACAGCTGCACAGAGACATGGGAAACTCTTGTCTAAGCAAGTGGGTATTAAATATTGGGCCAATAACCCATTTTCTGCACTGATGCAGTGCTATATTTCCAATACTTTGTTTTCACTGGGAGATATTGATTCCCCATAGGAGTTTGTTAGTGTTTGATAGAGTTCAGATTTTACTTCATTATAACAAGTTTCGATTGCATCTATTGCAGAAACTGGTTTTCTTGTGCTTTCGGAGTTTAAAGGAAAACTTTTTAAGCATAAAAGTGCCTCCCAAATTCTATATTACCTTTTTTTTTTCACAAGTAGAATCTCTGTTGCAGACACAGCACTCAGCTCTTCCATGGAGAGCTTCACAGAATATATAGGAACATTGCTAAGAAAGGTCTTGACAGCCAAGTCATGCATAGAAGCACACAGGTCATTGGCTTTTAAGTCTCATTTAATAATGTCATATCCCTTAGAAATTTGCAACAGTCTGCTTTGATACTTACTACAAGCCTTTAGGTGCCAGATGGATCTCTCTTAGGAGGGAGGTACTTGTCAGTTATTTACAGAGAAGACTCCATTTCATTATGTTGGAAAAGACCACTCTCCTCTCCCAGAGACATTATTAATTGGCCGTGCTTGGCATGACAGCATGTGCACAGGGAAGAGACCAGAAGCTGCTGAGGAGCAAGCCCACCTTATATACATAATTCCAGCTTTAGTTCCTCACAGCAAATTAAAAGTTCTTTTGTACACACAAATTATACAGTTTTGGAGTAGTTTGGCAAGACAGTTATAGTCATTCCACCATAATATTTTTTTGCCTTCTGTCAGTTAAAACCCATACAGGCTATCTTTCCACTCTGCTCAAGTGTCTGCTGTCAGAAAGCAGCTGAACAGACCCATGTTATGGGGGATCATTCTGGACGATAGTATGACAGCATAGCAAGGCACACACAGTGCTCACTTTTCCATGCCTGTGGCTTGGAAACAGTTTTTACCATCAGATTGAGAAGAAGAACATTTACTGAGCCCCTTCATGCCTTAGAAACCCTACCAAGGGAAAACAATTACATAATTATGATCTGTTTTGCTTACCTGGTCATGATGAAATCCTTGTGAAGGTTTTATGGGAATGATTTTGTTTATTTCTTTAGTCAGTCTCTAAGTTATGCTTACAGTACACTGACTGCATATGCCTGATTATTCTGCTCCTAAAGATCACTGGTTTACTGGAAATAATTTTCCAGGAATCAAGCAGTACCATTTCTTTTCCTGTGAGATAAATCACAATAGTGTGAATACAAAGCAGATCCTTACAGATGTCAGAACTCTGACAGTACAGCTATTGCAACATTTGTCAGAGCAAAATTATATTAATGATGTGTTCCATCATTTATTCCAAATCTAGCCACTATAAGTCATTTACTTCTTTAGGTCTGTGAAACTGAAACAGAGTTATTAAAAATTACTCTTCTTACCTTAGAACAGTGTCATTGTCTCAGCCAGCAACTGAGTGCAACACAGACACTTGCTCAGTCCCCTCCCCACTCTCCTGTGGCAAGGAGAAGGGGAGAATGGAAGCCTTGTGCACTGAAATAAGAATAGTTTAACAAGTGAAACAAAACAAAATATTACAATCATAGTAATAATTTTAATGGCAATGAGAAAAAGACAGGAATAACACCTGAGAGAAACAAATGGTGCACATTTCAGTTGCTCATCAGCAGCTGAGTGTCCCTGAGCACCTTCCAGACAACTTCCCCAGTTCACATACTGGGCGTGGCACCCTGTGGTGTGGAAATTCCCAGTTCAAGTCAGCTCTCCTGGCTATGCTTCCTCCCAGCTTCTTGTGCACCTGCTTCTTGTCAGAGCCTGGGAAATGGAAAATGCTTGACTTAGAAGAAACACTACTTACAACCAAAACCTCAACGTGTTGTCAATATTGCTGTCATGATAAATCCAAAACACAGCACTGTACCAGATACTAAAAAGGAAATTAACTCTCTCCCAACTAAAACCAGGACAGGCAATCAAACCACACGTTCTAAAATTGCAAATTCTGGCATGCAAATCCTCCTCAACCTCTCTGATTTATAAACATGGCATGACAAATCTCCTCTGATATAAACTTATGATACTTTACTTCTAAAATACTGCTTTCTTATTCTGTTTACATCCTCCTGTTTGTAGGAACAGACAAGACTAAAAATAAAGGTATGGCACTCAGTGTCATGGTTTAGTTGAGGTGTTAGGGCATGAGCTGGACTTAATTTTGAAGGTCTCTTCCAACCTAGTGATTTTGTGATTCTGTGAAAGTATATGAGAAGTTAAATTACGCTTTTAAATATGCATAAGAATATCTGATGGGCTGAAGACAGCCTCGGGAAGTCATCAGAGCCCATATTTATCACAGTAGTTAGTGACTTTGACAGCCTTGCTGCCAGAGGGGTGACCTTTTGCCTCATTTTCACAGGTCCAATTAATCATTTGGAATCGATGTGAAAGGAAGATGATCAGAGCTATGTTAAATCTGTATACATTGCTCAGACTGTGTGTTCCCAAATGGAGACAAAGTCTGTACCCTAATTTTTGTCTATTAATAATGATATTTTTTTCGGCTAACTAGGGTTGACAATTTGGCATCTGGATCATCTGGATCCTTTATTCTCCTTGGTGAAAGATATGAGATTGTCCATCTTGTTTATAAAATAAGAGCTGACGAGCTGTGTCACAACTGAGTCTTACAGATTAGCAAAGCATAAAGTGCCATGCTCTGGTAAATAACAGCAATAAAATAACTTCACTTTTTATTGATATTCCACTGCTCTGGGAAAAAAAAAAAAAAGAAAGCTATTAAGCAAGAAAATGAGAAAGGTTGTTTTTCTCTCCCATAACTTACTCCACTAGGCAGACATCAAACAAGACCAACAGGGAAGCTTGGTTCATAAACTGAAGTTTATGATGCTTTATTCACTGGTAAAAATTGCATGGTGCTTTGAGACCTCTTGATAATGTATGTGCAGAAATCTCTGCCTCTTAGAACCAAGATCATGCACAACATGGTACTGTGAGGAGTAGGTGAGGTCCAGAAGAACAATGTCTCTATATTTGTGGCATAGAAGAGAGGGAAGAGGGAGAGTTGGCATACAGAGAACAAAAAGACAATTAGTTTCCCATCTCCCACTTTCAGTTATCTATTCTTATAGGTGTGACCTGATAGAAAAAAATGTTTCGTTTGCTATCCTGAATATTTTTTTCTTCGCTCATCTGTCAGATGGGTACCAAATGAAGACACAGACAATAAATAATGATCTATCCAAACTTGAAAGAGCTTAGTTGAAGAAGTAGAGTGGAAACTTCCAGACAAAGTCCTAATAAGCACAGATTCAGCCTGATGATACCTGATGATACCTTAATACAGCTGAGGTTACTTTTCTCAACTCGTGGGCAACAGTTCCTTTGGGAACTGTGAAGTGGAAGCAGAGATGGAGAAAGAGAGTTGTTGAAAATTTTGCTAGAACCCAATATTTGTAGCTCTCTGCCCTTCAAGATTAGATTTTCTCTAATAATCCATTTTAAAGCATAAACACACGAATTCTTGTCAATGACATTTCCTTCCTATTTAGCTATTCAGCAGGGTTACCAGCCAGAGAGTGGTGGCAAAAGCTGTCTTAAGTCACTAGTACCTCTACAGTCTGATGGCAAGTGATGAAGTAAGCAGCAGGCAGAAGATTGGCTGCTTCATTTGTTGCACAGTTAGCCTTGAAAGTTTTCTCTAGCCTAGCCAAAAGGCTGTCATTGTGTAACTTGTAGTTCTTGTGAAAACAAGAAAAACCCCAACATTCTTCTTTTTCTGAAAGACTCTGCACAACATGTTTGGACTGTCAGCTAACACTCTTTGGAGCTGAAAATACGGCCTTAAGGACAAGGAAGACACACACCTTCCCTTGATTATATTCTGTCTCTGTCATAACAAAACAAGATTTTTACCGTAGTTTTACAAAACAAAGGAAGGTTTGGGGGAGCTGTCTTAGTATATTTTGACAAATCTCTTCTTTCTTGTGCCAGCTAAGGAATCACAATATAAATTAGTTGCTCCAAACAGCTTACTACTGTAATTAACTCTGTTTCTGCTCTAGGGTCAGAAATAGCTGGTTTATAACTGTTGCAAATCAAACTGCTCTGCCATCCACGTAGTCACTTGCCAAGAGACCATGACACCTCATCCTTTAGATGGATATTGCTTGAAAACACCCCTTTATATTTGTCCCTGCGAGGCCGAATGGGCATCCACTATAAAATTGTGCTGAGGGAAATGGGAGTTGAATCATTGACGCATTTAACAATGCATAACCTTTATTATTCTGCTCCCAGGAGCATTGAATTTGCATGGCTTAGCAATTTGCAAGCTGTAATGACAGCACTTAGGACGGACATCAGTAGCAGCAATAGAGATCCAGTGAGAAGAGCAGACATAGCCCAGCTTCAGAACTTGCAGAGATATTACAGAGCTGTTCAGCCACTGGGTAATAGCCTCTAATTCCTTGGATATTCTTTGTAAGACACCGTTATCCTTGCTAAAGCTATTTGCTTTTAATATGGATATAATGTGTAACACTATCAAGAAATCCAAGGGATCCAGCCATTATGTTTTCAGTACTTTCTGGTTTTGCTACTGTGCTTTATCTAGTGGAGAGGTAAGAGAAAACCATGGTGTGTGCTAATGTAAGTACATATGGAACAAAAAACCCACTACCTCTGTCTCAGTGGTACAGTGTGTCAGTCAGTAGATATATTTTTCTATGAGCAGATGCATATAGAAAGATAAAGTTTAGCTACCACTAATTATCTTTAAATCAGGCTAAAATATATAAGTGTTTTGCTCTAGCTAAAATACTTAAGCATTACTAATATTCTTAAAGCAAATGTATTTCATATTGGTGTTCATTAAATAGTGAAATAATGTTTAACATATTGGAAGTGTACAATATATGAAATAAAACTTAAATAATATTTTTTTCTGGTCCCATTTAAAGGATTTTTAAAATTTGTTGAAGCAATATATTCCATGAAAACATTTTATATTTACTTATTAGCTGAACCTTTTTTGATTTCTTGGGGTAATTAAGGCAGGTAGATATGTCTATGGGCAAGGTATTATTTTCACTTGATCACTGAGCAGGATTGGTGACACTAATTTATTGGGGACTAATTTTCCTCAATATTCTTGTCTGTCACTGAAAAGTCGTAGGAGGTGATAGAAAAAATCCTCGTGCTTTGCTTTGAGAATAATAAAATACGAAATGTGCAACAGGTGGTGGTACATTCAAATACTACAGTCATTCAGAAAAAAAATATTATGATCAATGGTATATCAGTTTCTCATGTCTAGACCTTACCAGAACATGACAATCAGGTAAGAGATCACTAATTGCATCTGAATACAGAAAAGAGCTGCTGATTATAAAGGAAAAAGAACGACAGGAAGAGGGAATAGGAGAAAGGAAAATGGATTGAGGAGTAGATAGATGTCATAGGCAGAAAAGCAGTGGGGTGAGCACACGCTGCCTAACAAAACTGTATTCCAAAATTCACATACAAACAAGTTATGAGATAAGTGAAGAAGATTATGTTTAGTATTCTTACAGATGCCTGAGGTAGAACTGTGTGTTTTAAATCAAGGACTGAACTTGGAATTTGAATTAAAGTTGCTTTAATGGAGTACTGAGAGCAAAGGCAGACTGGTGATTTAACCAGTAAATATTATAAATTTTCAAAGTAAATAGAAAGCATAAGGAAATATGTTTATCTTGCAACAGGTAACTCACTTCCTTTTAGTCTGTTAAAACTACAAGGAGTGGATTCAGATTCTTCTGCTTGGAACTACGGAGAAAAATGGTAAATGAATTAGGAGTTAGACAATGCACATTGTCCAGTAAAAATCAGCCAGTACCAAAGTTAATACAATGAAATGTTGTTTTGCTAATATAAATTGCATTCAGTCACAGAAGAAAGTAAATAATTTCAGTGTATCAGCCTCTGGAATACACCCAAATGTTGTTCTTTAGCTAAGGCATCTATCACAATGAAAGGGTAATTCAAAGTAAGGTCCCTAAACATGTGCAGGTTGGGATTTCTTTGAATTATTGTGTTTAGAGTAGGTATGCAGTGAGAAACTACATATAGACTAAGAATTCAGTTTCAGTTACTGGAAAACACTGTAATAATTAAAAGTTATTAATAAAAAGCATTTTTAAATACATTATGGTGGGTTGAAATGTAATTGTATAGCTTTGTGAATATTGGACTGAATTTAAAGTTACGTGTACTGGAAATTTAATGAGTCCTGACTTTTGAACAGGGCAGTGCTAATTAATCAATTGGTAATTACAGCTGTGATTAACAGCTGTGATCATGACTGGTAACAAGTATTGATTAATTCCCCAATAATTCTGGCACAGTTTAGAGTAAGAAGCACTTTGCAGGATGCAGGAAGCATGATTAACAAAAGCAATAATAAAAACACTTCACTCTCATTACAGAGCTGTCTTGGGGGAACAAGATTTGTGAAAGTGGGAAACCTAGGTAGATTCACGAAGGTAAAGCAGCCAAAGATTGCCTTAATGAAAGAGAATTATTGGGAAAAGTGGGTACATTTCTTCATAATGATATATTTGCTTCAGACTTACAGTCATTATGTCCCCACTACTGAAGTCTTTTTTCATAACAATAGTGTGTTCATTTGAGACTGGACTTAGAAACTGTTTTTATTGCCATAAAAGATAACATTTACACACTTTCCAAAGAGCCATGTGAATAGAGGCTCATTTTCTACTCCTACAAAGAGCTACTAATGATGGGCACGAGGAGATGAAATATGCATCTGCTAACCAAAGCTGACAATGTCATTTTGTGACAATGTCTTCAATTTTATTTCCTTGGTCCCATAGCTGGAGTGAAAAGAAATCTTTTGAGAATGTTTGCAAAAAGCAGGATTTTGCTCACATATCTATTCAGAACCAAAGTCTCAGTTTCATACTGTCAAAAATAGGTAGATATTTATATTATCTACTGGCATATACAGTTGCAGGCCAAGGCTCCTATTCCTTTACAGTTGGCATAAAGATTTTTACCTAAGGCTTCTGTGGGCCAAGTGCAGAATGAGCTTGAAGCTGGATATATGCAATAAAAATAGAAAACCTTCTGGCTAGCTAAACAAACAAACAACAGCAACAGCAGCAACAACAACAACAAAAAAAACCCACGAAAAAACAACAAAAAAAATCACCCCAAAAAACAAAACAAAACAAAACAAAAAAAACCCCACAAAACAAAACCCTCCCACAAACAAAACGACAGAAAAGAAGATTACTGCTCATATTGAAAAGGATGTAGACAAGGAGAAAATGTTTCGTAATTTGGCATTTATTGCATGTCAACTTTAGGCACCATTCCTATGTACTATGAAATAAAAGTGAGCATGAACTGTTACATTTCTGCTCTGGAAAACTACCAGTGACAGGATGGTTTTTTTCAGTGGACTTCTATCAGTTTGGAAAAGAAAAAATTAATTAAAATCAAGAATTTCTCTCCCAATTCCAGGATCTTCCTGTGTAATTTATAACAGACTTCTGAGTCAAAATAATTTTTATGCTCTCAACTCTTGCCATTTTATTATGATCTTTGTTGTTTATTATGAAATTAATGCTTTGGCTCTGGAAAGTCCAGTCAGCTGAATATATGAGTAGTTAGCCATTTAAAAAGAAAACTTATTATTTCCTAAAAGCAAAAGAGCTTACTCATTCCCTTGATTTCAAAGATTAGTTTGAGAGGCACAGGTGGATGGTATGTCATAATTGTCTTTTAAACAATTGAAATTAGGAGACAAGGCATGAAAAAAAGATTTAGTTCTAAATTTTAAGCTTATCCCATGATTTTTGAACATGACTCACCATTTTTATGGCATATTGATAACTGTTTAAAGCAGCCTTCACAAAGAAAGTTTCTGCTTCTAGATTCTATTTTCTGCTGTGTAGATCCCTTTGTCTTTATACAGTTCTCCTTCAGTAAAATCAGATACTCCTTGTACAACCCTGTAAAATGGACAAGGCTGCCAATCTACTCCCAACTGTTTTTCTGTCATACTTAATATGATCCCAAAGGAGGGTTGCATGAAGGAAGGAAATGGTGTAGGTGAGGGGGGAGGGAGAGAGAGAGTCTTTTTCATACATAGCAAAAGTTTTGCCACCAAAGCATTTTAAATATACAAGTTACTAAATTTAGACCCTCCTCAATGAAGTCTATACTCAAAAATTACCAAACACTGTTAGTCTTCACATTCAGAACCACGTAAATGGTGACCCAGTATCTAAAGAACTAGGAATCAAGTAGATATAGCTAGTTCCTTTCTGACCAAATGCATTTTAATTTGAAGTTTTTCTCTGTGAAAATAAGAAAAGACAGATGAAACAGCACTGCTGGGTTCATTTATATGGATGTCTGGTTCCTGCTGCAGCTGGGATTCTGTAGCCTGTGGCTCACATGTCCATCTGCAAAACTTAAGCTGCAGGTATGGGATAGGGGTCCAGGGTCCTTGACAAAGCATCCAGAAGTCATCAGAGATCTGCCTGAGGTGAGGCTCTTTGGATTATGTCGTTTTTCCAGGTTTTCTGGCTTCGTAATGATGCCTTAAGTTTTAGCTTTTAAATTTTTTCAGATTCTATACTGCATTGCTATGTGACTCTGAACTTGGTATAAAGTGTCCTTCAAAGCTCTCCTCACAGTTTAGTTGGACAAAACAATCCTTTTCCAGCCCAAGAACCAAAGACACCATTGCAGCTTCAGGCCCAAAAAGTATAAACAGCAGCAAATTGAGGAGAGCAATCTGGGAGGATGGGACTGCATAACCTGAAGCTGTAATTGAACAATTAACTCCAATATGTAAGTGGACCAAAACTTATAAAAGTGTGAAAACTCGTGACTGGTCTTCCATCTTGTGTCCATCTGGGATATAGCCTTGGCCAGGTTCTTGTACTGCCCAAGGTGAATCCTTTGAAGGCCTTTTAATAAATCCCTACTTTATTCTTTAACACTGTCTAGCCTCTGTACCAGGTAGCCTCTCCAGCCATCGGTGATCCGAGCTGTATCTTAGAATGGGCAGTTAGGACATGTGTCACTCTGAGTCTGGTATTCAAGATTTTCAAATATTGTAGCTCATTTGTAACTCAGCTGCCATCTTGTTGCAGGGCTTTTGCTCCTTTTGCCTTCCATTAGGTATGGGGAGTAGCTTAGAAATTAGAAGTACTGGGAGTTCTAGTTGAAATTGGCAGCCTTAGACTTTGGATTCCTACAGTCCTTTGTTTAAGCAAAGTGCAAAATTTCTATAATTTTGTTTTTAATTTTATTTCTCTGTATTCAGAAATTCTTACTTTTTTCCCCCTATTTTTTTCAAAACATAGGCTTTTTTTTCACTAGAAGATTAACTTTTCTTTCAGGGCAGACAACCATTCAACTGACTCTGCTGAGGGAAATCTGAATTCTACTTTTACTATCTGGTTAGATGATCACACCTGTTTCAGTTTCTTTATTTCTAAAACCATATCTATGATAATCCTGATTCCATCTAAGCTGTTGTAACTAATATGTTAGAGTTTTGCTAAATGTTGCTTGTACATCATGAGTGAGCCTATAAATTACATACATGAATATTTGGGGATCACAACAGGTTCAAACTTAGTCTGAGAACAGGGGGATTTGATTTCCTCCATACAGACAATTTCAGATCCTCTCAGAAGGGAAACAAAGAAAAACCTTGCTCCTGATTACTTTAAGCATAATGTTTGCTTAATATGCATCAGAAAGTTTCAGATCAAAAAACCTGAGGATTCAGAGGTCATACAGATTATATCAAGGATATGAAAATATCTGTATATTCCAGTGAGCACAACTGATGATGGTTTACTGCATGACAAGGTTGATTGTTATAAAAACTAAATCTCATTGAATCACTTCTAGCACAATTGTAAGGAACAAGGAGCAGACTGAATCCTGGTAGGTACAAGTTTAATTTTTAGTGATCCCCTGGAATCTCTTTGCTTTCATGTGAGGGATTAACACATCTTTTCTATATCATTTCCATCCATCTTGCATTGAAACAAGGGAAGGAAGGGGAGGATGAGAGTGATCACCTCTGTATCAGGTATACACAGCAAAGCAGCTAAATTTGGCCAAATCCATCAATTTCCTTAATCAAGCAATTTCATTCCCACACAATAGGTAGTATCAATCAGAGTGTGTTTTCATATGCTAATATCTACAGACTTCTCTATGAAAACAGGCATAGTAACAGGACCTCTATAGAGACCAGAGGGGAGAGGACAACAGATTAGGAGGAACTATTAGATCTGAAAACATTATAATTTAATGAATAATTGTATTTGCCCAACAGTAAATACTCCAGGCTATGATTTAGCAAGTTTGAGAGACCTGACAATCTAGTTAGTGGTACAACTGGAAAATTTGAATCAACTTCTTTTCTAGCAGTTTTATTTCTCTCGTCATTGGTCTATTTTATTTTTATTACACAAATTGGATTTCTTTATCTGCATGGTGTATTATGCACCACACAGAAGGAATACCAGGTTCCAAATGTCTTCTACCTTTGCTCCCAAAGAGATTTAGAGGACAAACCTGGCTCTTCCCCAGAAGGTGACTGTAGGAAAACAGATACTATGCAAATGCATATAAGCATGCACTTTCTCTATGGAACCAATCTGATAAAACTGCCAGAAACAGAGCAGATAATTCATATTGCATTTTCTTATGTTCTCTTTTTCCAGTATCACAAAAGTGTGCATTTGCATTTGCTGTCTTAATTGTGGGTGAATAAAACCACAAAATGCACTTTTTTTAGCAAGTGTGTAACCTCATTTATGAGTTGCATATGAATACAGTTTATTTGGCCCACAGGTGCCAGGAGGCTGCAGTAATTGTCTGCATTGCAATGATATGTAGGCAAGACATCACAGGAAAACTTTTCTTTCATGTGCTGGTTTGAACCAAAATGAGCACCAAATGATCTGTATTTCACCCTGCTCTTGTGGTCATTTGCAATGTATGAAGAATCAGTGTGAAGAAAGATAGAGAACACACCAAAGCCTGCAAAGGCAGCAGACACAAGCAGCTGTGGAAACAGAACATGAAAGGCAAGACACCTACACACATATTGGCAGGATCTACCTGTAAGGAACTGCAGGTTGTGTGGTGGATTTTTCTCATGTATGCTTCCTTGGGAGAAAGCAAAGTTTGCCTTGCTGGCAGGAGGGTAGCAAGAAACACCAAAATAGAAATTATGTGAATATTTTCTTCCCAGAAGATAGTCTATCTCAAAGGAAAACCTATTTACCATTCTTAAAAACAGCTTCTCTTTTGTGTCTCAGCAAATAAAATTGGAAGTTGCTCACGCTTGAGGAATATTTCTAAATACTGAAATATGTGTTTCATGCATTAAATTTTCTACCTGAAGAAGTGTCAGAAAAAAAACCCCAAAGCTAACTCTGAAGGTGGAGGGAGTGGTTTTTAATGCTATTAAACTCTATAGGGATGATGGTCATTCAACTCGGTTCCTCATTTTCCCTACAGTATGCCTACATCCTGTTTGTGACCTTTTTTACAGTAAAAATCCCCAAAAGACTTAGAATAATTAACATTGAAAAACGAATAGCAAGAGAGAAACCATATAACAAAACATTGCTATTTTCTAAAGCTGGCAGTTTATTCATAGGAATGTGATGACCACAATAATATCTGCTACAAAGCAATGGAAATTTACAGGCATCTTTTAACTGAGGAAGCAGCACTGTGATTCACTGTCAATTAGAAGCCTGCAGGGAGATTCATGAAAAGATCCCATCAAGTTTTCAGTAGATAGCACTAGAGGTAACAGTTTAATAAAAATTCATTTAATTTTTATGTAGCTGTTCAACAAAACTTTCTAATTACCTCACAACTGTGCAGTTAAAGTACATCAGAAATAATAAACCCTCTCAGAGTAATACATAATTAAAATAGTCAATCAAATTTAGAAGGAATGTCTTGAGATTTCTTGAAAAAGCAGATGAATCTATGAACCTTCTACATAGTTCTTTAATGGCTGTGACAATGACATATATTCCACTTATACGATTTCTTTTTGATTCTATTGAAGATATTTACTTATTTTCCATGAAGATGACACCAAGCTTAGTGATGCTGCTGACATCCTGAGGGACAGGATGCCATCCAGAGGAACCTGAACAAGATCTAGAAGTGGGAACATGGGAATCTCATGAGGTTTAATAAGACCAAGTGCAAGGTGCTGCACCTGAGCCAGGGCAGCCACGGAAATCAACACAGGCTGGGGAATGAACAGATCAAAAGCAGCCTGGCTGAGAAGGATTTGGGGGTGTTGGTGGATGAGAGGCTGGACATGACCTGCCCATGTGCACCTGCAGGACAGAAAGCCAAATGTATCAAAAGCAGCATGGCCAGCAGGTTGAGGGAGGTGATTCTGCCTCTCTGCTCTAGACAGACCCCACCTGGAGGGCTGCATCCAGCTCTGGCACCCAGATCTGGGAATATAGGAAGAACTTGGATCTACTGAAGCAGTCCAGAGGATGCACATGAAGATGGTCAGAAAGCTGGAACACCTCTCCTACAAAGACAGACTGGGAGAGTTGGGGTTGTCCAGCCTGGAGAAGAGAAGCCTCTGATACTTTATCAAAGGGGCCCTATACAAAAAATGGGGGAAAACTTTTTATCAATAGGACAACGAGCAAAGGTTTTAAATTAAAAGAGACAAGATTTAGTTTAGATATAAGTTTTTTACAACAAGAGTGGTGAAACATTGGCACGGGCTGCTCAGAGAGGTGGTGGATGTCACATCTCTGGGAACATTCACTGGCAGGTTGGACAGGGCTCTGAGCAGCCTGATCTAGTTGAAGATGTACCTGTTCATTGCAGAGGAGTTGGACCAGAGGAATTTTAAAGGTACTTTCCATCCCCAAATATTTTATCATCCTGTGATATGTTATTTTAGACTCTGACTAGAACTTGTAAAAACATAAAACCATCTGTTCAGCTAGAAAGAATATAGGTTATAGCATAGAACAAGAATGGGGGAAAAAATCTCTCTATTTTGAAATTGGTAGCCAAAACTTTGGAATTGAAACACCTGACTTTGGACAACATCATTAAGAGCAATGGAAATGCACCTTTTTAATACACAGGTGTCTAGATCCTAGATTTCTTTTGTCTTCTCAGTACAAAACTACCAAGTGAGCAGCAATGGGACTGCCCCTCAAGGGAAGATGGGCTGGCAGCAAGGCAGCACAGCATCCTCTCTGACAAGGGCTCCATCCCATGAGGGTCCAGAGTCAAGCCAGGGAGTCAAGGCAAGAAAGCAGGGTCAGGACTGGCCAGGCACAAGGCAGGCATGGCACACCCATGGCACAGCTCAGTCAAGGACCAGGGGCCAGGGCATGAGCTCAGCTGTGGCTCTGGAGCCAAAGAGTGGAGGGTGCACACATGGAGGCTCAGGATGGGGCATCTCTCAGGTTTTTTCCACAGCTTTGTTGTTTCCACAGAAGCCTGGCTCAAGGTGCACTCTAACAGGGCAGACCCCAAGGACTTGATGGAAGAGGGGAGAGGTTGCACAAGAAGCCTGGAAAAGAAGGTGCATACAGGCTGGTCAGGGCAATTACACCCTGTTGGTGCACCCATTGCTCTGATATATCAAATGTGTGTCAAAACGTAGTTGGAGTACTTACAAAGATGGGTAATAAACCTAAATCAGCAACTTCTTACGCTTCATCCATTTATTTATCCCTAGAAATGAGGGAAAATAAAATACTGTGACTTTTATTTCTGTAATACATTTAAGTGTTGCTTAAGATTCACCTAAGTTCCTATTTTAATTCTTTGATGGCTATTTATAGTCTTCTTTCATGCATGAGCTGTTAGATAGAGATATATGACAGTGTTTAATTCTCCCTGTGATTAAATGATTATAATATAAGTCACTCTCCATGACACAGTAGTGTGTCCTACTGAATCTGCCAAGCGAAATACATGTCCACAGAGAAGGATCAAAGCTGCAGAATCACAGAATCATTTCATTTAAAAGGAACCTCTTGAGCTCATCTGTTCATGTCCATTCAGATACTCTCAATTTGCTTTCTGAAAGAATAATCAACGATGTCTTTCTTTAGGTATACCAATTTCTTGGTTATTTTCTGTCTGTGCAAGGTTCTTGGTTTTCCCTACTTTTACTTCTATTCTTGGTTTTATTATGTTCCCTGACCAACTGACAGAGTTCCAAAGGTTTTTTCACCTATGCTAGGTACTCAAAGAATGAACCATCCATCCACTGGGATGGCCTTCTCTACACTTCCTCACAGAATTATGATTGTCTCAATAGTAATGCAGAAAAATTTCTCTCAAATTTCATTCATGTTTTCAGACGGATTCATATATTGATGTGCTTTCTCCTCTTGAGGTTACTTCTGCATACATTTGTGTAATTTAACTGAAGAAATGCTAATTTCCGAGTTGTGCATGCAACAATGTATGGAAGCAGAAGATTGCATTGACTGCAGAGTTACTGCTTGTACAAATGCTTGTACAATCTCTGAGCAGACTAAGCTGCCATATGGCAAAGAGCAATGAACGTATCTTTATTTTACATATATACACCCTGTTGAATTTTTTTGTCTGCATTCTGTAGCTTTCATATCATGCTTGTAGAAAAATGAATTTGTATGAGTAAAGAAAAAAAAATTAATAAGGAATGCTTGCTCTATGGTGCTGTCTTTTGACAGATGTAAAAAGGCAAATGAGAAAAAAAACCAACATTAGAAAAAGATAGATACTGACAGCAACTAAGATTTGCTCAGTGGGTGAGAGTATGGTGCTAATAATGTCACAGGTACAGGTTTGATCCCTGTACTGGGCCATGCAATTAAAAACTAGAATTAATGATCCTTGAGGGTCTGTTCCAACTCAGATTATTCTGTAACTGAAGCCAGGGCTTGTATTTAGGAGATGTTAAACTGGCATAATTGAGTTCCATCCAACGCCATGGTGAGGCAGCTTTGAAATGCCTCTTCTCCATCCTCCATGTGAGGTCCTGCAACAACCCATTACCCTGCTCAAATCCACCAGCTGTTTCCTGGGCAGGGAGAGCAGAACTGCTAGAGTAGAGGGATTAGACAGACCACAGCTCAGTGCAGAAACACAGGAAAGGAAAGAGGTGCAGTCACAATTCAGACCAATGAAAAGAAACAGAATTGGCAAAACCATAAAAGACTCATGAGATGATAGCACAGGAATTGCATTGCAGACACAAGAAGGTGTGATACAGATGGTAGCAGCAGCTATTTACTATGGCCTAATGACTATGGACTCAGAACTGTGACTCCACTGCAGTGTTGGTGGGTCACTCACAGCTGCTTTTGCCTTTTGTACATTTTACACACACTTCATGTTAGTTCAGCTAAGGGCTTTCCCAAATTAATGCAAGTTAAACTAGGGGAGTAAAAAAGACACATTAGAAGAAGCAAGAGTTTTATCAAGTTAACTCAAGGACTTTATTACCCTCCTACTTTATGTTTTTTTAACCTTTTACATATGCAATACCACCCTGAAAATGTCCAAAAGTTTTCCAGTGGGTATATTTATTGACACAGAACACCATTATATTGCTCATCATTAACATCACAGAAGGATCACAGTAAATACACCAATTTTTCTATTGACAATTTAGTGAATGATATCACACAGCAATGTTAACTAATTACATTTTTAATTATTCTCTGAAATTAAAGTTAGTAATATTTAGAAGTTATTTCATTAAAATAGTCGAAATCTATTTCATGTGCCTACTGTAGATATTTACAGAACTTCCTACTTTTTGCTCCACCACAGACATAATTAACAGGAAAGTTTTTGGTACAATTTCAAGACTACAAGTCAGAATACCTATTCCTTTTCTAATGATAACCAGCAGCCTCAGCTCCCTGCACTTTTCAAGTGTGTAGGTGAGGAATGTTTGTTATTCAGCACAATATGCCACAGTGACATTTCTTATCATTACAGCACTATAGGACCAGAGGATTCATAAATAGTATTTGCCTCCTGGCAACTTTATTCCATGATAATATCCTTTTGATGCTGGGACTGTGCACAGCTGAAAGAACCCTCAGGCTATTTCTGTACTTCCAAAAGTTAGTATACTGCTTCCTGAGGAAAACTTACTAACTAAATAAGAGTTAATAAACAAAATGCACCAGAACCAAGAGTAACATTAATTACTTCATTCATTTGGCTGTAACAAAAGCAAAAAAGTTAGCTAAAAGGTTAGAAGAGAATCACAAACGAAGAATACTATCCCACAGATTCTCTTCTGGCTGTATATAATTACACTAAACCCCTGAAGATAACCATGAAGCACTTCAAAATTCACAATTTATTATTCTTGCATTCCTGAAATTCTGCATTCATATGGTTCTTTCTGAAGATAGGTTTTTATTTGCTTGACATCTTTGAAAATCAAAAATATCTTGCATAAAACCCATTTATTGTTGCAAAGACAGAGACCTTTTCAAATCTGCCATTTGTCTTGATTTCAAAACTGATACGATTTATCGCCATTTTCTGAAATGTTCAAACACCTATTAAAGGAAAAAGGACAAGATACATGTCCAAAGGTGTTCTAAGAAAAAGGGCTGGGAATGGAGGAATGGCAGACAGGAGCAGGGGCAAGAAATGAAGCAGTGGTGGAATGGGTAGCTGAGCCAAGCTGAACAGTGCCTCCACAGCTGTCCAGAAAAGTGATGGTGCAACAGGGACAATCTACTTCTGGGGTTTTGTCTGTCATTGTTTTCTGTTGTCTTGGGCTTGGGCATGGAAAACACTAGCAGTGAGAACAGCCACAATCCTGTCTTTGTCCTGGTCACCACATGGAACTAAGTTGAGATGATGAACAACTTTTTTTTGGGAAAGAACCTTCTCTTTCTGTATACTTCTATTCTTAATATTGTTGCTGTTACTGTGCTTTCCTTATTCCATTCGTGTTTGTTTTCAGTGAATTGTTATCCCAACCCAGAGTCTCTGCCCTCATCCCTCTCTTGCTGGCAGGGGTGGTGGAAAGGGGAATGGATACTTTGGAGTTTAATTCCTGTGGATGTCTGTGTAACAAGAAAGGCTTCACACTGTGAGACTTAAATAAGTGAATCTCACTTTGATGTAGGTGTTGGAAGGCCTTGTAAACTGTGAGGTGTGATGACCACCCCAAATACACTGAAACTAACTCTGTACAAAAAAACCATTTCTGCTGTACTGCTGCTGATTTCAGAACCAAGTATTTACAGCATTTAAAAAATAATTTCCACATAGCATACTGTTCTTCTGGCTTTTCCTCACATGAAAGCTAGCAAGCAGCTGCTATTCATGCAAATACACTTGTTCACAGGCAAGGCAGGCTGCTTCAGCTGATGACTTAAAATAAACACCTGCATTTCCTGAAAATATTCTTTCTTACTCCATTAAGTAAGAAAGGATTGACAGGGTTTTCTTTCCTTTTTCTTTTCTTTTTTTGGCAATGGTTTGTCCCTAGTGAATATTAAGGTGCCTTCTCTCATGAAACAGAGGAGCAAATCAATGCAATGTCTTCATTTGTTGTGTGCATTTGTGGCTATAGCAAACCTAAGAGTGTCTTGGGGCAGCCTCAAAGCTTGTTTTCTACTCAAAGAAAAATTGCACAAGACAAAAAAATGCCTCTGAGGTTTAATTATCCTCCTTGGTTACCTCTCACCAGAAAAAAAAATGTACTGTAGCTCTGAGTTTTTCCATGACCAGGATACCTGTACTTGTTGTTTTTTTATCTTGCCAGTGGTAAATAGGTCTTTAAAAATGAATTGTTTCTTCTTCCTTTTTTCCCCCTGTACTCTAAAGAGTTTCTCTCTTCTGCACAGATGTGCAAATGATAGAGCCTAGGAGAAAAACTAATCTAACACTCCCTGTGCCTGTTTTTCAGTTGATGTATTTATGTTTGATGCCTGATTTTTCACTTACAGGGATGGAAGATTCAATTGTGGAATGGTTTTCTGATCTCACCAGCCATTCTCCATCAGCTGTTTCTTTCATTGGGCATCAAATTCTTCTTTCCTTCTTGATTGCCTTATTTCTTCTTAACATTCTGCTAAAATAATAATAATAAAAAATCCACTAAATTTTTCTTGAAATTTAGATTGGAAGCCTTACATCTGCCAAAACCAGCCATATTAGTAAAAAGCTTCCATCACCTCATTTCTTGTAGAGTTGCCTGAATCGTCTTAGGGATAAAAGCGCTGGTGGGGCAGTTTAGAACAAGACATGTCCTCATTCTGTGACACTGTTGAGGGACTGGTACCTTCTGGTTCTTCTCCATCTGGTACTTCTAAAATTTTTACTGAATGTACCTTATTTAACTACACATTTCCCATAGGATAACATTTGCTTCACCTGCATAAATGAAAAATGAAATATGAAAATCGACCCTGTCATGTTGTGAGGGTCTGATGCAGCATCTTTTGCTCCCATGACATTTGTTATTCCAACTGACTGGAATCTTTCCAATGGCTCTGCATGATTTGAGGCCCTTGAAATTGCTATTTTTCCAGCAGCACTATGCAAGGACAGTGCAGAGGCCTTATTAATGATCTGGAAAGGAAGTGTAGATTTTTTGATCAGTTTTCCAGCTGCTAACAAAGGTTGTGCTGCAGACACGCAGACTGTTGCAGAGGGCATGCACTATAAAATTGTGAAAGGACTCCCAACCAAATCACCAAACATAATTACCCCACATTTCTACAAAATAAATTCTGTGTAGTTTCATGAGGCAGAAATAATGAATATATTTTATTCCACAGATTTACTGAGAGAGTAGTTGACTATGTCCTATGTGGTCATTAGAAGAGTCAGGCAATGGAAGTCATAAGAAGCAACTTTCTGCCATATTTTTCATTCACACAGAGAGTTTTAATGGTAGAAGAGATGTTAATTAACTTTGTTCAGTAATATTTTTGCTCACACACTTACTTGATTATCTTCACCCGTAATGTTAAATGTAGAGATAAAAACAGATTTAAGATTCTCAGCCCACCAGAATAATGATGAAAGACTAAAGCAAGTATCATCTCAGGCAGATTATAGCAGGAAAATTAGGGTCTGGATTTTGAAACCTTTTCTTATCCTTTTTATTTTTTTCTTTTTGGCCTAGAGCTAGTGGGGTCCTCTCCAACTATTTTTTACCTAATTGCTTTTTCACTACTTGTGGAATCATTCTGCTCTTTGCCTGATGATTTCCAGCCTTTCCAACTAGAAGTGGCTGAATTATATATGCTCAGAGAGAGAAATGAAATAAAAATGTCTGGTACTATAATAAAAAGTATCATGAAGAAAGGATTTTTACCCAGGTGTTTATTAGTGTACTACACAGTATGGATAATTTTTGGTTTGCTAACTAATGACAGCAGCTTGCCCGTGGTTCTGAGGCCACCTGAGTGTGGTTACCTGCTAGACAGGAGCATAGACTGGGGTAGGAATGAATAGCGTCAGGAAGGTATCCAAAATGTGTTCCAACAAGGCACTTTAATGTTCCAGAAACAATTTTTATTATTTTTTCCTGGAGGGAAGGGATAAACTGCAATGATTTCCAAGGTTTAATATGACTTCCTGCTACTTAGCAATTGCTTTCTTTATCTGTACATTGCCTGGATACACAAACTCCATTTGCAGCTCAGGTACATATATCTAGCTGTATTGTTTTGATCTTGCCTCACAAGAATGGCGTTTGACAGTGAGTGTCAATTTGCAAAAGTGTGTTGTCTGCACTTCCTGAAGAACAAAGCAAGATACTGATTTTTTTTTTAAGCCAAATATAAAGGTCTCTCTTTTTTTTTTTTTAACATTAATTTCAATGAAGCATCAGAGCTCAAAGGATTTAGTTATGAGGCAAAGTGGAAACATCCCATAGAGAACTTCTATTCTCTGATGACCTTTCCCACATGTTCTTCAGTAAGAACAATAATTTTGGGACTCGGCTGGAAAAAGGATTATACTGACAGAAAAGTGTAATTGTTTTATATTAGCTGAGGAAGATCATGCACCTGAACCATATGCCAGTTACATCAATAGAAATACTTTTCAATATTTTTCAATATTTTTCGATTATGGCCTGCTCTGTTGGTGTTGTATAAAAAATGTGGAATGGTAGCATGAGATTGAGAAAGAAAGATAAAAAGACACTGTAACAAATGGACTGGTTAAAAGATAAGCTATATGCAAACACTTTGTACACCAAAGTAGATGAAGGATTATCTATTGAGGTTTAATGAGGTTTTGTTAGCAGTAATGGAGATTTAGGATAGAGATCTAGCCTGTATATCAAGTAACCTTCCTAATCACAGAAATTTAAAGTTTTTGTTTCTGTGGCCTTTTAAAATCAAATTTTGGGAACAATTTCTTCATATGCTTAGGAACAACGTCCTTTAACAACATGTTTTGTGTTTAATTTTTAGGTTATTTCCAAGCATGTGGAAATTTTCAAGGGTGCTGTTCATGAGTGTCCTAGGCAAGGATTACTGGAATATTGTTAATCCCAGTGTGTTAGAGGACTGTTCATGGGCTTGCTGGACTGCTGAGGTGAGTCTGCAGCCATTTCACTCAGCTGCTCTGTATTCTAACATCTCCTGTGTTCTGATACACAATTTTACTGAGTTTACAATAGCTGGGAAGAAAGGAAGGGTTTGTGCTTACACAGCACAGGCTGAGACATAAAAGGTGCAGTGGGAGCCTTGCAGATGCCAGGGATGGCGTGAGCAGCCAGGGCTGCTTGCCATATCCTATCAGGTGCCAGGTGCAACATGGATCTGCTCTTTGCTGTGACAGTGAGAACCTGATCAAGCAGAACGCCTTGTATTGATGCCTTGAGAGGCTGCCTAGAACAGAGGCTAGACAGTGTTAAAGAATAAAGTAGGCTTTTATTAAAAGGCCTTCAAAGGATTCACCTTGGGCAGTACGAGAGCCTGGCTGAGGCTATACCCGAGATATACAATGAGTCACGAGTTTTCACACTTTCATAAGTTTTGGTCCATTTACATATTGGGGTTAATTGTTCAATTACAGCTTCAGGTTATGCAGTCCCATCCTCCCAGATTGCTCTCCTCAATTTGCTGTTTATACTTTTGGGCCTGAAGCTGCAATGGTGTCTTTGGTTCTCAGGCTGGAGAAGGATTGTTTTGTCTAACTAAACTGTGAGGAGAGCTTTGAAGAACACTTTATATGAAGTTCAGAGTTATATACTAATGCAGTACAGAATGTGGAAAATATGAAAGCTAAAACGGAAGGTCTCAGTATGATAGCTTCTCTTAAAAGCACTCATAACTTTTGTTACACTTTGACACAGGGAGGAGATTATTCTTTTGATTTCTGGTAGACACTGGGTTTTTTCCTTTTTTTAGACTAAAGCTGGATAGCATCCCAGAAAGATTCCTTATCACATACTCAAAAGATATATGAATGAAGTAGCAAACACGTACTGAAACTCTATTTTCTGTGCTATGTAGCCATATTAAAGGAATATAATGATTCTTTTGATTTAGTTCTGTGAAACTCCATGCAAATTTGCACTGACAAATACACTTGTGTTATTGTCTTCTGCCCAAACACCAAAGTGAGTAGGGGTAACCTAACTCTCCTACAGAAGTTCCATGTGGTAAAATGTCTGAGCAAATATCTTATTTACAAGCTTTAAGGACCCTGTTAGAATGCAGCAGAGGAAATGCATGTTCTGGCCCCAGTGGTCTCATAATATTATGGCTGTATGTAGCTTCTGGACCAACAAGAGCTGACCTACATCAGCCAACTGGAAATGCAAATAGAAAGAATTCAGACATGTGCACACACCTTGCAACCTCTCTGTCTTTAGATGTCCTTGAAAGTCCATTTGGCTTACTGAATATAGGTACCAATTAATGTATTAAATATTGATATCAAAATCACAGAATCTTAATTCCAGGTAAGAGACTCAGCTGCTTTGCCCCCTGTTATATGAGTTATCAATAAAATAATGTTCCATTTTGCTGTTATTTTGCCAAAGAGGGAAGAGATGGCAGAAGAAGAAAGAACTAAGTGATTCTAAAGAATTTGCAGTGAAGTTAGTTATAGTATCTGTGTATGTGTGCATGTCTATGAAAATCTTCTGACTTGTAAATTCAACTTAATTGTACACAGGCTCGTTGGGGAAACAGAGCTTCATGATGTTGTTTTTATGGAGTGGGTTTTATAACAGGGCTTTGCCCTTAAGAGTGCAAATAGCTCACAGTGTTTGCAGGATGCTGAAAAAGCATTAACTTTCTCAAAAACTTCCTTACCCACGTTAAACCTAATTTAAATAACTTTAGCTCTAGTTTCATCATTTAAAAGTGATATAAGGTATTTTTCAACGGAAAATACATGGTGATGTCTCTGCATGCTATTAAATATTTAAGTGAACATCATTTCTCCAAATTTTGTGATGGAAAATAACTTTACCAAAGCAGATCAAATGAGAACATCATGTCTCCCTAGTACTAAGTGTATCCTTCTCTTTGAATTATTCACCACCATATATCCATATATGTACATAAAAACATGCAGTAACTGTGCAAAGCAGAGCTTGGGTGAGTCTGTTGAAAGGATGCCTTTCAGTATTCTCTGTCATATTTCAAATCGCAGATCAAGCACAAAACAAGTAAGGATTTTCCTGAAAATTACTGAGTACTCCAAACTCTGGTGAGAGTTAGAACAGCACAGTGTATGTGACTGTCTCTTGGGGAGAGATTAATTGATGAGTATGAACGGAGCAAAGGAATATTGTGCACTGTTCACCTTGGCCTCGTTATCGTGCCAAAACTTAGTTATGTAAAGCACTGAAATACAAAATTGCTTGTACTTTGATACTGTACATTCTAGATGAGAATTCTGCACTGCACACAGGTATTAGCCAGCTGGTTTGTCCTCAATAGCTTTATACACCACAGCTTAAGCAGAGAGTGCTGTCAGGAAACAATTCTTATGTTGATTTGCTGAAACAAGTGACAGTCTTTCCCTATTCATACGATACATTTATTTTTGGCTTTGTCTACCGAAGCTAATCTTGAAAGAAAGATGGATAAATTCTCGTGGTTTGTAATCTCTTGTAAAGATGCTTTAAGCCAAGCAGATGTCAAATTGTCATGCTTGTAATGTCACACGTGTATGAAAGTTTACGACATGCATGGCAGCATGCTCCAGCAGCAGAGCTAATGCCATTAGTAACACAGCAGTCAGACATCATAAAGTGGAAATAACAGAATTGGTAAGAGGAATGTGCAAGAGGCCAATCACTTTAAAGCAATCCCATCTCACACGACAGAACAGGGCTACACAGTTTTAGCCTTCTTAATTTCCTGCTTGTCTAAGTCTTCCTAGTCAAAACATGCATCAAAAGGAGACATGTCTCCAGGTCTTTCCTTTAGCAAGGAAAAAAAAGGTCTTATTCCCCTCAGACCTGCAAGATAAGAGGACGATCCTGGCAGCTGGCAAAAGGAGTTCGAGTAATACCACAGTTACCCTGTGTAACTGTGAGTTACTGTGTTACTGAGTGATTCTGAGCTGTAAATCGGGACATCAGAGACCACAAATAGAGCTATGATGGTCTGTCAGATGTGGATACAGAGGCAAAATTATCTTCTGTGCCGTCAGCGACTCTGGCTTGTGACAGAGTACTAATGGTGAAATGTGCTTTTTGTACTTAATTCTTGTTGGTTTTTTCAATTTGCCTAAGTTTTGCAGTCATCTGGGATTGATGGCATCAGACTGCAGGAATACCAAAGGAAATCAGAAAATGTCAAAACCATCCAAATGGTGACTACTAACTGTGACTCAGCGGGCTGAAAAACAGCAGTATTTTTCTTCCAGCTAACTTGCCCAATCTAGCCACAAGTCTTATCACACTGGTAGCTGGATACCTTCCCGATGTCCCCATTGCGACTAAACTACCTTAAGTTACACCTACTCAATCACTGACAACGAGGCAGTTGTTAGGAGGCAGTGCTGTGACTTGGCAGCTGTTAGGTCTGCAACTGCACAGCTAATTAAATATTGTAAGGCTTTGTCAGCAGCCTTTACACATGCTTTATCGAAGAGAAGGACAATAAGGTAAATGTTTTGACTTTTTTCGGTACAAACCCTTTTTTTTTTTTTTTTTAATATGAATCTGCAAAGAATTTTAAATCTTTCTCTGAAGACTTCATACAGCCATGTGGATAATGAGAAGCGAAACTTGTCTCCGAAAAGATGTATTGGCAATTTTATTCCCTTCAGTCCATGCTTGGATTCTGGCTGTTTGCTGCCAGAGGTGTCAGACAGCTGAGCATCAGAAACATCTCGTGCTGGCCATACTCATGATAGGCAGGTACCACATGTCACCTTCGCTTTCCCTAATGCAAAGAGACACTGTCATGAGGAGCTTCAGTGAAGATTTACAGCCCATTGAGATCCCTTTTTCTCTTCTCACGAGCTAATGTAAGCAATAAAGTACACAAGCTCATGGAGCTACATAACTCTTTTTGTCAGCTGTGTCATTTGGATTCAATATATCCCATACTAGGTGACAGGAGTGTCTGCTACTGTGTGGTGAATGTTCTGAAAATCCAAGCACAGTACTCACCTCTTCCCTTAGCACAACTCAACAAAAAGAATCAAATCTTCGGACAACAGCAACACAGGCCTTGCAGGTGCAATAATCTATTTGCAAGCACTTGATCTGCACAAAATCTGCATTTTTGCTTTCATGCATGCCTTCTCTTCTCTGCTCCTTTCATTTTTCCACTCCCCAGATACAAGAGAAGAAAAGTGCTGTCATGTCATCCTCTAATTGTTGATGGTATAGTTTCCCTAGGTCAAAAGTAAAGCAGTGTAACTGTGAGGAAAGGGGTATTCTTCCCCTTTTCATAATGGCAAAGTGAAAGTTCCAAAGAGATTTGTCACTTTCAGGAAATAAAAACTTGTGATGAGTGTTTATACAACTTTTAGTTTAACTTATGTCAGTGTTTTTTCAATATTTGTCAGCACTATTGCTAGAATAAACAGCAAGTTGGGACAAACTGGCAAGTCTGTGTTTTCTGCTTTTTTTGCTGAACTGAAGTGTGGTGCTGCCTATCATAAATCTGTTTCACTGAAAATTAGGACAGTCTCTTCACTTCTGGAACACAGTGAAGGAGGAGAATTATGATGGCCAAAAAATAGCTATGATGTGACAGGTGTTATCATTGCCAGGGGTAAACTGGTTTGGGAAAGGCTAATTTCTGTTGCAGCTGTTACTGCAGAGATTTGAGTAGCAACTTAGATGACCAGAGCTTTGTAACAGTATTGTGCATTTGCTGACAAACGACTTTGTGCAAGAAAGGTGTTCTGCTTCCTGGGTGATATTTCAGGTGACATTTATTGGTTAGTAACAACACAATGCATTTACACACACATATATATATATATATATATAAACTCTCTGTAGGAAATTATTGATAGAGCTGCACTGGAGAATCAGTGATCCATTCCAACAGAATCCACGCTCACTACATTGTCTGGAAGTTAGGCATCCTTGTTTATAGCTAAAGGGGAAGAGGCAGAGAAAACTGTATTTTGTTGGACATAGACAAGGGGGGGGTGAAGAAAGAAGTACACTGTAGCATCTGGACAGATGTTAATTTAAGAGACTGATGTAACTGGTGTTACCAGTCATTTGGATAAAGTACCCGTATTTGATCTTTGCTAGCAATCTGGGCTTAAGAAATTCAGTAAGAATAAAATGGTTCAAGGTTCTTTCCTCTAGATCTGGAAGGCTCATTCAAGCTAAGACCATTCTTTCCTTTTAAACGGTAGCAAACTAATAAACACCTGTAAAATATTTTAATCCTGTAATATCTCATCTCCAGTTTCTCTGTATGTATACAGCCCTTTGCATCTCATTACTTTGTTTGCCTTGAAGAAAGACTGACATTTTCTGCAAGGGCTGAAATGAGAGATTTTTTGAGGTAATGAAATGTGTATACAAAAAAAAAGAACCAACCCAAGGAACTAGAAAAGATCTAAATTAGGAAAAGGAATGTGCTGTATGCTTAGCTAATTGTGACAGGATTTTTGTATGGTTTCCTTTTATTCAGGCACCAGTTAAAAAGCTCTAAGCTACTGCCTTATTTTCCTTCTCTATTTAGCACATGAAGGAAAGGAAATTATGTCCTAATTTTGCTTTAATTTTATTGTTTATGTCCTTGTACTCATAATTAATATGTTTTGTACTGCAGGAGGATGAAATTATATGCTTGTTATAGAATTAATTAAAGTCAGATTAAGACATCTGATTCCCCACCACCATCCCTGCTGTGATAAGACTTTGGGGAGATTTTTCCACTAAAGCATTATTACATTCTCTTATTTTTTTCTGGAACAAGGCAGGAACTTCTCCCTTATCCTAAAAAAAGGAATACAATTGTACCTATTTGTTTTCAGTTTCATTAGATTTACTCAGTGTTTCAATATTGCTTAAAATTTGGAAAATTACATGAGTCAATCTGGAGCAAATTTTTTCCTTGGTTTTGGAGGTGTTTTTTTATGTGGCTGGCCTGTTTTTTTTTTTTCACTTTTTCCTGACAGGAAAATCTCTGAGGTCTCTGACCCTACTGGCAGGGATGCCTGTGTGTATATAAGTAAATCATGTAACTCAGTAAAGAGTAACCCCAGTGACTGCTCCCCTCAACCTCTCTGCTCATCTCTCCCCTTTGTGACTCCTGGATGAAGTTCTAGGGCTTACCTCAAATAGATGATTATAAACATCTCATTGAAATTGGAACGTTTGGACTGCACTCTCTGGAGAGATAACAGTCCTGTGTTGCTGTTTTATCCAAGCACAAACAGAATCTACTGCAGTAACGAGCAGTAGTAACAAACAATAATTTGTATTGTAGTACATGTTTATGGTTTAAAAGATAACCAATCCAGAAAAGAAGGTAAAAGGATGTTAACATTCCCTACAGAACTGTAAATTGAAGCACTGGAATTCTTACTTGACTCCAAGAGTGAGAAAAGCAAAGAACTAAAAACAGAATGTGTAAGTGAGAAGTTCAAAAGCGAGTGAGTAAGCACTTTTGATGTGGTGCTGTAGGCGGAAAAAGCAAGAACAGAGTCTTAAAATTGGTGTGCCTTGCACTGGCAGGCTAGTTCCATACTGAAAGGAAGTCAGTGAGCTGTGGCTACAGTGGAATTGGAGCTGTTTAGCACACAGGTAGAGCAGAACTTCCCCTGGCAGTATGATGTTTCCCCTATGACAAAATGATAAGGAAAGATACTGAGAATAAAGATAAATTAATAATTTTTAGGGAATTAAATTAGATATCCAGTACAACTACCTGAAGTTCTTAGTCAGCAAAACACTTTTCTTTTTAATAGAGTTTTTGGTGTTTAAAATATTAAAAACTATTTTAAAACTTTTAATGAAAGGTACGTAATCTGCTGCAACATTAGCAAGCACTTCTCAGCTGCTATTGTGATGATGATGTGTAGAAAGTACATTCTCAAATTATTGCATTTGTACAGTATTCATTTTGTAGTTTACTTGAATATTTTGTTGAGGGTGCATTTCTTATCCTTTTTGTCTTTGCTTTTTTCTGCTGAATTCTATATCCTTTTAATAAGAAAGTTATTTTGCTCTGCGTTTGCCAAGGGAGTCGTGCAGGTTCATTCTATTTTGTTAAAGTGTCTCTTTTGTTAGAACAGCAGATAGCCACTCACTAATTAAAGTAAATGGCACACATTAATGTCTCTGTGGTGCTTTCTTTATTTCAGATTGATATTTCTTGTCACCTATTTCGCCCTTTTGATAAGGAAGATATCTGTGCCCTTCATTTACTTGTGTAGCTTTGTAATGTTTACCCTGCTTTATGAAATGTTACCAGTGATCTTTGCACTGTTTATAATTTCTGACACTGGTTTGGTAAGTGATGTGAGCAAGTCTATAATAAGTAATTGCTACTTGAATTGGTAGCTTTGGACATTGCTAAAAAGCCCTACTGAGACTGAGCTTTGAGCTGCTTACATTTATTAGTACATATTATATTAAACCCACCGGAATAGTTGAGCATCTTACTTCAAGCTTGCTTAGCTGCCTTATGGAATAAACACTCTTGGAAACAATGCCTGTTCAAAGTTATTTCCTCAGTTTTAAAGGTAATTTGTGATAAACAAGGATCTCAGCATAGATTGCATAATACTTTTTTATCTCAGTGTCTCACTTCAGTAAAGCGCAGGTGCCTTTAAAAATTGCCTCTAGCATTAAGTGTATTCCAATTTATTAATCTACCTTTAATTGTGTGTGATGCAAAAGTAATTAATTGATGAACCGAAGCTTGGAAAAATGCTGATGGTAATCTTCTCTTCCTAACCATGTTTTTCCGAAAGGGAGGTAAATTTGGAGATTCACAGTATTAATGAATAACAGACTTTCTTAACTGATCTCTGTCAGGTCCTGTATGCAACTGTTTCTCTTCAGTGTACCTGCATTTTTTACCCCTTTCTAGAACA
Organism: Sturnus vulgaris; assembly: GCF_052056855.1. Taxonomy (NCBI): domain Eukaryota; kingdom Metazoa; phylum Chordata; class Aves; order Passeriformes; family Sturnidae; genus Sturnus; species Sturnus vulgaris. Next base: position 6,957,245 of record NC_142248.1, on the reverse strand, counting down.
CTATTATGCAAATATTCTTTTCTATCACTAGGCCAGGAGACACATGACTGCAAAAAAAAAACCTGGCTCAATTCCATGACTGAAAGAAATAACTGTATGTCAGCAACTCGTTGCAGTGTAGAATGAAATGAAAATAAAACACTTGTCAAGGCATGAAAGTCTAATAAGTCTTCTAAACTTACATATTGAGATTTATATTCTCTTTTGAAGTGGATACAAATGTGTCAGACATGCTGTTCCTTGTTCAGGTGATCTTGATGAATGTAGCTAATTGTTCCACTGCTGTTATCTGTTGCAGGTTGCCTAATAACTCTTCATAAAACGCCTGTGTCGCTCCCCTTTCAGTCACTGAAAGGATGCTATAAAGTGCAGCTATTAGAGTCTCCCTTTGAGGTGCCACACCAAAGGCTGATAACACCAAAGCCTGATAACTAACACTACAGTATTAGGTGAAAGAAGCATTAGAGCCAGTAGCAGGAGTGACAGCAAGAATTGGTGAGTTTTTATTATTTATTATTTATTATTTTTAAGTGATCAAGCTATAGTAGAAGATATCTCTGCCCATGGCAGGGGAGTTGAAACTAGACGATCTTTAAGGTCTCTTCCAACCCAAATAATTTCATTATAAGCCTTTGGGCCAAGAGGGAGGTAACAAAGCTTTTCTCCTTTCTCCCTTTTCTTCTATCTGTATTCCTAGCAGACTTGCAAGGCCAAGAAGGTTTAAAGGGGAAACAAAGGAAATAGCCTAAACAGGCTAAAGACTGATGGTAGGATTTGTCACTTTTATAAAGTTAAAGCACAGCTGAAAGCCTTTGGTTCAGCGTTTTGGACACAGTCAGAAAGTTCTCTGAATTAAGGTGTACTAAGGAGATTACTATAGATCAATCCTGGAAGAGTCAAAAATAGTTCTCTAAATGGGTCCTGATACAGAAAATAAAGAAGTGAATCTTGGAAGAATTTAACTGCTCTTTAGAAAATTGATGATGTCTTATATTCATTGAAAAAAGACTTTTTTTCAGGGGTTACAAGGCAGGTGTGAATCAAGTCAACAGAAAACTGCAGAGGCAAATTAATGCAACTGTGCTGGTCAATAGATTAGGAAACTAAAATATGCACAACAGTTAAATGGATTCTCCAAGGCCTTTGGTCTGTGAGGAATTCAGGAGACTTGATGCAGGTAATCAATTACCTGGAAGGGAAACTATTGATTACACAGATTCTATCAGTCTATTTCAATAACAGGCCAAGTGAATAAACTGACTTTTTAACAAAACAGTTGAATGTCCTCAATGAGCTCTTTCAGTCTGAGATTTGAGTGTATGCCTAATTTTCCTGTTGGACGACTTAAGAGTTTCTAACCGAGTTTTTTCCTTTTAGAAAATAGGAATATACATATTTATCCAATTAGATGGAATGTGCATATTTGCCACAACAGTAATTGGTCAGCAGCTGGTATGACTGAGGCCCTATTTCTGTGTGTGAACTCCTAGTCAGCAAAGCATTCTTGGGCTTATCTTTGACCCCAACATTAATCACTAACTAACATGGTTGGACAAATGAGATAATTAGCAGTTTTTAAGCAAGACCTTTTTTCTTGCACTCCTAAGTAAATAGTATCCTACTGAAGAACTGGGAAAGCAGTAAGATTGATTTTCTTTTTCTCCAGGGCTTCCAAGTGAGCCCTTTCATGGAAAAAAAAAACATGTAAGTAAAGAAACTCATTTGACAGGTATGTGAAGACTACTCAAATCTATCAATATTTCCTCAGAAAATTTAATGATAAGAACAGTAATAAGTTCAAAGTTTTCTCCTCAAGCTGTCTCCTGTTACAACTAAGTTGATCTCAAGTCATTAAAAGGATTGTTTTGAAAGCTAACAGTTGTTTGGTCTTTCTGGATTTTCTGTAACTCAAATCAACTTGATTTTTAAACAGACATTTGGTATGCACCCATGATTTCTGGGCATTAGCCTCTGGATGTACATAGCTGAACAGTTAGTCAACATCTCTAAATAATACAAACATTGACTCCTCAAGGTTATTATGAAGGTACATTCAATAGCATTTCACTCCAGTGTAAAATTTTCTCAAATAAGAGGCTTAGAGCTTATCTTTTCTGTTAATATAGATTTGTTTTTCCCCCTATCCCTAGATTGACCTTGATAATTTTACTTTCTGGGAAAACTAAAGTGTATTGTCTTTACTGTGTTTGTACCTCACGTATGTCAGTTCCAGAGATGAAAAAAAAAGCCAGTATTTTTTTAAGTAACAAAACGTTGCATTTATTAAAGAAAAATCTTCACGAATAGTTCATTCACTTCTGAAGGGTCTCACAGGTTTGTAGAAGTCATATGTAGACAGATTTTACTTCAGACTCAAAAATCTCAAACTCTCAGATAAAGATACATGAGAAACTGCAGATATCTGTAACTAACAGGGTACCTTTATCTAGATTGCAGCATCCCACATAATATCTGATATTTCCATAGCACATTCTTGATTTATAAAACATGAGAACACCTCAGGAAGGTGAGAAAATGTTAATCTCCCCATTTTTATACACTTAGAAAGTAGGTCATGTTATTCATTCATTTCATGAAAAGACTTTCCTTCTCTTTTGTTCCACAATTATATACTTTTTTTTTTTTTTTAACTGTCAGTCAAAACAAAGTGTAAAGACCACATTGCAGGACAAATGGCATATAAATGGATTTTGTAAATTCTGTCATATCTATGCAAACATGACAAAAAGATTTTCAAACGTGGAAGGTTAAAACACAGCACAGTTCACAAAGTGCTAAATCAGCCTCTCAGTCGCAACCATTTTCAGTATATTGCTTTTGGAAGTTAAAAAACATGAGAACTTTTCTCTCACTAAAAGTTAACTCCATTTCACCACGGAACGGGCCAGAATTTGGGAGTCTGGTAAATTAAGATGTGCAAACCTTTTCACAACTCCCTTTCCAGTGCTGCTCTATGCCAGAGGGTATAACTATTATTGAAACTCGGGGACTGCCTTGGTCACAGCAGTGAATGTGCATCAGCTGGGTGGGAAAAGGCTGGCAAATTCTTATTTAGCTCTATACATGCAAAGTTAGTTCCTCTGAATTGATTAACGTGTAGTTGTTCTAGGTACTTACATACTTATTTTGATTATACCCTGTATTTTATTTACATCAATCAAAGGCTCATGTGGATTTTCAACCATTTCTACTGTCTTTAAAAGAAGCCAACAAAAGTGTAGCAGAGTCGTTTTGGCTATTCTGCCCTTATGTCTTCTTGTCCTTAACAAATGCCATTCGACTTAACAAAAAATAGCATCTTTCTTCCATTAGAAGGACTGCCTTGACAATGCAGATACTGTTACTGTTTTGTCAGGCTTAATTGCTGATTTAACATCAGTGTGGTCAACTGACCATGCTAATAGGATTTATGCAGAGCTTGAAGAAATTGTCTTCTATGTTCTCTCTAAAGAGTTTTTGAGCACAGGTGCCAATACAACGGCTTGTGGCCTCCCTGCTGCACAGACTCTCATCTAGAATTCTGGCATCTTGAAAGAATCCTAATATGCACAGTAAAATTGAATGTTACAGCAATGTGTACAAACAACTGGCCTCTTTCTTCTTCCCTCTTCCACAGAGAGTAAGTGATCTGGAGTACTAGAACATCTACCTGTAAAGGAAGTCCTTGACCAGAAATGTCAAGGACAGAAAAAGCCAGTTTTAAAAAAAAATATTTAGCTTTGACAAATCCTATCATTTCAGAGTAGAAGATTAGCAAGGATATAAGCCAATTGGGTTGATAAGATCCCTAGTGGATACCAGAGATAAACAGCTTTACTGTGTATTTATCTTGTAGAGCCTAAATTTTGCCCTTACTCTTCTCTTTCTACATTTATCTTGGAGTTTCTTTACAGATGAAAAGTTTATTGAAAGCTCTGCAAGGAGGCACAGTTCCATATCCTGCTAGGAACTTTTTTGGCATATCATTAAAACATGAAGGTGTAAAAAGATTAGAGACAGGAACTGAACAAAATCAATGACATTCAGTCCAAGAAGAGACAGAGAATGGTGCAGTTTCTAATATCTGAAAGAGGAATGAGTACCACAAGCTTTTTTCACTGGTGCTCCAGGAAAGGTATTTGAGCCCTGAAACAGTGCTGCTTATGAAATAATGGACTGCTATCTAAACCATCTTGCTACAGAGAGAAATAAAGTCATAAACGGACAAAAAAGCTTGAGTTTTTATGCCCATTCCCAAGGTTTTGAGACAGCTGAAAACACATAGCTAGAGTTTACATTCTGTCCTATGACACAATCATTAAAAGTTGCAGCCAGCATCTGGGGAAATCTAAAGGCAGCAATTAATGTGTCCTAAAGCTGCTGAACATCACAGAGAGAAAACTCTGGTAGTTGTTAGCTTATTCCTTTTTCACTGTCCTGTTGTTACAGCAGGGACTTTAGGCATCCCAATGTATGACTGCCTGTTCTAACATGGCTTTTATCACCATCGTTCAGAGCCCCATGAGGGCGGGGGACCATTTCTTGTGATGCACACTGGAGTTGTGAAACCCACCTTTAGGTGGCTCTGAGAGCTGAAGCAGAGGTAATGAGACAAGGCAGGTCCATTTTCACCAGAGTTCGGGGAGTGGAAGGTTAATCAGTTGAAACAGTCTCCCCTTGGGATTGACTATAAAAGGCAAAATATGTTGAAACAAACTATCTCAAATCTAACCTTTAGTCTCAGTGGCCCTACGTGTCAAGCGAGTTATTTCCCTCATTAATCAAACAGGTAGAACCAAAGTATACAGATTATGCAGAGTTAATTAATCAAACAGGTAGAACCAAATTATACAGATGATGCAGGGTTAGATTATGTGTTTTGAAGGGATCAGGGCTCAGGTTTACTGTTGTGACTCATAACGACCCATATATCTTGTGTTGTTTGTGCTGTAGTAAAATGACAGCACCATGGTGACATTGACACCGTGCTGACAATGCTATTCAAGTAGGGATGCGTCTTGCTTGTTTTCCCAGTAGATGCAAAATTTTTCCAGCTCCTGTCTCATGAAGACTTGGTCAGCAGCTACACTTCAGATCCAAGTTTAGTAGTGAAATTCTTGCAGGGTATGCAGAAAAAGAGCCAATGTTGTGCTATTAATATTTATACTTCGGGTTTTCTATCCCTCACTATTTTTTCTCCGTCTGTTGAAGACCTGTCGTTTTGCTATGCCAAGTGCAGCTCAGCTTCCCAGTTTGCAGTGCCTTCACACACCCTGGGGCCAGCACAGACAGTACTGACGGTGAGCTGAACACAGTAACCTCTGAAGGAGCTGAGATGCAGAAACATCCTTTGTTCAATTAAGTATTTCCTCCTGCTGGAGCTCTGTTGAATTCCTGGACACTATATTTGCTTTCTCATTATTTGCTTAATTCAATTGCATGGCCTGAAATTTTCTTTTCTGGGAAGAGAAGGCTCTTCCTTACATGCCCCCGTGAGCTTTGAGGACTCCACCAATTTGTTTGCTGCGGGTAGACAGAAGCAAACAGCTTCACTCCTGGTTTTCCCAGTTAAAATATGTAATGCTTTTTCATTCCTTTCACTGCTCTGTAGATATCTCTTCTAATTCTGTTGCTTCATAATTTTTATTATTATATTTACATTGCTCTCGGGTTTTCCTTAAAATAAAGGAAAAATCTAGCAAATCATGGAATTGTTTAGGTTGGAAAAGACCTCTGAGATCACCATAAGTTAACTCTAACCCAGCACTGCCAAATCCACCACTAATCCATGTCCCCAAAGTGCCACACCTGGATGTCTTTTAAATACTTTCATGAATGAGGACTCAGCCACTTCCCTGTGCAGCCTGTTCCAACACTTGATAACCTTTCCAGTGAAGCATTTTTTTCCTAATATACAATCTAAACCTTCCCTGGTGCAACTTGAGGCCATTTCCTCTCCCCTGTCACTTGTTATTTGGGAGAAAGACTGACTCCCATCAGGGTACAACTTCCTTTCAGGTCTCTACTGAGACTCCTTTTCTCCAGGTGAAGCAGCCCCAGCTCCCTCACAAACTCCTCGTAAGACTTGTGCTCTAAATAATTTATTAGTTTGTTGCTCCAACACCTCAATATCCTTCTTGGCAGGCTGAAAACTGCACACAGTATTTGAGGTGTGGCCTCAGCAGTGCCATGGCCAGGGGGTGATCACTGCCCTGGTCCTGCTGGCCACACTATTGCTGATAGAAGCCAGAATGTATACTTTCAAGGTCCTGTGAATTCCAGTTACTGAATTGCTGATTGGTTTTCCTGGAACAGAAGAGATTTTGGCAGGAGATAAAATGCGAATATTTATCACTTGTATTTATCACTTCTGAAATCCTAAATGATGTGTATATTTAAAGAAGCCATTAAACTCCTTTGGGACTGCAATATTATAATTTACCTCTGCCAATTTCTGTTCTGAATATAAGATTTCTATATTACTATCTAAAAAACTAAGTGGTTGTTAACAAAACCACAACTAATTGCTACAGGAAAAAAAAAGCTTTTGTTCTCCTACAACTTCTCTAATGCTGTATTAACTTACTAGTTGGGGGAATATTTAAGATGAGAAGCTTGATCCATATTAGCACTCTTAAAACCAAGTAATTCCTGGATAGATTTAAAAGCTTTGAGTTTCGTGTTATGCCTCTAAGATATTAAAAGCTCAGTGCACCAAATGGAGTGTTCCAAATTTTCAAAACTAAGTCAAGTCAGCATTTTCCCCTCTAAATCTACTATTCCGTGTACATAATGAAAATCCAGATTGCATCACCAGGGGCACTTTCCACTGAGGCTGAGGTTCTTTAGTGGGGTATTTGGCAGTGTGTCCTTTCAAGAAAAGCAAGGGGAAAGGATGTCAGGTAGTGTTTGGTTTCAAGAATGTCTAGGGAATCCATGTTAGCTTCTTCAGTTTTCTGAGCTAACTGGAGACCACATGGCCTCCAAGTATCATTTGTAATCAAATTTCTCTGTGTTTCAGAGCTAGTCTGATGTTCCAACAGTTGGTCTGCCATAAGTGTTCATGTAAATACCTTGAGCATGCAACTAGATTATTGACATATCATATGCAATTAGAATTTTGACAGAAAGTTCTTAGGATGCTTTTCTGTTTTTCTGAGCTTAACATTGTACTTTGCAGTGTTAAAGGGTGGTAACTAAAAGGTACAGGTGCCCACTGCTGTTACTACACTCAAACAGGAGAGCCATTTGCATCCTGCCTCTTGCTGTAGCATTGTCCAGACAGTCCTGAAAGCACTGAGGCTTTTAGTGCTTCATAGGGACTGACAAATCTTTGTGCTTAAAAGCAAGTTCAAGAAGCAATGTGGTAGATCCTTTGGCTCTTGCTCTGAAAAACCAGCGGTTGTGAGGTCTCAGTAAGATCTTCTGCAGTAATTAACCATTTCTAACTTTATCCACCAATCACAGACTCTGGGCTCAGTGGAATTAAGCATCTCAGCCCATTAGCTGATATCCCTGAGCAAGTCAAGACACCAAAAGACTATTATGTGTAATCCTTGATTTCCTATCATCTTTATCTCAAGATTATTGAATCAGTAGGCACATGAACTTTAGTTTGTCATCCTTTGGCATGGTTCCAGCTACTATAATATCTGAAATGATTTGCAAGGCATTTATATATTTTCAATAGGAGAGAGAATTCTCCCAACTGCTCCAAATTAGCTGAAGAACGGGAGGAAGAAAATCTATGAATTATTTACAAGAGAGCATATGCTCCCTCCCATTCTTTTTTGCACTTGGCTTGTCAAACATCTTTTTTCATACATTTGGAAGCTCTAAGGAAAATACTATTGAGACAAATGTATGTACATCCAGATGTCTACAGGCAGGTGTAGTAAAGCAAAACCTCCAATAAGATGTGGCACAGACAGAGTGTGCACATTATGTTTACATGCTTAGTATTGATGTTTTTCAGAGGCTACTTAGTCATGTGCCTGAACCCATGAGTGTGTACTGAGGGATCTGTACATAATTATAAAGGTTTGCATGTAAGGGTTTGGTCAGCAAAGTGCTCATGATTACTATATTTGAACATTAAAGATTTTTTTCATTTACCATTTCATTTTGTGAGGGACTAATATTATGGGGTTTCTTTTTTCATCTAGGTAAGCGCTTTTGATGAGTTTTAAATAATCTAAAGTTTCTTAAGGTCTTAGGCTTAAAATTCAATGTATTTCAAATAACACTTAAACACTTAAAGGCATCCTGTAAAAAACACCAAAAAGTCACAAATTTTCCTAGAGAACTGAAAGCCTCACTTCCTCTTGCACAGAGGTTCCTGATTTTTTTTCCTGTTGTTGATGAACTTAGTCTCAAAAAATGTATCTTAAAATATGTCCACCTAACTCAGTGCAGTACTATGGTCACCTGGGTTATCTGTGGGACATAAAACAAGCCACAACATGAGACCATACAGATAAACTGCCCTGCAGCCTTGAAGCAATATATCCCCATGTCAACTAGCTCTGTATCTTAGAAGGGGCTTTTTGAGGCCTCTGTTACCAGTCAGAATTCTCAAACCAGTTCATTTGGCACCAATATAGAGCCTCTGCTTGGTGGCCAGTTCGTGCTGCAGACATTCCTGCTAAGACCTTTGAGAATTGCATTTTTAACCTCTTGTGCTGCAAGTTGCATGTATGTAAAACAGAAAAGGAAAAAATGCAATAGTATGTCTTTTGGATTTGTTAACTTTTTTTCATCTATTAATGAATTTATGTAAATAAAAAACAGTGTTGGAAAGCACACACACACATGCACATACACACACACACAAAAGGCATTGTAACCAGGTTCATCTGTAGCAAATTTCTCCACAGATGTGCAAGATCATCCTCTTCAGCAAAGCACTTAGATTTTTGTGCTTCTTTTCTGAAGATTTTGTTATGTGTGCCGGTAATCACAATTATTCTAGTAATGATACTCTGTAAGTGACATCTTGGAGTTCTCAAAACTTGCTGGCATAGCTGACAGCTACCATAAAACATGAGTCAAATTCCCTTCTCGCACTTTAAAGTTCCACCTTAGGTATGTGCATGCACGTGTGCACACAGCTTCTGGGGTCTGGAAACACAGAGCCTTTCTGTTAGGTGCCCCAGAAGAATTTCACTGTAGAATTCCAGAAGAAATACCAAAAAGAGCTCCATATTTCCTTCTCTCTGGTGACCTACTCCACCTGTTTACTGTTGCTTGCATCTGGCTTGGGGAAATGCAGGGCCCTGGTTATCAGTCAGAACCACACATGAAGCAGCTGCCAGCTGGTTTGCTAAAACTTGGAGAGCTGTTTCCAATATATTGGTAAGCATTTGTTATGATAAAAGTGCTGACATAATTGCAAGATGAAGCAAGTTAAAAGTGTCAATTTACATCAAGGACATGAATCAAATGCTTTTGGAAAAAAAAAAAAGAACAAAAAATTCTTTGTGATGCTTCATTCTTCTCATCCTGTATTAAACAGAAAGAGTGAGTGGTCCTTGGGAAAAGCAGATTTCAGATTCTGTTGCATAGCAAAAATATCCTGTAATCTTTGCAATTTTATAGAGTTTTCAAAGTAAATATCAGAATAAAAAGTCATTAATTTTCATGTTTCTCTGGATCACTATAGATAAAAAGTAATTACTAACCTTGTTCTGCAAAGGAGTTGGCAGAAATAATAATGATTTTTTTTGCAAGTAAGATTATTTGTATGAAGAATAGTTACGTAGCAACCTGCTTCTGCTTGAAAATAATTACCATCTTATTAAAGTGTGAATAATTTCTATATTAATTTAATAACTCAACGACAGGAAAATTTTCCAAAACTGTTCCATTTTTGTGTACAGAATTAGGATGTTCTATTTTTATTATTCAGTTTGTCTGCATCTTATATGAGTGTTAATGTTTATATTTCACTAGCCAATGAAGAAAACAGATATGCATTGCTACATTTTTATAGAACATCTCCCACATAAAGATTTAATGGATGTTCATTTATTGACTCTTAGAACTGTGAAAATCCAGAAACCAATGGTAAAAAGAAAACCTACATGGAGGTTATGTGCCTGTTCATATTGGAGGCAGGGGAACATTGACAACTGGAAGGAAACTCAGGCAAGTTCCAAAAAATTCACTTAAAGAGATCTCAGATATCTTTAAGACAATTTATTTAAACTGAGAATAGTTTCTTAGTCTTCTGAGTTTTGTATATCTTGAATGAAATCAGTTAGAATTTTACTTTCATCCTGAATGACTTAGTGAAGTAGGAGAAACAAAAGCCTGTTAAAAGAGAAAAGAAGGAAGATCAAGATTTAACAATGAAGGCCACCTGATGCCATGATGCAGTGTGAGTTTAATGGGTGTTTTAATGTTCAGTGCTCCAGTGAATGACAGATACTGCTCCTAGCTCCCTTTTATTATGTTTTATCCTAATCTACATTGGTAGATTACCGTGATTTCCACCTGTGCTTTCAAACAAACCACACCTATTTCAGTTTAAGCACTACAAATGTGATGATGGTGAAAGTAAAATCTCTGTGAGAAAATGCAACACTCCTGTGTTACTCCTGGAGGAGCATGCAGCATTCCTGAATTTAAAATAACATTCCTCTTTGGAACAGAGCAGGCAGTTTCATAAGATTAAAACTGTACTAGGTTGCATGAGCTATATATTCTTACCTTGGACATGTGCTGAGAATCACCCCAAGAATAAAACTAAGCAGAGGTATTGAACCTACATCAAAGAATCTGTGACAGAATTTTCTCTTTCTGACCATTCAGGAGCATTCTGGCAGTCACACTCCTACCACCAGACACATTCACTGCTGGGACTGAAGCCACTTCACAGCAGGTGACTTCAGTGACCTGACAGGACCCCAGCTTGCTTCCCTCCCTGCACACCCCACACTCATGCAGTCAGACAAGATTTCCTTACCAGCTCAGTTTTCGAGTCCCCATAATAAGTCTCAGACATCGTGTTCCTCCAAATATTTTATTCACAGTGCTGTAACACAGAAACAGCTTGAGCTGAGGAGCAGCCTCAAACAAAGGAATCCCTGGGATTGTATACTCTCTTGTAATGTATGCAATCTAAGCACACTGAAAGTCTACCTGCATTAAATGTATTCCTCAACAAAGCTTATCATTTAGGTTGGAACATACCTCTAAAATAATGAAGTGCAACCATTTGCCCAACACTGCCAAGTCCACCACAAAACCATGTCACTAATTGCCACATCTGCAAGTCTTTTAAATATGTCCAGGAATGGTGATTCCACTGCTTCCCTGGAAGCCTGTACCAATACTTAACAACCCTTTCCTTGAAGATTTTTTTCCTGCTATCCAATCTAAATCTCCCCTGGTGCAACTTGGGGCCATTTTCTCTGGTCCTACAATTTTTCACCTGGGAGAAAAGACCAACCCTCACCTCAACACAGCATCTTTTCAGGCAGCTGTAGAGTGATAAGATCTTCCCTCAGCCTCCTTTTTCCCAGTTTAAACATCCCCAGCTTCAGTTGCTTCTCCTAAGTCTTGTGCTCCAGACCCTTCCCCAGCTCCACTGCCCTTCTCTGGATATGCTCCAACACCTCAATATCCTTCTTGTCATGAGGGGCCCAAAACTGGACACAAGACTTGAGGTGTGGCCTCACCAGTGCTGAGTACAGTGGGACAATCACTGCCCTGGTCCTGCTGGCCACATTCTTGTTGATCCAGGCCAGGATGCCACTGGCCTTGCTGGCTACCTGGCCACACACTGGCTCATGCTCGGATGCTGTTCAGGTCCCTAGGTGCTTTTCCACAGGGCAGTTTCCCAGCCACTCTTCCCCAGCCTGTAGCACTGCATGGGGTTGTTGTGACCCAAGTGCAGGACCTGGCACTTCACCTTGTTGAACCTGGCACAACTGGGAGCAGCCCAACAACCCAGCCTGTCCAGATCCCTCTGCAGAGCCTTCCTGCCCTCCAGCAGATCAGCACTCCTGCCCCACACCGTGCCATCTGTGAACTGACTGAGGGTGCACACAGTCCTCTTGTCCAGGTAATTGATACAGATATTTCACAGGGCTGTGTGCAGTACTGAGCCCCAGGGAACACCACTGTGACTGTCTGCCAGCTGGGTTAATACCTGTCACTAACGCTGCCCACGGGCTTCTTAACTCTGTGAGGGGACGTGGCTGCTACCACTCCTGGTCCTGCCCCGGTCTCATCAGCCACTGTCGCTGCCAGCTCCTGGCAGCTCCCTCAGGAGAGCTTTAACAGCACTGAAATAGCTTACAAATTCAACTTGAGTTTCGTCAAGCTCTTCATGTCACTTTTACAGAAACCTACATAAAGAGATTTTATCCGTTTTAATTAAGGAATAACAGGAACCGAGTTAGTGAAGGATCAAATCTAAAATTAAACAGTACAAAATAATTTTTCACATTCCTAGTTTGACAGGATTCTCTGGGAAAGGGGGATTTTATGCCATATGAAGAAAAATAATCTGAATTGATAGATTTTATTCATCTGGTTTTGTAGTTCGAGATTAAAGTCTAAACTCTAAGTAATGCAGTTTTGTCTTGAGTTGTAAGATACTTGTAAGATTTGGTCACAACTGCAACACTGATCAGAAATAATAATTCAGTTTGTTAAATGTTTCAGAAACCAGCTTAATGTCAATCAGCACATCCAGGTGGAAATGGGTTTGCCTTTCTGAACAAGGAGCTTAAAGTGGTAATCAGCCAGCCACCCTTACATTATATATGTCTTTCTAGTGTTTGTTTATTCAGCAAAGATAGGTAGACAGCTGGTATGAGCAAAACAGTTGTCAACTTAGTTAAAATCTAACCTGTCAGATGGAACAACACATGCTAAAATAACATACCTTAGAATCATCACTCAGGAGATAAAAGCTGCGAGGAGCTGAAATTCCATTCCACAGAAGAAGTCATACTTGAACATGTGTGGAAGTTAAATAATTTCAAAATTTTCAGAAAAAAAAAATTAAAATTCTTTGCTCCTGACAAGAAATAATTTCAGATCCTTTGCACTATCATACGACATAGTACATTATCAAAGTATTTGAAGTAAGTGATTTCAAAATACAGCATGAACTGTTGTGTTTTGATGTTTAATTGAATATTACATGAGTTATAAAAGCTTTTGAGTTGTAGGAAAGCTGCAGGAGACAAACACTTCTCATTTAACAGTGTTAACACAATGTTAATTGTGGCTTCCCCCAGATAATCCCACATGCTGCTTGTTTAACTGTGATTTTCAAAATACTAAACATGTACCATGAAGTAAGGTTTTATCTTCTATATTCATTTATTAAATTAGTTCCTAGCATCTGTATTCAATCTTTAATGTTTTTTATTACAGTCAGTTGAACCTACCAGTTCAGCAAATTTATCCAGAAGTAAATTTTTACTAGAATGAACTTGGAATGAGATGATATGGAAAAGACACATGTATTGGTAGGTTTTTGGTTGTTTGGTTGGGTTTTTTTGTTGTTGTTGTTGTTGTTGGGTTGTTTTTTTGGTGGAAACAAGCAACCTTTATATTCTAGTTTAATTTAAAATCTTTTCTAATCTAAGGACTATAACAGAAAGCTTTTCAAACTTATGGTTATACCTGTACTAATATCTTTAAGCTGCAGGAGTGTTCCACTGTGCATGTCAGCCTCACTGAAGGCTTTCCCATGCATTTAAAGTTGCCTAAAAAAAGCCTTTGTGAGGACTATAACCAACCATTGTCAAAAGTAAAGAAGCACCATTTATATATTTTTATAAGCACAACCATATACAAACCATTTACCTTACAAAGCATTTATATTACAAAGCATTTACATTATATCATGTGCCTAAAAAAATTGTATTTATTTTCAGACCCTTACATTCTTGGGTAAGTTTACCCATCCTAGCAATCGCCTTGTGAATTTTGAGGTGGGTCAAGATTTCTTTGTAAATATATTTTTCCCCTCAAACAAAAGTACAACTATCAACTGCATGCAAAATCTTAGCTTGTTTCAGAAGTTATTAGTGCCTGAAAATGAACATGCAAACTGATACACACCAGTAAATATATATTTCTAGGGAAAGAAAGGGAGAGCAGGTTGCAGTTGTAACCTCACTGCCGTTAGCAGTGGCTCTCTAAGAGGGTCAGGGCAGTTTGTCAGCCTGATGTCAGGTCTTGGTGACAGGTAGAGATTGGCTTTTTTTCAGAGCATTAGAGTAGCCTGATTTATAAAACATTGACCAAATAGTTGATGCTAAGGAATCCTGTTTCTTTTGCTTACAAAATCAAATCCAAGTTGAAGGGTTTTAGCTCACACAGAAGAAAATAAATAAAGCAGAGTTAAGTGTGCCTGTTCTTTGCCTTATCTTTCTCCAGTAGCTGGGGTTTTTGTTGTTTGTTTTTGAGTTTTGTTTGTTGGGGATTTTTTGTCACTTTTGACAAAAATGCAAGGATTCTGATATTTTTATCTTTTCAGAAATGCACTGTATAACTCAGCTCTTTCCCAGCTGATTTCACATCTACTCACTTGAAATGTTCTGTATGGTAATACAGCCTGCTGCTTGTGTATTTACCATGACACCTTTCAGTGCAGTGTATGTCAATTGGCTTTTTCTCTCCAGTCTGCAAAAAATAGTCTTTTGAGATAGTGTTTAAAATCAACCTCTGTGTGGGCTTTTTTCATTTGTTTTTTATTGCTTGGTTGACCAGTTGTATGTTTATTTGATATGATTATTATCTAACAGGGTTAACAGGTTCCTAATAATTGGCTATCATGCTTTCCCATTTAATGTATTATTATTCTTTGGTATCACTTACTATTTGTCAGGTAATTAACTTTTTCAAAGCAAAAGGCCTTGCTGTTTTTTCACTATTTTTCCAGCTCTATTAATTCAATAGAAAATTTTAAAATATCTTTATCTAATACTTAATACATTGTTTTCTACTTGAAGACATGAAAATCTAGAAGGCAGAACATTTTTGTGTAATTTCAAATAAAGTAAAAGCCTGGAGTTAGTTAAAACAAGCCTTACACCATACTCCTTGTGTAAGTGGAAATTTCCAGGCAGATGAGCAAGAATGTCACTAAAAATCTAATCAGATAAAATAATTTCAGAAATCTGAATAATCCAGACCGGACAGTTACAGTTACAAGGTAAACAATTGTTACTGATGTCTGGCAAGAGACTGGTAGCTGAAATATACACAATAATTTCTATGTCCAATGTTGGCAAACGATTACAGGTCAAAACAAGTAAAACTTGTCTCTTTTTTCTGAAACCTGATGACGACAGCAAAAAATCCCATTACAGACTTGTCAGTCATAATAAGATGTGCTATGCTGAAGTGATGTAAAAACACAAATAAAACCATTCAATAATAGCTAAAGAAAATGAAAGTGTCTTCTCCCCACATAGAAGCCCTTTCTGTCTCGCCCATGTCTTTGCTAATGAAAACAGATTTAAGAGGTGGGATATTTATTATGGAAGAAAGTTAAAGAAAAGGACATGTCAGTTTGATGGAAGATGTTATTTGTGAGACAAAAACAGAACATGATATAAATTGCAAGACTAACTGAGGAAGAGCTAGCCCTGCATGGGTAATATGTATATTGTATATGGGTAATAGGTATATTCTAGTTGATGTAAACAACTTGTTATCATCCTGGACTAAAAGATAGCAGAAGACTGAACCAGAGGAAATGACTGTGGAATATGTCTTGTACAATACTTACCAAATACAACTTGCTCTGAGTGAAAAATTAAATTGTTCCATATTGCTTAATGATATAATCTTGGAAGAAAAACATTGTTTACTGTGTGAGAAGTACTGTGGAGTTTATCTCAGCTTTACCACAGAAGGGCAAGTTATTCAGTCATTTGTTGGCATCTTTGAACTTAGTTATCTATTGCCTCTTTAATGTGTGAAAGTTGGGTCAGCCTGGTCCTTTGCCTTAACTTTTGTGGTCACTAGTGGTACTTAGATGGATTTCCAGACTTCCAAAAAATTTATGACTATAAAACAAGCGAGAACTAATTGTTTTAGAACCAATTTCCAGTTTGTATGCAAGTCTGATGTACTGATTTTTCATTTGTTTACAAGTTCATAGACAGCCTGCATCCTTATTAAAAATCTGAAGCCCTGCTGAATAAATCCACGGATTTTATCACAGGATTACCCTCTATGTATGCTCTAGATCTAATGGTTTATCAAAACCAATCTTACAGTCTTTGCCATTATGAAAGAACTGTTTACAGAGAACAAAGAGAAACTATTTGTTAATAGAAGTCAGTTTAGAATGGATTTGAACCTAACTGGGGACAGTTTTCATGTATTCATTTTAAAAAGTAATCAGAGCATGCAGTGACATAAACATGCATCTCTGAACTATTTTTCCTGGAAATGTACGTAGAATTCAAATTTTTACTACAGTCATAAAAATTTAATATGTAATTTTCCAGGTACTTTCAATCATATATTCCCCCAACCCCACAAACAATCTAAACTTGCTTTCTTCTAAAGTAAACAGTAGAAGGCAGCTAAATTAGCACAAAATTGTTAGCGTAAATAGCTAGAAATAAACTTCAGTCAGACGAATTTGCAACTTGCTGCTGAAGGTTTAGTTTTGACATTAATGCATCACCCCCCCTTTCCAGGTGGCACCAGGATCTCAGGAACCCTCGTTAGGCTCGGCCTTGACGAGCAGCACCTGGGCCCAGCGTCCCTGCAGTGTCTCAGAAACGCGGAGCTGCTGCTGCCTAACGAGCTCCTGCTTTTTTTATATTATCAACAGCCTTGGAAACTGCTTTTATCGCCTCCATGGCACAGCATCTTTGTTCCTGTGCTCTCAAAGAAAGTTGCCCGGGCTATGGGCAGCATGAAGCGTCGCTAAGGCTCAGGCCCCTGGCCCGCGGCCCATGGACAGCGATCCAAGGTGAGGCCCTCGGAGCTCTCCTGGGCCGCAGCGAGGGCGAGCAGCGCCCGCCCTGTGAGGGGACACGGCCTGGAGCCAGCGAGCTCCTGTTCGCTGCACCCAGAGGCTGCCGAACCACCACGGATCCTGGGCTGAAACCCCCGCGCCTCCAGGCCCGGCCCTGCTCCCCCTCAGGAGACACAAAGGCACCCGAGGGGAGCCTTCCCTGCCTTCCCGGGGAGTTTGTCACACGTACCTTGCTCGACTCTGTATGGCTGTGTGCATACAAGTGTGCAAATGCTATGGCAAATCTGCGAGAAATGCCGTTCTCTTAGGTACTTAAAGAAGTTAGGCCTGAAAAGAAATTTAATTTAAGTTATAAGCTAAGTTAAATGCTGGTAAGTCTTGTTCCTTTGCTAAATTGTCAAGCTTAAGATATACGTTTAAGTACTGTTAAGTTTGAGTGCTATTAAACCTTTAGGCCTTTAGTATTTCTTAGGGTTTTCCTTTTTTTAAAAGGAATAGTAAAATAGTAAAAAAATTATATTCCTTTTTTTACCTTTGCCATTCCTATCTTTTTGTCACACACACACACAGTCCTTGGTTAATTTCAACACACACACACAAACACTTCTCAGTTAGTTTCAACACACACACACACAAACACACACACTTCTCGGTAAATTTCCTCATTCACAAGCACACATACAGCTAGTTCTTAGTATATTTCATTTTGGATTGATTGACTGGGTTTTGTTTGTAGCATTTTGGTGTGCCTTAATCACCCAGTAAGAAGTAGAGTGAAGCTTGCCAATTAAATTTGTCATGCTGTTGCTTTATACTACATCTGGTTTTTACTGATGCCCTCCCTGGTGATTCTTTTAAGTGCTCTCAAACACTCCTTCATATCAGTTTTATATATCATATCATTGCCATGTTTCAAAAGCCAATAAAATCTTTACTGTCAAGAAAACAAAATCTGTTTTTAAAATATACCAATTCTGTGTGTATATAATTATTTTAATTACCAGTCTTTATTTAAAGAATTTTCTTTATTATTTAAAAACCATTCTTTCAGTAATTGTGCTAAAAAGCTACCATTAAATACAGTTAAACCAAATAAAGGATGGTGAGGCTACATCCCCACTCCTCAAAGTCAGTAGAAACTTCAAGGCAGTTGGCACAAATACTTGAATATCAAAGGAATACCCCTAGATGACAGAAAGTTTTGTTCAGATAAAATCTGTTGTTTATTTTAGGAAAAAAACCCACCCTAGTATTACTTTCAAAGTCCTTATTTATCATATCAAAATGAACATAATTTGATATTTTCACTGGGAATCTGGAAAACTCATAGGATATTATCCACAGTCTTTAAAAATCAGAGTAGTCAGACATTAACATTCAGCTTTAAAATAAGGAGGTAAATCTTCTGTTCACTTTGCACTTTGCATGATGTTAACTGAAAATTTTCGGACTTGCTTCTATTTTCTACTTGTATATTTAGTATTGATTAACTCTGGCATAGCACCTTAGCAAGTGTCATTAAAATTCCTTTCTTTACAGGAAATGAAAAGGAAGTCAGTGTAAATCTCGTTTCACTGTCAATTTACAGATTTTTTTTTTTGTGTGTCTTTAAAAGAAAAAAAAATTCTGTTGTGTTTATGATTGACCCAGCAATTTCAACAACAAGTAATGTAAGCAGATAGATATTAGAAAAATTAAAGACACCAAGACTAAAATCTTATCTGAATATAGAAAAAAAGAAAAGGGGTTTTGTTTTTTTTTAAATGCTTACCATGAGCCAGGTCCAGGGTCTGTGAACTGAGTGTCTGTTACAGCCAAGCAAGCACAAACAGTGTGCTAAATATGGAAATACACATCTTGGTGGTCAGAAGGAATGACAAAAAGAATTTACTAAAATATCTACAATATTTTCCTGCTGAGTTAATTTCAGAGGATAACAAAATTAACTGTATTTCTAATTTCTACTTATTTTTAAATGAACAGAGGCACTGCAAACACGTTTGACCTAAGCCTTCTTCCAATGTTAGGGATTCCTATGATCACACACCTTCCCTCTGAACAGGTGTGTGCTAAAGAGCAAAACTGCTTTGAGTTTGGACTGTCATTAGGTGTCTGAGGAATTAAAGCAGGGAGAGTACAGGTATGCCTCTGGCCAGGCTGGCATGAGCTGAACTGAAAAATTCAATACCACCTACTATTAAAAAATGCCTGTGATATTAATGAGTTTTAATTCAATAAACAGTAGAAACATGGCAGCTACATGCAATTACAGTACTAGTACAAGGAAAAGCTATGTCCATTCCCCATGGAACAAGTAAATTTGACCTGCCAAGAATCCATTATAACTGGTCCACTTTGGGTGCAGATTTTGTGTAGTAAAAGCAAATGCTATGTGAAGTGTTGGTAGATCTGGTTAGAATTTTGTGAAATATATAATTTCCTTAGAATGAAATGAATGTCAGTGAGGGATAAATGCACAAGGTACATTGAGTTGATGAATATGCCAACTTTAAATAAAAATGGAAAGTTGAAGTCTGGATTCTGCTGTCACCTTAATGTTTCTCACAAGATGAGATAAGAGCCTCATGTCTCAGGTTAAGACCCTTCTTAGGAAACCTGAATCCTGCTTTTGTAGGTAGGATATGCCAGTTCTAATAGCTATTCCATTTGCTGAAGTTCAAAATCCTCAGCTCACCTTTCCATTTTAAATATTTGAACTTGCCCATTAAAAAAAAAAATAAATCTGCAAAAAACCCAGCGTCCTGGCAATGAAAAGTATTTCTATCTTTCAAGCACCAAAAGTTGTCATTTTTATTCTGTCGGACAATTTGACATAAATAGGATGGAGATGCTACATAAGGTGATACAAAAACTGATGAATTGTCTCCTGCCTCTGGGTGCAAATCAATCATCATCGCTAAATATTATAGATCAATTCATTTCAGGCACACGTACTGCATGTTATGAATGGGTCCTCGTTTGAAAAGATTTCATGGTCCGTGTTTATATTGCAAACAAGGATGTTTTACACTGTTTGAATTCCATCAATGATGGCTTGGTGGATGAGAATTACTGCTCTCATTGATAAATCAACATCAGGTCAGCATTAATTTAAAATAAGGACTGCCTTATATAAGAATGTGCATGTGCTCAGGGCCCTGCCCCTCAGCTGCATTTCTGCCAAAAGTCAATCTCCTGGGGGCCTGGCAGCAGGGCCCAGGCCAGCACAGCCCAGAGCTGCTCCCCTCCTGCTGGAGGTCTTTGGGTGAGGCCTGGGACACAGCTGACCCCCATCCCATGGGAGCTCAGTCAGGATGAAGGTCTAGTGCTAAATCCCACTGAAGATCCTATTCCCACCACCTCACAGCTGGGCCACTGCCTGGTCCTAGACTCCTGGTCTGCATCTCACATATATCTGAGATTTTCATAATCATAAAAGATTAAGGCTCAAAGAGCTGCTCCCAAAATATATGAGGATTCTTACTTGGCAGAAGAAAGAAATTAAGAATGAGCCCTTGTTCTCTGTCTCAGATATGTATTTTGATGATCTCTAGATTTTCAAAACACTTATGTTTATTGAAGCACACAGGCACATTATGAAAAGGGCTTTAAATCACTCACTTCAGACTCCTGATGTCTGTCTGTATATATGGTGTGCATCAGGTTTTCCACATCAGTTTTAAACCCAGTACAGAAATGAAAATGGTGTAGGGCAATGCTTTAGGATCTCAGAATTGTTCTGAAAAGAAACTCAACAAAAACTTTTTTTTTTTTTTTCCTTTTTTTTTTTTTTTTTTTTTTTTTTTTTTCTTTTTTTTTTTGTGCTGGAACTGTTCAGGTCTAGGCTGACCCACCAACTGTAGAGCTATGAATGCCATGGATGTGTCTGGAAATCCCAGATCACCTGCTAAGACAGGACTTGATCTCTGGCTCTGAACTAGGACTGAACATTCCCAAGATCAGAAATGTAAAGAGACTTTTAGTTCAGGAGCTGTGCCTTGAATTTGATCCCAAGCAATGGGAAGGGAGCAGCAGCTATCAGAAACCATTCTACTGTTACAGCTTGGTGCAACACTGTAAGCCATTATAGAAATACAAGTATTAATTTTAGGTGTATCTCAGACAACTCAAAATTAGGTTTGTCACGATTCATAAAAGAGGAAGTGAGAACTGGGATCTAAACTAGCTGGAGTTTCAAAAGCAGATATGTCCCAAGAGGTCTTTCCCATAGGAATGTTGGGTTGATATCTGTTTCCAAAAATTCCCCGTGTTTTCTTACTGACAAAATCTGTCTGTGTGGGCTTAGATATTGCTGTCTTACATATGCACAGAAGCCAAGCACTGCAATATTACAAATTCAGAGATGGTTTACCCACACTGCCATCTACAGAATGTTACATAGATCAGCAAATTATGAGAGATGTTATGTCAACAGATTCTCCTTTTTTTCTTTTTTTTTTTTTCCCCCTTTGGTAAGTGCACATAGCTAGCTCCCATATTTGCTTTTTACATGGATTTACCATGGTCAACTACAATGCTGTACTGTGAGCACCTTTCCAAGTGTCACTGTCTAGCAGTCCCACAGCTCATTTCATCTTACCAGTGTCTGTGGTGTGGCTGGTGCACATTTTACTGTAACTTTCTCAGTCTTCTTGTGGGACATCCTGTGATAGTGTGCTGCCTTAACAGGTAGTCTGTTAGGTCTGTTTCCCAATACTGTAGTTCAGTCACAATCCCAGGGTTCACAGGAGCTCACTCATTGCCTCTCTGGTTAAGTCATTCCATGAAGATCCCAAGGAACCTCACTTCAGCTTATTCGTGCTAATACAGTGCTGACAAATGTGACCAGTATGAGCAGATGAGGAACTCCAGTGTACAGCTAAGTGCCTTTTAGTGTTTGCAGCCCTGCTGCTGCTCCATTCATGACCCAGGCAACATTCAGAGTAGAAGAAAAAGTTTCAAGCTGTTTCATTCAAAGTACCTGCACTAGGGAGGAATAGCAAATCACTCAATCTCATCAGCAAGATGAGATCTCATATGGGAGCTAAAGGAGGCTGAGAAGTATTGTGTATGTTCAAGAATTCTCTAAATATACTGTAAAAATACACCACTTATCATTCTTAATGATTCTCTGCTGCCACTTACAGTGATTGGAGCTCCATTTGCAGTTTTTTTCATTTGAAAGCATTTCAGTCTTGGAACAAATTGAGTAGATCACAGACAGTTCACATTTCAAAGTGCTGAACAGAAACTTCCCTGGTTTGGATGGTTTTTTGTAATTCACTTCTGCCAAGATTTTTCCCAGGCACATAATACACTGTACTGGTGATATACAAAACTTTGAGTTGTGTAAATAAATAAGCCACAGGAGGAACTGCTATATTCTCCTGTTTGAGTGATTTATGCACATACAGCAGTAGGAAATAACACACTATACAGAATCTTACAGAAGTAGCCTGTGTTGCTGGCACAACAATGGGATGGGATGACTAGCATTGAAAGATAATGAGATTTCCTGTGAGCTGAATATGTATAGTAAGCCCTTGGGATTCAGTCTAAGCATGAAAAATAGACACCAGATTATGAGAAGAAAGGGAGATGAAGATAAACTTTTAAGATCATTCTTCAAAAAAGTGCTTAATTTTTAAGCATTTACAATAGATCCTCCAGAGAACAGTTCAGACATTGTTTTTCATATTCAGGAAGTATTACCTCAATCCTGATCCATCACTCTGCCATGATCTTTTCAAAGGCTGAAGGATTTCCTTCTGTCCCTCAAGAATAAATAAAAGGAATGAAAACAGAATCTTTCCTGACTTTATTCCTGATTTTAGAAGCCTTACCAGTAGTCATCTCTGGAAGCATATATTATCAGTCTCTCATTTTAGATGAGGGAGGTTGGTCCTCATGATGACATTCATATTTTGTCTTGGAAAGAATGGCAACCTTCAAACATTCAAACAAACCAGCTTCTTACAAAAGAAGAGAATGATGAGAAATTTTGCAGATGACAAAAACCTACCACAGTCAACAGAGAACCTGACTGACTTCAGAGGATCCTCATGTGACCAAGGCCAGTTGTTCTGCTGTGAATGGGTGAGAGTGGTTGGGAAACAGGAACTTGTCTGAACAGTCAATCAAAATTAAATCACATTATTTTTAATTAAATGTGAAATAATTGAACTTTTTTTCCCTGTTCCCTGTTGCCCTTCTCTCTGTAAAAGCAGTGCAGGAGAAGTCTGAGAATTCTCCTCACGCTTTGTGCACCTGCAGTGTCTGTATCTCCCTCCTGCTGTTTGCATCACAGGCATGTTTGTACCTACATCCAACTGAACTGTGCAAAGACCTGTGGGCTAAACTGTTTACAGATGAGAGCAGCATCCTCTGTTTAATCTGACCTTACTCTAATTAGATACTCTTTTTCTAGCTGAAGATCAGGGAAAGGAAATGAATATTATATTTAATTTACTAATTAACCATAAAGAGACCTTTCACTTGGAATACTATTAGGAAAAAAAATCTATATTATTTCCATATATTCTAAACAATATTTTAAAGGAACGTTTTAGAAACTTATGGTTTTGGCCAATTCACAGAATCGCAGAATGAGTTGGAAAGGACCCACGAGGATCCTTGTGTCCAACAGTCAAACTCTTAAGTTTGGTAGTTTTAAATCAGAATGAAAGTGGAACATTAAACATTATATCAACTATACTGAATCAAAATTCAACTTGGGGCTTTTCAGCAGAGATTTCTGCTACTAGTTTATATATATATATATATATACACATATATTTGGTTAGTTGGAGTTTTTTGGAAAAAAATCAAAAATATCTGTATTTTGCTAGCAGGAATCATAACATTAGTGTGCTCCTAGAAAGTTATATGACAAAGTTCAGATCCCCTGTAAAGGCAGTGAAGCCCTGAAATCAGATGAATGATAAAAATGGGAACAGATCTCTCTCTTCTGTCATCTTTTAATCTTTATATATGTTTTTAATCCCTCAGGTTTTGAAGTTTCTTTAAAACCCTCTTGTAAATGTTATTTCCCTGTGTTGCTTGACTTGGAGAATGATAATGGCAATGTTGCTGGAAAGTTTTAGTGTTTTTTTCAACGATTGCTAATAGTAATGTCTATAAATGGTAACCCTCTTATAAGCAAAAGTAATTAGTTATGCAGTGACAAAAGAAGGAGCAGGCAAGTGACTGAAGCGATTTGCCTTTGGATACATGTATAGCTGAACTACAGACTCATTCATTCTCTAATTTCTGTGTTACCTTATGTTGGATCACTGTGTTTGCAAGACAGTGTTTTTTTCATGCTGTGTGCCAGAGATTGTTTCTGGTTTGGGCAATGAAGGTTTCCTATGTTGTTCTCCTAATAAATGCACATTCTCCTAATAAATGCACATTCAGTAACCTATTCAGCTATTTATTCTGAAGAATATTAGCTATTTATTGAATAAGAGTTCTTCCTGGAAGGTATTTATAACGTCCTAGAGTCCAACCACTCACTTCCCTTCTGAGAAACGTAAAAACTAAACAGAAATCTCTCATGGAAAACCATGAATCTGCCTTTAGTTCTGAATTCTGCTGCTTCACCTATCATTTGTGTCTTACTTGGTTATGACAGCTGTTTTCAGGCCATGAGGAAAATCTTGGTTGCTAGAAATAATTTTTGATTTAATTTTTTTTTTTAAGTACCAGAGTAATTAATGAGTTTTGTGATAATTTAGCAATAAAGACATAATTTTAAGTAAAGGTTGCTGATCAACAGAGTAATTTTCATTTTCTGGAAAACTCCTCTTTCTCAAGGAAAAAAGATTCTGAAGAATATAGCACATGGATTTGCCAGGCTTATGATTCCAGCTTTCCAAATTAAAAATTTACATCACAGGCAGTATTGGAGGAAAGGCTAAAAGATGTGCAAAGGCAGAATTAGACCCCTAATTCTCAGCCATTTTGCTAGATTGTAGCTCACCGTTGCCTCTGATCTGCATTGCACACTCCCATCCCTCAGCAGCTACAAAAACACTTTGTCAACTCCATTCCCCAAGCGTTGCTGCCAAGAGCCTCGTGTCAGGTACTCCCCATAAGTACCAAGCAGCTGTTACAGATGGAAGAGCAGAACCACTTCCAGGAATTGGGAAGGGAAAGCAGGACATTCCTGTTAGTGCCTTTTCTATTTCTTCATTCTGAACAAACAAAAGGATATATCAGGCTGCTGGAGCCAATTTTCTTCACTGCTATTGCTTTGCTTAGTTCCTTGAAAAGAAGCAGGTTGCTGGGGGAAACTTTTTTAAAAACAATGTGAAATTTTCTTCTGACTATTCTGACTTAAAAATGCTACTGAGATGAGATAGACAAAACTTTAAAAAGTTGGTTTATTCCCCGTTTTCCCATCACACGTTTTCCCTGATGATTCAGATCTATTCTGTCTTCAGAACTTGCATTCTTGTGAAGGAAAAGGATGCATATCTGCAGCATACCATCAGCATTTTGATAAGGGCACACAGGACAGACGTATAGGCTCATCCCTGAGACTTATTTGCAGCTTCTTTTTTTTTTCCTCCTCTGTACAGCAGAGGCATTTCACAGATTCTACTTTAAAAAGAGCTAAGTGATTTGGGGGTTTGTTTTATCTTCTTTTTTTCTCTTTTTTTTGGAAATAGTAAACTTTCTGGACTCAGCATCCCCAGACTATTTGCAATGTCAAAATGAGTTCCCCCAGTGTCATTTGATCTGATTACTAAGTAATGCTAATGGAGGATATAGTAATGAAATTGGAAGTGTTTGGATTTTGGTTGTTTTGCCAATAGTAAAGATAAAATATTTTTATTCTAAATAGACTGGAATTACTAACAGCAGAGAGGGCAGGAGCTGTCTAAGTGAAAATAAGAAAAAGAAAATATGCCACATTTGGTTCAGATCAAAAGTTGTGGAGTTTTTAAAGTTTAGCTACTGAATTAAAAAATCAATTATTTTCACAGTTACTCCTGAAAAGCCATACCAAGCAGTACTTTTCTGTCTGAACTTTTCCCTCCCTGGAGAGTCCTTAATAAATCCTTCTGTGCAGGATGCATTGTAGCAATCAACAAAACCACTACAGCACTTATGGTGGAAAGTATGATCTAGATTTACATTGATGCTGGCCAGTGGCTATGTGCAGTGCAGATCTGTTAAGGACCTCAGCAGTTTCAGTGCTCCACCTGGCAAAAGAGCATCCCCCATTAAGATTGTTTTGAATCACAGAAACTTCTTCCCAGAGAAATACTTCCAGGGCTTTAGAAGGAACACAAAGAGAGTTGAATTTTTGTGGGAGTACTGCATCAAATACTGAAGACACATCAGAAATCCCAGTCATCCTCCATCCATGCCAGAGGTTACACCTGGACTGGTTCATTACCTGCTAAACACTTACTGAGTCATTGCCAGTCTTCATATATATGGATGTTGTTCACTTTCCTGCCCTTTGCTTAAAGAAGTCTCCCAGTCGGTTTGTGAACCTGCCTATTTAACGTTAAGGTTTCATTAAAACGACAAGGTATATTTGGAGCTGGTCCTTGTTTTTGCGTTAGGAGCCAGCTTTAGGTGGATTATCCATGTAGCAATTAAGGCTGTTCCACGGTGTGCCCTAAGCAGGATCAGCATGCTGATGTCACACAGCAGTGCAGGCACGTGGGGGTTTCCAGGCAGCTCCCTGAAGAGCAGCCCAGCAAGCTGCCTGCCTTGCCCAACTGGGTGCTGCTAGACTGGCCAAGGCCACCTTCTCCATGTGCCCCTGGAGCGTGGCTGAATCCAAGGACAGTCACTGCTGCCCTGGGTGACAGCTGCAGCACTCTGTATCCATAGAGGATCTCAGGAGGCATCTATTAAACAGAGCTCTTATATCTTGTTTTAATCATCAGGAAACTGGAAGACAGAAATTATTTGCCTTAGGTAATCCAGAAATTTTGTAGAGGAAACAAATAAATTCCAAGTGACTGAACTCAGAATACTGTGCTTTACCTATGGGATCACACATGCATTGTTCAACCTCTTATAAAAAGAGAAGACTTTTCAAGAATATAGATTTGTTTTATATATGGATCTCAAAGGACCCCAAAGTTTGGATGTCAGATGTGAACTCTGGGTTGCCTAGAGTTATTGAAATCCTTTAAAAATAACCTGCTGCACATAGCAGCACACAGCACTGAGCACTGCTGTGGCCGTTAATCATAGCACTGTGTAAACATATTTTCCATTTAGAATTCAGCATACGTTTAATCCTTCAGTTCAGAGAAATGCTGACAACAAAGAATTTTCATCTGGCAGATTAATTTCTCTTTTATTACCTCTTCAGAAAATCCTACACTGGTGTCTCATCGTCTCTCTAAATCATCTAGAGAGTACAGGGAATTGGATATACCTGCGGTCAACAGTTGCTGAAATCTAGTTTATAGCTAATAGACAACCATCCAAAAAAAATAACTGAAGATGTTTGTACAAGACTGTGAGGGAAAAAGACACTTGAAAGAATAGAGTTGTGGGAAAATCTTTTTAGGTCTGTATTCCCCTTGATGATACTAGATGAGATGTTAAAAAACAGCCCTAACTTCTCAGAGACATTAAGGAACTGTGGTTTATCAAAGTTCATGAGGGCAGGACAGCAAGAACAGGAAGTTAAATAGAAAATTTTAAAGTAGAAATAATGAAGTTCTTCTGAGTGGTTTGCATTTCCATCCCAGGGGAATGATCTACCTCTGAACTGAGGAAAATGCAACTTAATACAAGTATGTTTTCCATGGATGTTACTTAGTTTCATGAATACAAATAACCTATTGTATTAGTAGTATAGTCATCAAGTCATCATTACAGTAATACAGGCAATTAAAACAATCAATAGAGCACACATATCTAGAAATAGCAACAACATAGCATGCAAAATAGTATAGCCAGGCCTTGTTTCTCACACAGAATGCAAAAATCTGGGATTTGCCAGTACGAAGACTGCATTATGTCCTTCAATTTCTCTTGCAGTGGACCGTGGTGCTGTGGACTGTTAACTGTTGTCATAAGCTTCAAGGAAAAACTACTTAGATAACAGATGAGGTAATACTTTTGTATGGCTTTGTCAGCAGTCTAGGAACTACCTGAAAAAAATATGCAACTTATGAGACAAAGTACTTTTAAGAGCTTCTGAGTCTCTGGGTTCTGTTACCACTTAGTGACAAATTCGGTCAAATATCCATGACCATGGCCCTCGGCTGCACCAAAGCTTTTCATATGCAGGGCTGGAGGCATCAGTTCACACTGCAAGTTCCTAATGGGCCTGTAGTGCACTGATTCAGTGTCAAGAAGTGCTGAAACAAAGTGAAAGCAATGCCTAGGCAGCACTACTGATCCCCTGTGGCATAGCATGCACTCATACACTAGGATGGTGTTGTAGAGGGGAGAGACAGAGAGAGAGGATAACTTTATTAAAAATGACTGCCCCTGCTAGAACAGAAAAGGGAGATATTAGTGGACCTGCTGACTGTGCACAGAGAGAACAGATGTTGGAGGTTAATGGAGCATTAGTAAAAGAAAGAAAATCAAAGTCTTCTAATACCTGGAATGGTTATTTTAGTCAGAGGATTCTTTACCTGAAATGCACAAGGTTTAATCGTAGCTGAAATATAAAGTAAGACACTACATGGCCTTGTTTAGCATAAAGGGTTTCAGCAGAGCTATACTTGGCTGCAGGATTGCCCTCTCTGAATTTCTCACTTCAGAAGTATTATCTGCAGCCATTGCTATCAACTTAATTTAACTGTAATCATTATCTCTTCAAATACACATGGAGATTGGAACCTTCCTTCTGAGAAGTTATTCTGTGTAATGAGGAACAACAGATTAAAAAAAGAAAAAGGATACTTACATCAAGGAAAAAAAAATTATGTCGTATATAAACATACCCTGTATTTATGTTACACAGTTACAAGACATAAATTAACAGCTTGTTCGCTGTTTTATCAGCAGTGAACTGTGGAGATAAGTGATTTCCAACTGGTAATAATTATTTTTTCTAGTAATAATAAAGATTCCATCTGACACTATAAAAATATAATGTATAACTTCAGGATCCTCTTTTCCTTTAATAGGGAGGCACTTTGGCCTGTGAGCTCCCAAACTCCTTATGAGAATAGTTTAAGATCACTATGTACATTTCATTTCTAACTGAAAGAACTATGTGCTGACAGACTTGAAAACTGAAATCAATTGTTTATTGAAAGAAGCCTCAAGGTAGTTGAAAAAAGATAGCAAAGTATTCTCAGGCTGCTTAGCTGAAGTGTCTCAGAGTTCAGTCTAGCTAAGTGGCCATACATCCTGGCTTTTCAGATGACATTAATTTCTCCCAGGAACTGCTTGGGGCACTCTGGAGGTGTTTAGGTTTTGAGTTGATTAGAAATAGGGTTTTTTCGTAACCACAAACTGTTTCCTTTTTGCTGCACTGAACATTAACGATTCCTCTTCTGTGTCTCATGACAAATTCAATCAGACACCGGGTTAGTAGGAAAGTTCTTATCCTGAGAAGTACAAACATATCACCACTGAGTTACAAGCCAGCAATAGTGATGCTAAATCATTTATTTTAAAGATGCTTCTGCATGACTATTGCATTTACTTGAAAATATAATCCAAACTGAAGTGAATAGTTTGCTTCTTTGTTTTAATTTAAAGCTTTTCTGAGTGGTAGAAAAATGGAAACCAGATCAGGCATATTTAACACATTGTCTGCTTGTGAACCATGAGGCTACAGTTTATAAACAGAAAGAATGAAGCTAGAAGCTGGGTACAGGCAACTGGCTGTTGGCCTTTAGTTTGTTTTAGAATTAATGTTTAGCTCAGATAGTACAGTGATGAGCCCAGAGTCCTGTTGTCCACATTGTCTCTTCCACACACACACACCAATCTCCTTCCAGGGTCCTTCTGGAGGGAGCCAGCTTCAAGTATTTCAATAGTATAAAGAACAACAAAGAAAATGAGTTATAAATGTCTGGGTGTCTAAGTGCAGATATTGGATTAAGAAAAGAAAAATCTAAGCTGAATAATTGCAGAATTCTCCTGAAAGGGAAACATTCTTCACTGTGAGGGGAAGAAGTAGAAGCCTCATCCCTTGGGGCTTTAATAGCACACCAGAAAAAATACTCACAAATAGATTTTTCATGAAAGGCAGATGTGTTTCATAAGGTTATTTCAGTGAGGAAACACTTCAGAGAAAAACACCATATTGGTAGAATAACAGATAGAATTATTTAGTAGTGTTTTCCATATGTAATTTCAGGATGTCTTTTATTAACAAAGAGTCTTGTAAACTATATCTTATAGAGTCCTCCAGTTTCTTTTGTTTTGCTCTCACAACCTCCATGGTAATATAAAAAAGGTATTATTGAACAACCTAATGGTTCCTATTTCATTCTCTGCATCTCCTAATGCCAAATCCTTCAGATGAGCATAGATTGTCATCCTGGGCTAGACCAGGATCCTATCTCAGAGGAAGACCAGCAGAACATTTATTTCAGAGTATTTAAGAAGCAACACACAGCATAGCTGTATGAGCCATCAATTGAAACACAGTTCCCAGCCCCATTTCCTGAGCTGGAAGCTGCCTCTAGAGCAGGAGGAGGTAAAAATAATCTTTTAATGTCCCTGATCTGACATCAAGTCTCACAGTTGATGAGTAGGAAAATTTTCCTTCTCTTAATTCTAACTGCAACCATGAATTCTATTAATATTGAAAAGGAATGATCCATGATCAAAACCTTGGGATAATTTAGCTGTAACTGTGTATTTTATGCTTTCTTCCTATTTTTAGTGCTCATTATCATTCTAAATCTTAATTGCCAGCTATAGCACAAAAATATCATAAATTGATGTGTTTCTTAGTGTCAACAATATTTTTCAAAAGAAGGCATTATATATACAACAATTTATACAGTGTATGAGTGTGAACACATGATCAATAAAAGAAGGAGACCTTGCAAAGATCCAGGTAGATAGGATATGAAATCTTGGTAAATTTAAGACTCTAAGGAGTTTAAAAACTTCTGTGTCAGACATTAAGTTTTTCGGTTTGGGGTTTTTTTGTTTTTTTTTTTTTTTCAGAAAATAGCAGCATTAACAAAGAAACAAGATAAGAAGCTAAGTGGGAAATTATATAAATGATGGTGACAGTTTAATTTTTGCAACTATCATTTCAATTCAGAGTTTAGACTTAGATATTTATCTAGTTACTGGTGCTCTTGGCTCTGTACCAAAAATGGCCTTGAATCATCAAACAGACAATCCCAGTTGTACAAAATTCCCTAAGAAAAGACTCAAATGCTTTCTTATGCCATTCCTCCTACAGAAAAGTTCAAAAGAAACTGCCATCTAATA
Organism: Sturnus vulgaris; assembly: GCF_052056855.1. Classification (NCBI taxonomy): domain Eukaryota; kingdom Metazoa; phylum Chordata; class Aves; order Passeriformes; family Sturnidae; genus Sturnus; species Sturnus vulgaris. The sequence goes on along the minus strand of NC_142248.1, from coordinate 6,925,879 downwards.
TGATGCTAACCATTACAAATGCTAGTAGTTACCAGTAGATATATGAATTATTAAATATCGGCCTTGTAAATTAAGCAATGTCCTAGTTATCTTTGTATGCATATCATGGCAAACCATTGGGCAATTGTATTCTTTTTACATAAACCTTCATTTGGCCAGACACACAAGATTTAGTCACTTCCCATTCTAATCAGCTGCTCAGAGTTGTTGCAAGAAATTAAACAGCAGCTGTTTTCTGCCTGCCATATTAAATGGCTGCATTGCATTGGTGAATGCAGTCATATGTTTCACCCACTCACTCTCTTCAGATCTCTTTTTCATTGTCTGCTACAGGGAAATTTTCTTTGAGGACAAGAGGAAGAGGTGTAATTTTAATATTCTGAGCTGTCAGACTTCCACAAGTCCAAAATGAAGTCCCTATATTTTTTTCAGTGTAGTTTGGCATCCTGACAAGATGGAAGATTGTGTATGTGGGAGATTAATTTAGTATTACATTTCTTATAGCAAGAAAACAAATATTTCTTAGATGGTCTGTGACATAGTCCTGGCAGCTGAAAGGAGTCAGTGTAAGATACAGAAGAGTTCTTCATTTCTCTTAGTTTAAAATTACTTTTTAAAAAGAAAACTGCAGATTCAATAAAAAAGTTTAACTGACTGCTCATTTTCCTGTATGAGCTCCTACATCAATTGTGATGAAATGGAGCTGGCTTGGTGGAGTGTATCATTGGGAGAGTCTTTCACATATACCTCATTCCTCCAAAATGCTCAGCTGATTTGCCACCTGGCACTGGAAAACCACCACGAGGGGAGTGATTACCGAGAAAGAGTGGGAGAAAAAGAAGATATACTGCTGTGCCACTCTTAAATTTGCTAAGAACACCTGTTTTTTGACAGTAGTAGGAAATAACAATAGAAGGTAGTTAGGTAGAATGAAAAATTAAGAAATGTGAAGTGTCTGTAAGGAACAGTTTAGATTAAAGAATAGCTGAAAGCTATTATGTGCATTGTCATTTCATCCATTTCACACAAAAGAGCTTCACAGGAGCTATGGCATATAGACACATTTGTTCTACATGTGATTGCTTCTAATGAAGATTATAGCTCCAAACATATTCCATCACCATTCTTGATGAAGTCAAGAGACTGTAGTGAACTTCCTTACAGGCAATTACAGCCAAATGGCTTCTGCTATCCACACACACCCTCTTGACAGAAGTGTAGTTAAAAGTAGAGAACAAACACAGATGTGGCTTATGCCAAGATGGGTAAATTTGGCCACTCAGGGTGCCCTCAGCACAATCATCAGTTACTTGTTCCTTTTCTATATTCATGCCTAGGACAGGTTTCCTCTGTATGAAAATGAATTTTCCTTCATGAAGATCATTCTATTAAATTACACTACACATGACACAGGCTGGTACAGCTACTGTGGATCTTTGGGGGAAAAGCAAAGCCATGTTCACAACAGCGAAATCCTGCTGGAAGTATCTGTTACAAAGTGTGACTACACATCACTGCCTGTAAGATGGATGGCATAATAAAGAAGTGCAAGAGGGCACTTCTCAATTCCAATTGACACAGCGAATCCCAGAAAGCCTATTCTAACAAGATTCAGTGACTCCAGGACCAAACTCTTACGACCACATTTCTAACTTTCTCTCTTTTTCCACCCAGTCATCAATACTTTCAGGACTTAGATGCCTTTGCTGTGGGTAGGGATGATAACTTGGGAACTCAGATAAGACAGGACTGTTGGCAGGCTGTGTCTGTGACCTGAATGCAGTATTCAAATAAGGTGGCCTGATTGGGCACACATTGTCTGCAGCAAGCTCTGCTTTCCATATCAGAAATTAAAGGCTGTGTTGAAGCTTGCATGTGTTTCAGACTCAAGAGATTCAACTGGCTGAGGAGGCACTGCTAAATGAGAAGCTAGGGAAGAGCAAAAAGCTGAGAGCAGTAGAAGAAACTTAGGGGCAGAGACATGGAGGAGACAAAGTGGCCATCAGCACAATTAAAATTGAATTTTTTAAAGGAAACCCATAATATTGCAGAAGTGAGGCGTTTATTCTCCCGTTTGGATTTTCTGCCCCTCCTCTTATTATCTGTCCTCTATAAATCCATTCTTGTGTCCTCCAGTGAACAGGAACAGAAGTTCCAGGAACAAACTCATTTTTGCTCAAGCCACTTAGCAGTAAGGCAGGCAATATGAATTGCCAGTCACATCAGGCTATTGTTGTAATCCTTTGTAAGAAGAAATTGGACTTATTTTATAGGTCACATCACTTTTTTTAAAAAGTAACCCAAGCAACACTGATTTAGGCTAGCATGGAAACACACATCTAAAGCCATTAAACTAAAATGACAATTTGGGGGATGGAACAGAGTCAGACAAGGGCTGGAAACAAAAGATTACTTCTCCTGTGCCGTCTTTAATTATGAAGCATAAGTATAAAATCCTTTGTAACAAGTTCAGTAAGAAAATCTAGCGGGATTAGCAATTAACACCATCAGGGTCCTTTTAAACACTGCATGATCCACACAGTGCCTTTGGGGATCAGAGAGGGAAATGTGAGCTCTTGCTCATTGTTGGAGTCCCATGTGGGGAAATTAGAAAGCAACACGTACTCATAGGCAGTACCAGCACTTCTCAATGAGCCAGCCTAATAGCCCACTGACTGAGGTGACATAATATACCAGCAAGAGTCTGCTCCTGAAATCACATTGCTGTAGCTGCTGCTGTGGCTGCTATCCAGTTAAAATAATGTGCAAGGACAAGCAAGATCAAATAATGCAAAATGCACAGCAATCAAGTGGGACACGAGTTTATACCTTTAACAAAAGTTTTCTGGAACTTCTTCACTGGTAAAGGCTTTATCCTGATGGACAAATAAATCTGCTGTGAAATATCTTAAAATTAGAAAACAGAAGCTTTGGCTTGACCAATCCAGCCTGGTGGGAACATGAGATTTTTGCTAATCAGATAAGAGAGATGCCATTTAGGACTGGTGAAGATCTAATATATTTCTACTACGAAGTGTGACTTATCAAATGCTGAATTCTACTTTGTATCTTTTTTTTTGGGTTGAAGAACATTTAAAGCAGTAAAGATATTTCACAACTCTCAATTTCTTGACTGTAAAACTAACAAATAGCTTTAAGAGGCCAGGTTTGCTGTAGTTTCAAAGAAGAATCAAGGGTATATTCTATTTTAAAGACCAGGGAAATAAACATAGTTTTGCTTCCCTCCAGTTCTAGGGCTGCCAAGGACCAGTTTGATGATATGATGATAGCATCTAAATTGGCAGGAGATTTTTGTAGTGCAGAATTATAGAACTCCTGCATGGAAACTGTTCTCCCTGTAAAGGCTCCCTGATTTTCCCCTTTTAGTCCCTTCCTAACCCCCTACCAAAGCAATTTCTGGGCCTTCTGTTTGGTCTTGATAGGAAGGGGAGACAGCACGTGTCTCACATCATCTCAGCCACAAAGCATAGAAAGTTATAGTGTTTGCTATACAGCTGTCATCTGTAAATACACTTAGCAATCTTAGACATCAGTTTCTAGATATAGATTATCCTAAACTTTGAATCAAACACATTAGAGATGGTAGAGATTGTTCCAGTGCAAGTGTTACTTCTTTGAAATGTCATTTTCATCAGCCATGACATTTACGTTTGCTTTTGCTTTTAGATCATGACACATGCTATGAAAACTTTTTCTGAAGAAGGAGATACAGGGAAGAGAGTGGGAAAGTGACAGTTCTTAGAAGCATTTGTTCTTTTATTTTTCATAAGCAATATCATGGTTTTCATAATTACCTGATTTTTTTCCCAACTGAAACCACTGTGGCTGTACTTACAAGGCAGTAGATATGAGGAATTAATTATTGAGGAAAGTGGATGGTAGAGAATAAATGCAGTGTCACTGAAATTAAATGAATGCAGGAAAGAGAAAATAAAATGTGAGTTAAAGAGCAGTAAATCTTGCCCAGGAAGGGAGCAAGACAATCATGAATGCGTCCAAATACTCCCTTACAACTTCTGTGATGACTTCAGAGGGTGATGAGGTGACATTTTATGGTTACTCTCCTGACCTAGACATAAACCAAACATTAAGGAGCTATTTGCAGAAATCGTCTTTCTCTTGAGGCTCTCAGCTGTCTCTGTGAATGCTTTGTCCCTTTCTCCTTCCTTCACTTTCTGTTCCTATCGGCAAAGATGATGAGTTTTAAATCTTCTGATGTTCCTCTGCAGAATGTCAGCCTCAAAAATTCAGCTTGAAAATTTCTCTCCTCTCCCATCTATCTTCTCTCTTCTGTCTCTGGGTGACATCTGGTGTATTGGCTGAGGTCTTCAGGCAGCTTTGTACAGCTCCAGACTCGCCTAGGGCAGCTGGCTAGAGTGATCAAAGGGGACGACTGAGTTGTTTTGTTTTTGCTGAATGTCGGTTTCTTTAAGTCACCTTTGGGTTCTGGGGATTTTTCAGAGCAGCTTTTTATTTGCAACTGACTTGCACACAGTTTTAATGTTGGAGGAATGGAGGCAGACTTCAAAGAAACCTACAGTTTTCTTTAATTCTTGAAATGTGCTCTCCTTTCCCATCTCCAGTACACTAACTAAATGGAAGAAACTTTCACCGTGGAAACAATGGTGCTTCTTTTTAATGACATGTTCTGTTGTGTACTGGGGACTCCATAAATTTTCTCCACATTTGTTAAGGGGAAGTGTAAAACTGCCTTTGTTGATAGCAAAGATAATTTTCCTCAGAAATGAAGGAAATTTAGGATGCTTCTTATGTGGATAACCTCAGAAAGAATGTATACAGATTAATTTTTTTGTGATGATGAAGTTCCCCTATCTTGCCAGATTGTCTTCATCCATTACCCCAGCTTGCTTTCAACTTCTCACCTGCTTGGTTTCTTGACATAAATACTGGAGACAATCTTTCTAGTGCACAGCTTCTAAGTTAATTTTTTTTAGTCTCTTTGTGTTCATCCTTTAACTCTTTCCCCCTTGTATCAAACTCTTCTTCTTTCTTCCCCTGTCCCCCTCCCCGCCTCACACACACCGATTATGAGTGGATTTTGTTTTTTGTTTTTCCTTCACTCGTGAGATCTTTTCCTGTTTTTCTACTCTGTTTCTTTGGGCTACCACAGCTGCTTTGTCCATGATGTTCAAAAAGCTGCTTCTCATGTCTACAGCTTTATCCTCCCCCTCATGCCCCTTGCCTATCCCATCTGAATTGACCTCTGAAGCTAATGCTCCTTGAGCCTTTGCTCTGACAGGACAGGAGGTGGAATGGTGACTCTTGTGAGCTAATCCTAATGCCAAACACCTCGAGGGCTAGGCACACAACTTTTGTGTTCTGCTAAATTCCAGAGGAAAAAAGACCTTTTCATGCAGAAAATCAAAGTACAGAAGCATTCTGCTCATCATCTCATCTAATCTGGGAGGTATCTGGCATAAGAGGCAGCTTTGTCACCTCTGCCAGTTTTCCTGAAGCAAAGCATTTCAGTGCCCAGAGAAATGCTTTGGAAGGATAAGCATCTCAGACTGTTTCAAGGTGCCTTTGTCTTCAAAAAGATGAACTGTTTAGAGATAGACCTCAGATTATAAAGTTTTTCTACACTCAGAGAAGGAACTCAGGATTTTGCCATGGACTTTAAGTAGATTTGCATAGTACAGCATGCCTCTGCTGAGATGCCCTCAGATTCTGTTAGAATCTGGTGTTTAAGCAGAGCTACAAGAACTGCAGTTACTTTATGGAGCTCCAAAGCTTACATGATAAAGCTTTTCAGTATTTATGGAGTGCAGCCTTAGGGTTTGTGCCATTTTGTGGACTGCTTCATAGCAGAAAATCCAGCAGCCATGGTGCTCAGTTCTATCTAAGATACAATTGTTCTTTAAAGAGATCCTGATCTAATGGACTGATTATAAAAGTTCAAGTTTCTAGCCATTACCTGTGGCTTGAAGAGATATTTGCTCACAATGGTAATGGCATTCTTTGTGTAATAACTGGAATGATTTGCCTTCACCTCAGGAATGCATGCTGAACCGCACCCTGAACATGTCACCCAGCTACCTCATCTTCCAATCTGACAGCCCCCGGGGCTCCTCAGGACACTTTGGACATCCAATATACACCAGAAAATAATCAGTTATGAATACATTAGCCTCAAGGTCTGCTGAATATCACAGCTTGAAGTGCAGGATATGACTGCCAGTTGAATTTTTGTTTAAGAGCACAGTGCAGTGTTACCTCGTGTTCAGTGTGAGCAGTCGTTAGATGAGACATGACAAACTGCTCAGTCATTCAGCCAGATGTATTGAGGGAGCTGAAGATAGTGTACTTCAAAAGGAGCTAAAATCCTAGAGTGGCTAAGGCTATCTCTCCATTAACAAAGAAAACTCTCCAAAGGAGAGGCTGGAGCCTTTGCAGGGTCCAAAGGTAAAGAGCATTGGTAAAGGCAGTAAAAATATTAACTGGGAATAGAAGGGGAGATTTAAATTGAATGAAAAGAAGATTCAGCAGTCAGGTTTACTGGTAACTTCCCTGATAGCTGAGTTCATCAGTGGAAACTGAGATCTGCATTCCTATTGTCCGAATTCAGTCTGGTGAAAAGTGAGGCCTCTTGCTGCTACAAAAATAAATAATGTTGCTGCTTAAGGAATCTTCCTTTACTCTTACATGCTTTATTTTTTAGAGCAAACTGTATACTTTCTATCAACAGAACAGCACCAAAACACATGTGAAAGTGCAGCTGGAGGGATGGTTTTTTGTCCTAAAGAGTGAATCCAACTGAATCTCAAGGAATTGGTTGTGCTTCTAGGGACAGGCTGAAGCCTGTTTTCACACATCATACAACAAAAATAATAGAAGTTAATAAAACAGCCAACTGGAGGAGGAAGAGCAAGGCTTTACAAGCATCAGATAATGTGATTTATCCAAGAAGACATGTGAAAAACAGAGTCATCTTTAAAAATTAAAAAAACCCCAACAGAATAACTGAATGTCTGACACATTGTCTTTATAAACAGTATTCCTCAGTAAAAAAGCAATGTTTTGTTTTGTTTTTTACCCACACGCATTAGTCAGTTATCTCTTGAGAGGCAAGATACAAATTTCCTTTCATTTCAGGTACTTCCCACATTTACATTACCATAGAAATTATGATTATTGGTTTTCCCCTGACAAAGGCTTATTTATGAATATTTCTAAACTAAACTTTTTCTTGCCTTGGCAAAAATGCTGTTTTTCCCATTTCCTATTGTTATCTCCAAATGATTCACAAATAGTTTTTCTTCTTTTCCTAGTTACAAGTAATTGAATTGAAAAAAAAGTCCTGCAACTATTTTAAGTTCTTTTTTGGCTTTTATCAAGTCTATAAACATTTTGTCTAAGTGCATTACTTAAATGTGTTCTGGGGACACTTCTACTATATTTCAGGGAGATAATTGTTATGGTTAGGAAATGATCTTAAGTTGATCTTATTTTACCTGCCCAGGCAGCATGGAAATGGAAGAGGTTTGGAGAGTATTGTTGAATTACCTGAGTGAATATTGCTCCATGTTTTACTTCCACAAAAACTAAGGGACTCCTACAGCTGTTTGGCAAGATATGCAGTCTGAGTTTTGAGCTCTGAGAATGATGTATACTCAGAGCAATTACCTGGACAGGAAAGTTCCAACCTGAACTGTTTGCATTCAAACTCCTAATTTAATGTTTCCTGGCCAGACTTAAGTGAGGTGTGGCTTTTTGTTGGGTTGAGATTTTCTTGTTTTGGTTTGGGACTTTTTTTTTTCTTCCTTTATTTGCTTTTTTTGGTTTGTTTGTTTGGATTTTTCCAGTGCAGGAAACCACACCCTCACAGTTTTGCATGCATTGTTTATATGGTGATTCTGTTTGGATTCTGATTTCACAAGTACTTTTTTCTGAAAATCGGTTGCTCAGCTGCGAGTAGTGTTGACAAAAGAAATTGTATTACTCAATGGAAATAATTTATTCTGTGACACTTATGTGGTCTTTTCTTTTTCATAAAGCATGATTTCTCACAAGCATGACATATTTTAACCAACAGTTCATTAAATACATACAAGACAAGAAACACTATTGGTTTTTGTGCTCCAGCTTTTTCACCAAATGGGGAAAAGTAGAATTTCACCAGCTCTCAGTACTGGTAAAATTTTGCATCATCTTCACAAGACTCAGACTGCTTTAAGAAAGAATCACAAATACCTAAGCAGAGCTTTATCCATGCTTAAGGTGGCAGTGTTGGATACAGACACCATCCAGCTCCCTACAAAGTAGCTCTAGGAATTTGACTGGAGGTTTTTGATGGAAAGAGCAGTGACGCATATTAGAGAAAAATGTCCAGACCAGCTTTAAAATGCTGCTAAACTGAAGATCTGACACGGGCTACATTCTGGCTGTGCTGAACTGTAACTGCTTCAGGAGAATTAATAAGGTCAAAGCAAACAGCGTGAGAAACTAAAGTGTGAACTTCTCCAAAATGCCTTGTCCTGTGCAGGTAGAAAGTATTTCACAAGATGTGAAAGGAATCTAATGTGGTTTTAATCCTAAATCACGCTGATGAGTGATGTTAGAGAAACCAAATAATGCCAGTTAAGACAAAGGTGTCCCTAGCCGAGTATTTGGATCCAGAACACTTTTGTTTAGATTTGTGAGATGAAAAATGAATTATAAGAGTGACCACAAGGGTCAGTGGCTACTAAAGACTTCCTTGTGACAAAAGCATGCTCTGTATTGTGCATCAAGCTCAAATATGTGAGATTAAATACAGTTTTGCTTCTGACTAAACTTCTGATAAGGCATCAGAAAAGAACTGCATGGTAAATGTGGAAATCAAACCACCTGTAAAGGAATTTGTTAGAGAAAAAAAATCTCAGTTTCCCTGGTGGCACCTTCTATTGCAGTGCACCAGTGTACATCTCTAACTAAGTCTAGTAAATGTGTAAATAGGAAACTTGGCTATCTGACATCTAAATTGTCCATCTGGATTCCTGAGGTTCTTAATACCACACAGTGAGCACAGACATAAATTAATCCCTCCCTTGTTCTATGCCAAAGCACTGGAGTTTTATGATACATTTCATTAGGGCCAGGATAATGCCAGCCACTGATACTCAAAAAACAGAAATGGTGCAAATTAGTACAAATGTCGATTTGAGAAAGTTATTTTCTTTGCAAGAGAGAAGCCATCAGGTAAACTGATTGACTAGTGTCACAAACCTCAAGGAAAAGAAATCATCTTTGTGAGTAGGAACAGTTGTTAGAATGAACTAATTTGTGGTATATTTGAAAACATGATCAAATAAGTGGTAAGAAATACATGTGGCAGCATCAGAAAATAGGGATATTCACCAGACTTACAGAAAATATGCTTCCATAAATTCAAGTTTTAGTATGTTTCAGGAAGAACTTCTAAACATCTGTTCAGAAATCTTGATCTGAGATTATAAAATTAATCTGCACCCAGATTTACCTACCACAAATATGGAACCATACCATTTTGCAGAATTTTCAGTCGAAGTCAAATTTTCGTTGTCATTGTCCTGGTTCTGGCCAGGGCACGGTTCATTTTTGCATTTAGCCATTCATTTCATTTCATTAGCCATTCATTTAGCCAGGAGCGGGCATGGACAGGACACAGAGGTGATTTTCACCACCTGATGTCACTGCTAAGGGCGGGGGGGAGCGAGTCTCCTCTGAAGGGAAGGGGTCTCTTCAGCACAGGAGGAGCAGTCAGGAATTGTCTATGGCCAGGGGCTTCTGTGTCATTCCCCACCTCTCTCTTGTACCCTCTCGTTCATTACCTGCTGTTCGTTTTCTCACCTCACTGCTGTTTCCAGTCAATTGTTCTTAACTCATGATCTGGATCTTTTTTGCCTCCAGTGCTCTTAGGCCAGGGGGATGGAGGGGGCAGGAGTGTGGTTTGCAGCATCTCAGTGGGAGCAATAAATTGAGGAGTAGCATTCCTCCACCATGGCAGTCATATAGAATAACATCAACCATTTTACTAGGTTTTCAATACAGTTACAAAAGAGGTGCAAGAGGGATCTAAATCACAGAAAATCAAGATATGGCTTTGGAAGGAACTGACAAACTTGATTACTGAAGATCTGAACTTGTCTCACATTGTTGAAGATACATATGTTGCTGAAGTCAAAGGAGAAATCTGCTTTCTTTCCATTTCCATAAAACTTTATCTTTTCTTCAGGGGCTCTAAAAAGTCTTTCACGAGACCTTGCTGTAAAATTTAACTTTCCTGTTTGTGAATAAATACATTTATATTTAGGAAATACAGGGGTTTTTTCCCTTCCCCAACTGTGTCTCAATATCAGGTACAGTAGTAGTGATTCTCCATCAACAGGAAATAAATATATATAAAGCAAGTTTACCAGTCGGTCTATTTTAGATTAAAGATGTAATAATCACACATTTCCAGCTTCAAAAATGTCTTGCATTAATCAACAGCAAGTAGAGCAGCAAGTAATGAGCCAGAAGCACTTACGGCAAATGAAGACATTTAGAATTCAGTACAGTGAAGGTCTCATATAAAAAAAAAAAACTCTCAAAAAATCAAGATCACCACTGTCTAACCAGATAACTTTGACAGATAAGAATTGCTATACTCAATAATGTCTTATCTGTTTCAGAAGCAACAGATGCTTTAAAAGTTATTACCTGCTAAGTGGAAAATTACAGGCCAGATGGAGCTAATTAATTTGCAATTAAAAAATTGCCACAAACCAGATTATATAATTAATTTTATGCAAGATATGGTTATGCAAAAGATTGGTCTGCCACTTTTAAGACATCCAAAACATTCATAGCAGTTATATAAGCTGGTGGATGCTATGGAGTTGGATAAGCATCTACAAATTCCTGTGTGTAGCAAGCTTTGATGGAAAATTTCAAACCTGGATAATAAAGTTTCAGAGAGCTCTGAAACTTGGTTTTAATCTGGCAGCTCTTTGATCTCAGCTGAAACCTCTGCTTGGAAAGAAATAGAAAAAAAATGCAAGTTTGCCTTTACCCAGCTACAAACTAAGTTACAGAATTATTTTTCCAAACTGGAATGTGCATTTCTACAACTTAGTTGAAGCTCTGAGCCATGAAGGTGTCTGTGCTTCCCTGTAAGGCTCCTGCAGCTCTTGCTTTAAGTTTTTAATATATTAAAAAACTTTCTTATTGTAGAGTTGCACAGCAAATAGTCAAGTGATTTGGGGACTCAACTTCCCAAAATTAATTAATTAATTAATAAACCTAGAGCTATTTTGAACTTTTTCCATGTGTATACACGTATGTGTATAAATATATATGCATGAATACAGAGATAAATATTTCAAGATCAAGCTTTGCTGCATAGTTTTAAAAAATATATTTTTATCCCTTTGTTTTTTGCTCAGTTTGGATATTTTTCATTTGTGAAGGCATATAAAATCCTTCTAGTTAAACCCTGTAGGGCAGAGGGACAAAAGACTTGAGCTGTTTCTCCCAAGAACACCATGCTCAGGACTCTCATCTTACCCTTTATTCGACAGCATCATCACTTCCTGGACATGAAACAGACAAGGAAATATTTCCATTCAGATGATGAATTTGCAGAGATCTCAAAGGGAAGCAGGGGACAGAGTTTTCACTGCTGCACACAGCTGTGGCACTCCTCTCACCACAGGGCACCGTGCAGCTTTCTGGGCACTGTCACTCCAGGGCTTTCCAAACCTCTCCTGAGGCTGATCCCAAGGCACCACACACAGTGAATTGTCTAACAGAGTAGGGGAAAAGGTATGAAAGGCTAACTTGGGAACTCTCAATTTCTTGTATAAATTTAAATAACTTAATAGATAATTATAATTCAATTGCTTTCCACTTTCTTGTTCTGTGTAGTAGAATGGAGACTTGTAAGTCGATAAAAGCCTGTGCAAGAAACCCTTTAAAACTGCAGCATGTTCTTATATTCGCAATTTATTTTGTACTTTCTTTTCATGGCACATGGCATTGTCGCTAAGATTTCTGTATTTGGCTGCTTCAGGGATATTACAGACTGTTTCTAATGAAGGGAAAGATGTATAAGTGCCCTGCATCCTTTGTAATGTTGTTTTTTAAAAAAATAGCACAGTTAACCTTCACCTTGATCTTCATTTTCTATACCAGCTTTTAGAATAAGTGCCTGTGAGATTCTATCTCACTAAACCCTGACCACAGGCTATGGTCTAAGGACAATCTAAATCTTCTTGGAAAATATCAAAGGGCATTTTGCAAGGTTGAAAAGAGACCTCACCCAGAGATTCATATGTTAAACCATTATTTGGTATAAGTCTTCCCCCAGAAGAGGTACTTGGGAGATTTTTCCAGCCCTTCAGTTCACATAACCTTGCTTACAGGAAAATGGCAAGAAATAGCTAAGAGAAGATTTAATGTATTAGGGATCACGGGAAATTTAGAATCATGGTAAAACTGAGCACAAGATATCTGAAACAAAATATCTAAAATTTGAAATGTTGAAACTCTTGCTCTGTCTGAAATCCTCTCCCTCTGCCTGATCTTTAATGAAATGATAGAATTAATATTTCCCTTGTAGTGGCACACTCGTACACTCAGAGTTAGTTACAATGCAACAAGGAAAACATCTGCAGATTTGTTGAGTTCTCTTTATGGCTGTTCATTTTTTCTTCTACCTGATATTTTCAAGAGCACTTAAAAAGACTATGCCATAAAGCTTTTTTCCAGGTGTTATCTGGTGAACAAAAGGAGCAATCTCAGAAAGAAACTGAAAATTAAGTATCAAAATAAATAGAAAAATTGATAGTAATTTTAATAATGCATGCTCCTTCTCCAACTTTAAGTTTTTGTGGTTTTTTTCCCATTTAACTTCCTCAGTATACTCTGAATTAGTGTATTAAAAACAGAATGGGAGATAATACATTAAATAGCCAGACATGAGTAAGAAGTTTCAGAGTTTTACTCTGCTTTCTTATGTTCCTCTATATCAGTAAAATATAACAGAAACTTAGAAAGGGTCTCCACACCTAGAGTGGACTACAGAGAATACTTTTCCCCACATGCCATTTCAAAGGACAAATGCATTGATATATACAGGAGCCACCTGTTATGATTCTCAGGACAAGCATGGACTGTGCTCATGACAGCTAAACTTTATAAATGGGCCTATCATGTTTTAAACTCAGAATCGTCAAGTCCAAAACATGAAGGATACACTTAGATAAGCAAATAAATAGTTTTGTGTGAGGACTAAAGATATTCTTGGCCAGATATGACAAGAGCTAAAACAGCAGCTTATGACGAAATCAGACCTATTCTAACACCCATCTCTGAGCCTTTAGAACTCTATTATACAAGGAAAAGGGAATATTGTGATCCCAATCATTTTCATAGAAACATAGAATACAAAACTCTCATGATGGCACAAGCCACAAAGCCAGAGGTTTATTTGCATTACACACCAGTTTCTGGCTGCACCATTTCCTCTGACTGGTAAGATGGAAGAAAAAATAACTTGGGCACCAGCCCAGTTTTTCACTTGAAGCCCCAGGGCTTTGTATTCTTCCTTGATTGTGCCCGGGTTCTGGCTTGCACTGTCATTCCTGCCCACAGCAAAGAGCAGCAGTGGAGAGCAGTCTGTGATCATGGCAATGTGTGACACCCTCTCAGCACCACTGCAGCCTCAGCTTCCCAAGGATAGCACCTCCCAACCCCGTCAGGGTGGCACATGGGCACTTCAGTGTCCCTTAACAGAGTCACACACTGCCAGCATGCCTGCCAGCGTCCTCGTTTCTTCTTGCTGCATCCACTGAGAGCTGCTGGTACAGTTTGTCTTTGCAGTCCTTGTTTGTGGTGTTTGTAGCTGTTAAAGCTTCAGATCTGGCTTTGGTTGTGATGCTGGATGGAAAAGACTGAAGAAAAGTCCTGATTTTGTGGCTCACAAAGGGTCTAAAGTGCCTCATTCTCTGTGGTGCCTGCCACAGAACAAAGTTCTGTAACCACTGATCCATTTCCTCAGCTGCTCTAATGCTGTGCAGCATTTAAACACATCCTGAAACACATCATCAACCTGTACACATCTTTTCCAAGTACTGATATTTCCTCCAGGAAAAGGGACCAAAGATTCATTGCAACCAACCATCTGTACTGAAGCATCCTTCCTTACCAGTCCAGTGTGGGTGGAAGCATCTCAGGGGTTTCTCTGTAGAATCACTTGGTTTTTTTCTGACACAAGTGCCCACCATCCTGGCAGAGAATAGAGCACTTCCCTGGGCTGTGGATCTACAAGATGCACAGCCCTTCTTCCTCAACATTCTGTACAAACTGCTGGTTCATCTCTGTGGTCCCTCTCAATCCCCATTTTCATGCCCTGAAACAGATTAGATGATGATTTATCCCTCTAAGATATCTTCAGCTAACTGACCCATCAAGGATGGTCTCTGATTGAGCCCATCACCAGGGAGCTCAGTGGTAAACTAAACAGACATCTGTACTTACCCTGCTATTTCTGAACTCCAGAATAAACACTTCACCCCTACTTTCTAAAGCTTTTAGAAAATATTTGGACTATATATATTCTTTCAAAAATATTTGGAGAAGTTTTGCTACAACTAAGCCCCAATTAGTATTTCAAGTTATCCACTGATGAAATTCTGCATCTCTTATTTCCTTTTTCGTATTCTAAGTGGCCACTTGCCAGCACTCTTTCTGCTGGCAGACAGTCGTGTGGTAATGATTAACTGACACTGATGATCTATTTCTCTTAGTTCTTTTGCTCAGGACTTCTCATCCAAAACAATTTTAACAGAAGAAACAAAATAAGCGAATTATTTCAAGAAGTGTGAAAAGAAAATAAATTTCGAAGTTTTTTTGGTTTTGGAACAATTGTAGTTATTCAGTCCTATTAAATGGGACTTACAGTAAGCCTTGCCTGTTTACTTGCAATTTTGATAAAAATATAAATCCTGGAAAGTCAATGGCAGAATTGCATCACAGGGTCAGAGAAAAGGAGCCTCTAGAGGTCAATTAGTCTACCAACAGCCCAGTCAGGAGCACTCTCAACATCAGATCATCTTTTCTAGGATCTCAGAATTTGAATTCCCACATTGACAACACATCCAAAATGGAAGAAATGAGGGGGCTAAAGAGATGGGAAATCCTTCAGCCCATCTTATCTTTTTCCATTTTGTGCTCATGTATCTGCTCCTTACAGACCTAACTAAAATTTGTAGACAGAAAGGTGTAATTTGTAAGTATTCCTGACAGAGGTAGAAGAAAAACTGCAATGTGCAATTTTGTGGCTGCCCACCTTAAAACCATAAGTTATAAATCACAGATACCTACAATGAAATTATCAGTCTGCTTTGTTTTATGTACCACCAGGAGAGTGCATTGCATTTCTCAATACACATTCAGGTTTCAGTGTGTGATGAGAAATAAATCTTACATCTTACTCTGATTTTAATTTTTTTAAATCATGCTTTGCTTTTATTTGTTGAAGACTGACCACTTAATTTATAAAATGCTTGTGTTGTCTGGCAGACTGCAACTGGTAGATGACTAGAATGTTATTACTGAGGACAGTGTACAATCAATCATAGGAAAAGTAAGACTTGCTGTACTATTCTACTTGATGATCAGTTCCCCTCTAGACCTGAGACTGAGTTCTAGGTGCTCAACCACATTCACTTTTTGGTATTTTTAGTCTGGAATTATCCGAAGTAAAAATATTTAACTTAAAGGCTAAAGTACTAGTTTCCTTCTCTAACTGGAAAAGCAGTCAAATTGGATTTACATTTCAGAAATTGGCAAGAAGCAACAGAGGGATAGAACTGCAGCTGAGTAATAATGCATTTTTTTCCTGACTGGCACTGATTTCCCTTATGACTCTCCTCGCTGTGTCGTAATGATGAAATTAATGTGCAGGTTCACTCTGTAAAAGGTCAGTGCATCCAGAGAAAAAAGCCCTAAAGTGAAGCTGTCCTAGATTTATTATCAGGCTTTCTGAGGAGCTCACCCATAGAATCCAAGAATGATCCTGAAGCCAAAGGCAAACATGAGGTGACTATTTTCTCCTGCACACCATGGACTGTCACAGACTTGCACCTCTGTGTGTTTTGTTTTAGTCTTAAACTGTTCAACATCTCCCTGAGTCACCCCAGTTCACTTTATGGAATTCATTGATCTGAGCTTCTGAATTTGCTGATACCTCCAAGCTCTGCAAAGAAAACAGAAGCATTCACAGACACCTGGATATCATCTGGATGTTATATATTTTTATGAAAAGTGGCATTTATTGGTCATCTGGACAGAGAAGCAACAGCACTGAGCAGAAATGCCTTTTTGCCAGATTCCTAGCAGTCACACAGCACATTTACTGCAATACTTTCCTAAATTTGTTTTCTCTGGTGCTGGTGTCTGCCTCTCTGACTCTCCTGCAGTTTCTATCAAAAGCTGTGTTTCATATGATTCATCTAATCTGCAGCACAAGGCATGTTGGTGTTCAGATATTTTTGGGAAGGTGTTTGCCTCAGGTTATTTTCTCACTCAGTTTCTGAATGGTCATTTGGTTCTAGGTGAAACTTCTAAATGAATGACCCAAAGCAATATTTTAATTCACTCTTCCTCTCAGAAGTCATCCTCTAGGGCAATTAGCTGCTGAAATTATTTATGGGAACTGCTCTACACTACATTCAAATATCCTAAAGGATTCTTAAAGTCAACACTGACATTCTCAGTGTCAACAATTACTAAACAATGTTTTTTTTTTAATGTATATAAACCCAAATTTTCAAATATTATGATTCCTAGAGAACTTCAGGTTATATTTTTAGGGAACATGCATATGGGGTGAAAAATTGAAAAAAATTGTAAACAAAAGAGTTCGTGTATCACTTGGTGATTAAGAAGTGCCCTATTGATTCTGGGACAACATGAGTTGTCCTAGCTTTCAAATGGAGATAACATTTTAAGAGGGCTGTATAAGCTGTATAACAATTCCTTCCAAAAATAAACATTTTTATTACCATAAATAAATTTTCTTGTACAGCTGAAACAAGTAGAAACATTCAGAACTTGACTATTACTCACAGTTATGTTTTGCAGTATCCTAAAACTTCTTACAGAAGCATAAGAGGAAATCTAGTTAGGGAATGACACATTTAAGCAGAGATTTTGTTCAGCTATAAAAATTATTGTGATAAGGATACTTCTTGACTTCTGGGAGACTTTACAGGGGACTCTGATGGCAATTCCAAGCTTACTTGACTGGTTTTCCCCTATGGGCTTGTGGATCTGAAAGAAGGAAGAGGAAGAAGCATTAATGTTGTACAAATATTCCTACAATTTTTGTTGTATTTTATTATTTATCACCTGCTATGTACATAAAGGCTTTTTCCTCCTCCACCTGCTTTTGCCCTGTAGTAGTTATCAGCCTCCAAGCCTGTTACTGCTCATGCAATATTAACATTTATGATCTTGCCAAAATGTTTAGAACAGGAGCCAGAATATGCTTGCACGCATGCACCCACCAGGGATGGCATACTTTCAGATCACAGAGGCAATATCCCAAGCATATGAATGCACTGTGTAAGCAGAACTGGAGGGATTAGAAAAACTGGAGAACTTGGCTGCAATTGACTGTATGATTAAAAGGTTAAGTAAAGCCTTTCCAGTAATTTTTCTCAGCATAATTACTCAACACACTGCTTTTCACAGGGTGGAATGCTTTAAGCAAGACTGCTTCTGAACTGGACCTGTAGTTGTAGTTCAAGGTGATTTTTCTTTTAATAGAAGCCCAGCATATTTACAGAAGCCACAGAAATGCTGTATAAATTTGGGTTTAAAATCTTCTCTTTTGTTTGGGGACAGAAGTATGAGCCAGCTATTTTAGAGTAGAGAGAGACACATCTACTGTTTGCCTGAGAGCATTCTATGTGAATATTATCATAATTGCAACAAACATTATTTTTCTCATGGTTTACTAGATAAAATGGAACCATTGAACGAACAGCTTCGGTTCAAGCAGTCTCAGCAAACTGGTTAGAAATGTCAGCATATAAAACCTTATAGAATCTTATAGGAATGGGAAAAAAGAGGTATCCCCATCAAAGTACAATGAGGTTGGATCTAATCTTGCAAGTGCCTGGTGAGGCTGCATCCTTAACACTGAACATTTCAAATTCATAATCCAAAGGCTTAGCATGAGGAAAGGTGTTTTATTTTCACTTCAAAAATCATTGGAAGTTCTAATTATACTTTTCACTTTTATAAAGTTATAAATCATATGATCTCAAAAGGCATGGAAATCCCTGATGAACTTAATCTCATAATGCCCAAGAAATAGAAAGCTTCTTTAAATAATATTTGGAGGGCTTATGGGAAACTGCTAGCTCAGCCAAGCATAAAACCAGATCTCCTTACCCCTTTATCTATGCTTCAGTCATCAAAAAAACTGTCTAACTAATGGCTCCCACCTTCTTATTTTATTTTCTTATTTTTTTTTCAGTGAGATAACTCTGTTCTTCTTAACAGGCATCAAAAAACTTTGACCAAACAAATTCACCAACTAATTTGCTAGAAAACCAAAGTAGTTCTAATAGTTCTCAGCTAGATCTCACTTTTTCAAATATCTTTATAAAAGGTTTACACTTTAATTAAAATAAGTAACAGTAAATTAAAGGGAAATGTTGTTTAGGAAGCCAAACATAATGAATCTCATTTTTATTTAATGAAAATTTGTATGCAACTATATGTGTGATGACTTCACTGAATTTGATTACTGGAAATCTTATACATCTTCTATAAATTGTTAACAGATTTTTTTCTTTTCATTTTCACCCTTGTCTCATCAGTCTTTCATGGAAACTGTTCTTTCTTACTCTCCGTTTCTGTAGCACAGAAAGAAAAAACATTACTTTTTTTAAATGGTTTTGATTACTTTAATGATTGCTTTAGGTTTTTAATGGAATATATCTTTAATGCTTCTGAAATTTCTCCTGTGTATCTCAAATCAGCAGAATTTGAGACTCACAATGAGAAAGTGAAGTTTAAAGAGAAATGCTTTAGACATAGAAACATGTCCCACTGTCAAATGCTTTCTATTCTCTGAAAAGCAAAATAAAAGATGAATCCTGCTAAATTCTGAGTTATAGTATAGATCCTTTGTGAGAAATGGGAGAGACCCAAGTAAAGAACACAGAGACAGATCAACAGGATTTTAAGGAAGAGGAGACCTGACTATGCCTAAGTATAATATTGAGAAATAAAATCGAAAGAAAGCAAATATCTGAAGTAGGTGCAAACAATACTTTTTTTCTTTCATGTAAATTAGTAAAATAATATGAATTAGTTAAGCAGTTTTTTATAATTTACAGGTGAGATATGAATGTGTATTAATAATGGAATACAGTCAGCCTGCTGTCTAAATTCCCTAACTGCTGTTGGTGGGCTGTGCTGTGGCAGATGTGATTGTACTGATTGTGGGTGATAAAATTTGAAAACGCTTGTAACATTTAACCAATGCCTTTTGAAAATCGCTTTGAATCTCAATTGTTTGGGACTAATGATTGCAGTTTAGATTAGATGTCTGAGTTATGTAAATTTTGCAAAAATTCTTGCAAGGACAAAGAGGTTTGAAAGTCCTAATGTCAAGAAAGTTTGATTTTGTTTACCTCATGACTTTCTGTAAGCCATCTATATCACATGGAATAGGAATTAAATGCTGTGGTCGCAAAATCTGTGTTTTATCTGAAAACTGAAGGTAAAATTAAACACTGATGTTATATTGTTGAACTAGAATAGGTGGCATTTAAAGGCTGAAAAGAATGTGCACACTCAGTGAGAGCAAATCTTTTTGCTGTGAAATCTGAACAGTTAGTCTGTGTTACAAAGGTATTTGTTTCTGACAGATATCGCTGATAGATTGCAGCTTTTAGTGTCCATATCTCCATAAAACCAGAAACAGTCAGATGGCTGAACAATTTTCCATGCAAAAGAGCAAAAATGAACATAAAAATTGAATAAAGATAAACCCTATCAATAGAGATCAACACAGGAATATTAGCTTGAAGTAATGGCTTTAACATAAAGGGAAGAAAAAATAGGGTGTATTTCACAGAAAAATTACACACTTTTCTTAGACTCTGGAATAGTCCTCGGGAGCACTGGGCTAGAGATTCACAAGTAGCCAGGACAAAGTAACACTTACAAAGTCATATGAAACAATTCTCTATATATCAGATAATGTGATTGTTATTATTGTTGATTTCTCATTTCTACAAGTGCTTTCAAGGTGTCTTGGTGCTTGAGTTTACAAAAAAATCTTGTCCTCTCCACTCTGTACTGTACATATAGCATACTGGTTGACTTCAGTATTTCATATTAATCCCGACCCTCGCAGCTCATTTGCTTCCTATTGTTCCTGAATGGTTGTCGTGCTGTTTTCAGCTGCTGCCCTTTTGCTACTGCAATTGCCCTCCTACCTTGGTGACCTTGGCAGCCAGTGAACAATTTTGAGGAGCTAATCAGGCTTTTACAGCTTTCCCCTGAAGTGGCAGTGGAGTAGCACCTTCCAGACAGTGCTAAGTGGACAAGCCTTACACTACTTTATGATGCTTTTTCTATATTTGTTTAGACACACACAGATCTTTGTCCACACAGCTGATATACACAAGCAAAAGTGATTTATGTTTAATTAAAAAGCCTTCCACAGCTTGACTGAGCATAAAAGTCTTTCGAAAATACATCCCCCAAATAAAGACTCTAGGGAAACATTTACAAAACGAGATAAAAATGAAAAAAGCACACCACAATTACTTAGTAAGCCAAATTCCAATTTAATAATTCATGCCATTCCTCCATGCCATCAGTTGAGATGAAGAAGTGGGGATGGTGACAAAGTGTTCAAAAAGGACTTGTAAATGTACACTGAGCTTTCTGAATATTTCTGCTTTCTGTATGGGTCAACAGAACCAGTTCCTTGAGGAAAAGTGCATCCTCATTCTAGAGATTATAATTTGATTTATTAACCATTCAAGATAACTCTTAATTGCAATTACTGTAATTCATTAGGACTTCATTTTTCCCATTATTTACCCCAGTACCTATTTCAAAATTTTATTCTTTCCTCCTGAAGAAAATAACTTCTTTTTCCCTTTAAGCCTTTATTTAATTTTTATGCTCATATAAACAAAGAGAGACTCATCTGAGCCTAATCATCACCAATATGCAAAATATAGACACTAATTTATCCCCATTTTCCCATAATAATACCTCAAATATCTTCTCTCTCTACTTCATAGGTGCAGAAGAAATTTTTCAGGTAACAAATCCTGCTAAACCCAGTCCCAGTTTCCCTATTTTGACTACTGAACAACACTACTTGTCTTTTATTATGAAATACACATTGTCAGGCTGTCTCTAGCTAGTGTTACACATGTGTCATAATTTGTTTTGAATAAGGCAAGCATGGTAGCTGGTCTGAGAGATTACTACTCTACCACATATAGTATTCTGGTGATGTAAATAGAGCTCATTGATGTGTCCTGGCTGACCCTTAGTTCTTATATAGTGGGTTAATTATGTGATGTTAAGCAAGAAGCAGGAGAAGAAGAAGGGTAGATTCATTTTTGCTCCTCATGGCACATTCTGACACTTCAAGGAGAAAACATAAGCCAAACTCATAATTTTTTAAGCATTGGAAAAAACAGTGAATTTCAGTAGGACAGGAAAACAGTGAATACCTGTCATGCTGAGTGTAGAATGAGGTTTTTTACAGAGGAGCAATGTGAGGGTTATACAACTACTCATTGTAGTCCAATGACAGCCCAACTCCTTTTTACCATTAAGGAATACTGAAAAGAAATGTGAACCATTATATGCTGCACTCAATATAAAAGTACAGAGGGCTTGTGTCAAAGGGGCTATACACTGAAACTGTATAAACGTATTTATTTGTATGAAGTTAGGTTTTATACACCATTCCACTGTAGTTAATTATACCCATAACTCTTACCTATGAGTGGTAAGAGTTCAATCAACTCACATTTTGAGACTTCTGAGAGTTTGTGCTCTTGATATTGCAACAGATTGCAGCAAGCTTTGTAGTTCTACCACAATACTCCTACTCCTCCGATTCACCTAAGTGAAGCAGTTGTTCTCCATGACGATCAGGATGGACTGATGTCCATCCATTAAGAACTTTGCATCAACCTCAACGTGTCTGTGTGTGTTATTGTCACTCCTTTCTGTCAGCCTCCTGGCAGTCAGCTGTCCCCCAGCCTGTAGTTCTGAGGACAGCTGTAGCAGGAACATTGGGTAAGTATGAAGGGAGAATGGGAAAAGCTGGCTGTGGAAGGTGCTGAAGACAGCAGTGGCAGGGAGAAGCTAACGAGAGTATCAGGTCTTGGTGGTCCCAACATGAGCAATCATCAGGATGCCAGAGCAGGGAGGGGTAGGAGAGGGGTGGGGAAAGGCTGGTAATGCTACTTGGATGCACATATGTAGTGCTGGAAGTATGTAGGTATAAATATGTCTATGGTAGTTAGTGAAATCAGTTTTGATACAGAAATGAAATTATCCTCTCCTGCTATGATATTGCTTATTGAACTTTGCTACCTTGTTGCTACAACGCTCCATCAGTTTCCCACAAATCAATAGCTGTCAAAATACAGTTATACAGCCAGGCAGTGCTCATCATTAAAATGGAGAGATGGGCAAGGAAATCTATTCCATAGAATTAAAGAATATATAGGTAGCAAAGGTTCAAGGAAGTTCATCACTTATGCTGTAACAACATCACTAAAACTGTTTTCTTTCTCCCCATGCTGAGCTTTCTTCTATCTTCCATTTTCTGGAAGACGTGTCTCACACAAGTTATGTTTTGTGGCCGAATGCCAAGCATGCTTTTTCTCCTACAAATAGTGTGGAATAGGTTAAGAATCTTAATCATCATTATATTAATATAAAAGCTTTTTGTTCCCATTAAGACTTGCTCCACATTTTTCAAATGTCATTTACAACAATTGATTTGTATCTTGCTAATTGGAAACAATTCATCTGAGATTGAAAATAATAATTAAAAATAGTTGCATAATTGACACTTATTCTTTAGCAGGATTACCATTACAAGACATTTGTCTAATGGGCTTCAATGTATTATTGATTTTGTATCATTGCATTTTCTAAAAATAGAATGATAATTTATTTCATTTTTCTCATCATCTTATCTTGTGTTACGGCTCTCTGAAATTAAAAGTGCATTGTACTGTGGATCTCTGTATTTTCTTATACTGCTGTGGTAGCACACAGCCTTCCTCTGCAGTTCAGACTTGTGACTTGGGGACTTTTATTAGGCTGTATAGGAATGTTACATGGGTTGACAGAGCCACATAGCAGATCCAGGACAGCTAGATAGAGGCTGACAGAAACGAAGATGGAACAAGGAAAAATAGGCAGCAGGGAAAGACAAATAAGGACTGAGGAAACATAACATCACCATGTAGCTGTGGTACCTGGGGATTCAGTTCTGAAATTTCTTATTCTACCATTGATTTGCTGTGTTAATGTCCTAAACTCCAACTGGGTGGTGGTGGAAAAGAATCCTAGATTTTAATTTTACACCTCTCCCTTAAAATTCGGACTGGAGGAGAGGTGACCAAAATCCATGTCCCAAATGAAAGCTATATATAACAGCTATAGATAGTTTTGTCTATCATAACTTAGTATGAAGAAACATACAAGTTAAATTTGAAGAATTATGTAAACATAAATTAATGTAAATATAACTTCTAAATTGAATATATTCATCCTATCCTATTAATTTAAAAAGATGGGTCTCTGGATCATCTCTACTTAATATACAGTTTTTATCAAGAAAACTGTAGAAAACATTTATATCTAATGACACTTAGTAAAGTTTTCATAAGCTAAGCTGCACATAATTATTTCTTATTCTTTTCATTGCATGCATGTGAGTTGTCTCTGACCTTTCATCATCTTCTTGGCTTTTTAGATTTATCTCAAAATGAGATCTTATTGTCATGCAAACTCAGTCAATAAGCTGGGGAAAAGCTTGAACTGAGATTTATAATTGTCACAATTACCCTTCTAAATAAACAACTGATAGGAAAAAGGTTGGCTGGAAGAAGACTGGAAAGTGAGGCATGAAAAATCCCCTGGTCAGACAGTGGAAGAGCACATTAATCAGTCCCTTGTGTACTTTTCCTCAGGTCTAGTGCATACCACCATCTAGTGGCTCTGAATATAGTATGGAAAATGACACTTAACTTCATTGTAATTCTTTTTGATGTTAGAAATTAAAAATCCTCAAATAAACTTTTACAGGAACCATTATTGGTGGTGTAACATTTCCTGCAGCATTACAATCCATCAGAATTAGGTGTGAGATTGCAAACTGTCTTGGCCTTGACTAGGACTGAAGTGCCATGCCAGAGCACAAGGCAATGAAGGCATGAGATAAATATCCCTTAATCCCATTCTTCTCTCTTCTTGGCACTGGGAGCCTCTGAAAGAGAAGATATAACACCAAGCTAGAGAAGGGGAGAACTCCTGCCTTTAATAAGGAGGATTGCAAACACATTAACTGTAATACCGTGTTAGTGAGCAGTCAGTTAAAAAAATGACTTTGCATCTAACTCAGAATTCCTTTTCAAAACTGTTACCATGATATTTAATGGTAGACCTTCCTGCTGTGGTGTGTATAAGGCACTAGATAAACGCAGTAGCATAATGTGGGGTTTGTAATTGTGGGCTTTGAGACCTGATGTGAATGGCAACGCTGTGGAATCCTGTTTACCAAAACAGAATACCTGAGCATAACTTAGTGCACGAGCCGTGCAGATCCTGGAACTCTTTCATGACCAGTAAGGCTTTATATAACAGTGTTTTCCTAGGTCGAGAAATCTTAATCTGTCTATGTGCAGCCATCTTCATCTGATCTTAAATTCCACAAGGCAAAAGTAGTCCCATTAGACAAGATGCTGAACTGTACATAGTGAAGTCATGGGATAGAAGATGGAGACAAGGAAAGACTCGCTGACTAGATGCTGCATTTTAGTTCTATCAGTTAAGTGATAAATTATCATTTCTTCTTGTCAGTTCAGGCTGCATTGGAACTAGGAATGAGTCATTCAAGATAGCTGGCTAGAAGAGGGACTGGAGGCATTTTTCCATGTAGCTCAGAGACAGGAGTGGGCTTGGCAGGTGAATTTCCCACACGTAGTAACAAATAACCCCACATCACGAAGATGGGGAGAATGCTGAACAATAACTAGGAAGCAGAAAATAAAGAAAAAGGAAGAGTAGAGGAAAGGCATACAAAAATGAATTGAAGGTCAGATGGCATATCTGTGAGTTGCAGAGTAACACTTCCAGCAAGCTCAGGCCCTCTTCCATAGTACAGTGAAGTCCCACAAGTTCATTCTGAGATATTTCTTAATAGCTTTGCTCAAACAAGTGAGCAAAGCACTAACATAAAACCACAACCTACTTTTCTAGCAGTATGCATGTATTTTATTTTATTTTAGAGATGCTAACAATTCTTCCACACAACTGTTTTCCCAAGGGAATCACAGCCTGTGACTGGACATACAGATTTTCTTTCCATTAGTAGCCAGTACTCCCCGTGGTGAAAATTAAATCAAAGAAAACAAATCAGCTTTATCAGCCAGCTTTTCAGAAAGCAATTTTGGAGAAAGCATTCCTATCGGGATCACATGTATGTTTGTGGAACAAGAATAATTTCCAGCAAAAATACTGTTATGCAATACATTTATCTCAATTTTTTTCCTCAATTTCTGCAGTAGAAATCACCAAAGATGCTTTGAGCAGTGCCAGATATCCTGCTGGTTACTCATAAAAAACACAGCGTAGTGCTATTATGGCATTTTAGCCAATAGTCTCTCTCAAATTATTTTTGGTCCTTTTCTGCACACTCAAAAGAATTTAATATGTGATGGAGGTTGTGACAATATGTGTAGTATCTAAAACTGTTCATACTAATCAGCAATTTAAATTTACTTTGGCTCTTAGAATATTTCTTACTGTAAGGCTATTTCACAAAAGGGAAAACATAAATTTTGGGTCTGTAAGAAAGAGTAATTAATGAAGGAAAATTAATTATTTTACTATTTATACTTATAATTGCTTATAACTC
Organism: Sturnus vulgaris; assembly: GCF_052056855.1. Classification (NCBI taxonomy): domain Eukaryota; kingdom Metazoa; phylum Chordata; class Aves; order Passeriformes; family Sturnidae; genus Sturnus; species Sturnus vulgaris. The sequence goes on along the minus strand of NC_142248.1, from coordinate 6,899,682 downwards.
ATGAAACCTCTTTTTTAAAGAAAGGCAGTTAGAAAGAGTGAAGGACATAGAGAAGTTGAAGAATGAAAGGAATAGAGAGAGCATGTTCATTTGTTTATCTTAGAGAAAAAATAAAAGTTGATTAATTATATAACATCTTCATTAACAAAAAAATATTAGATATTGAAGAAGGTCTACAGCATTGTGAAGACATATGTAGCAAGAAATTATGTGTATAATTTTAAGAATTAGAGCTATGGCCTGCATCTTTAGCTGTAAGGGTAATTAACCATTGCAAAATATTACTTTGGAAAATTACCCATTCTTTATCTCTTCAATGAAGGCACAAATTATGGTCCTGCAATCAAGAGTGACTGGATGGAATTCTCTGGTCCGTTAGACAGAAGGTAAAATTCAGATGATAAAACTGTATTTTACCGGCCTTAAAAATCAATAAAAGGGTTGTAATTTTAAGCTCTAAGTATCATAAAGAAAACTAATCATGCAAATCTGATTTGTCTGTGTTATAAGGAATCGTCATAGGGAGAAAGTGTCAGAATAGTAGTGCAAAAGGAACATTCTCTTCTGCTGCTTCTTCTGCCTGTCTCCATATGGTGACAACTTTGGGACTTGTCATCATATCTTTTCCTTCATTACATATAACAGTTCTAGATTGCTCCTGGAAATAGTTGTTTGCAGCCAAACCTAATGTACTGGAATTAAGTGCAGTGTTTTCAGTCACTAGACCCACAGTTTGTGGGCAGTCCTGATTAGTTCACAGCTTTACTCTGGCAACATTACGGGGGAAGCAGTTATCGAAAGGGTAAAGTGCTGAGTACTTCACTTCATGTGTGAAACAGTAATATTTGCTTCTAATAACATTCCTCCAGGCTGCATCTTCCCACAAAACACATGGAATTGTGGTGCATTTTCATGCCAGCTGATCTGTTAGATAACTCTATTTGCAATACAAAAGAACTCTCTGTTTTAAACGGATATGCTCGGTCTCTTCACCCTTCTTTTTGCATGGCTACTTTAGAAACAGTACAAGAAGTTACACATGGTAACACAAATTTGGGGTGGGAGGTGCTGCATATGGGTGCAAAAGATTGCTTCTGCTTAAGCCCCACAGAAATCTATCTGTGATGCTCATAAATAGTTATAGGAGGAGGAAAAAAGGCATTCCTAATTTCATTCCTCGGGAGAGGGGGAGAGAGATTACTTATACAGATAATCAAATAGAGAAAGATCAGCCAATATTAACATCCTGAATAATAATACAGAGATTGACCAAAGAGATTTAAACACTAAAACACACCCTGGAAAAGAAAATCCATTTTTCTGATAGCAGTTATTGAAGATGAGCTATGGCAAAACATAGTTTACAGAATGAATGAGCAACTACAGCACAGGAATAAAAAATAGCTTAGGATACACTCTGGAGTGGTCAGGTGTCCTTTTGGGGCAGATTTTGTTACCCATCAGTTCAATGGGTATCTCTAATACCACTCTTCATCATGAGAGTCAAGTTTGGTTTCCAGCCGATGTGCCCTGATAACCAATTACTTATTCTTCTGTGATTTCTTTTGTAAATTGTTTTGCTCTGTTCTAGGCATTAAATACTTTTGTTAGGATCACATCTCTCATATCCTGTCGTGCAGGTTCTTCACAGCAATCTACATCTAGGGTCTTTTATCCCATAAAGTAAATTCTTGTTTAGACTTATATTTACCACACCAAAGTCAATTGGATTAGGTAGTTTCAGTGCTCTTTTTCCATGTTTCACTATTTTATTTTTTTAGTCTCTGATAATTGCACTAAATTAGTAGCATAGACAAATGTGTCAACCACATATCATCCTTTAAAAAATATAAACCAGAGAAATGTTAGACATGAAATAACTTGAATCTCCTTTTGACAGTTGCACCCATTTCTTAAACATTAATTCACTTTAAAAGCAAGACAAATGGCTGCTTTTGAATTTGAGAAGTACCTTCTTTGCTCTCGTCCCCAGCTACATGCCACAAAGAGAGTCAACCAACAAATTTAAATAACGAGGATTTTGCACTGCCTGCAAAAAATTATTCAAGCAATTTGTGGCAGTAAAAATGCTTTATCTTTAGTCAGGGCAATGGGGCCACTAAACAACCACAAAAGGCTAAATGTACTTCGAGTTTAACAGCTGATTTCCAGTTACCAAGCCTGTAAGAACCTTGCCAATTTTATATTTGATTTTTATTCATTACGAATATCAGAAAAGATCTCTAAAAGTCCTAACTTTTAATAAGATAAAACTCACCTCATCTGTAGATTATTTGATATAATGCACTAAAATGATATGAATCATCCAGTTACAAAACTGGGTTTTTAATTGCACAACTTCCCCTGGCTAATCACATGTGATTGGTTTGTTGGGATGAAACATTCTGCCTGCATTTATCAGTGCGTTTAGTCAATCCCCACAAACAAATGCCATTACAAACATCCTTTAGGGAATGCTTTTGGGTAAGTGATTGATGTTTTCTTTGGGGAAAGGAGTAATCTCGTGTTTCTTTGCTTTGTATACCCAGGACAATGTTCATAAACACCTTAGGGCTGAAGAGTAGTGGGGGTAGGTCCATCACCACGATGTTCCTTTGTCTTGAGACAGACCCAGTGAGGCAGGATAAGTTTTACAGTGTTTTTCTGCTGCCTGCATCTCTTCCCGCCAGCTCATTATCTTTGGTCTTGGCTCTAATTTTACAGTGTCATTTTCAGCTAGTGGCAGTTATGATTTCTTTTCAGCCTTCTAGGGTTTTATTGCCAAATTAATATAGCCTTTATGATATCTTAGTATATTTTGGAATTTTGCCACAAATGTTCAAAGTGATCTCAGGTTATTTTTCTATAAAATGTAATCATTTATGCAAACTTTGAATCTCTGTATATAAAGCTATGTGTATAAAAATAGCTGAATATCTGATTAACAGAACTTTTGGGACAGTGTTATTTCATTAGTTTCCGTGTGATCTTTTGTTGTTTTGCTGGTTGTCTGTCTGGTTACACACACAAGTACAGGGCTAGCCCTACCTTGTCAGGAGTTTAATTATTTTCTCATCTATACTTGGTTTGAAGCTTTGAAGCTTACTGAGGCAAAGTATGTGGGCAGCACAGCTGTCACCCTTGTTGCTGTAGCTCCAAATACAGTAGTCCTGATTCCCATTGTACTGCAATTAATCTTCTGCTTTGCACTAATGGATGAACAAGCGTATTTACTGCAGCATAAAATTCTAATTATTTCCTGAACAGATGCATAAAGGGAATTTAAATTAATGGCAAGTGACAAATGTGATAAATGTAGATAAAATCTTTAAATACTAATATTCTGCATTGCAGACATTTTTTCAATACTCAGTTTCTAAACCTCCATAGGGTGTCTTCCCCCTTGTAATGAAGCTCTCTCCTGGCCAGATGTTTCAGGCACCATCCAACTCTCTCTGGAGACACCCCTGCCCAGCAGGCATGGCTGGCTTGCACTGGATTCACCATGGTTGCAGTCCCTAATTCTCTAGCAAGGTGTTCAGAGGCCTCCTTTCATCCTAACTCCTTTGCTTTAAAATCATGCAGTATTTCTGGTCACAAGCTTATGAGTGAGGTCTTCATCCTCCTCTCATTGGACTGCCTTTAATGTGTTATATAGAGATAAAACAGATTCGAGTTTATTTCGAAAATTCTCTACAAAATAAGCTTGCTAGATGACCATATGTAGTTGCCATGCTAGCCATGAGAACTTTAACAATGTAGCCCCTGATATTTGCCATGTCTCCAGGGAACACTAATCAAATTTTCATCTGCAAGGCTTCCAGGAGCCATCACCACATGACATACAATTCCTCTTTCACAGACCACAGACATATTCTAGGATCTGCTTCTCCAGAGCCATCAGGGCCTGACTTGACTTGGTGAAGGACTTTATTTTTATGTCATTTAGGTTCTCAATTTTTGTCTGGGAAAACAAATGTATTGATTTGCTACTTTATTTTAGCAATAGCAGCAGCCCAAAGCCTGTTAGTGAAGGAATCCTGCAGGCTTTATCCATTGATAAAACAAGGGTAGGACATGGTCTGTGCAGCTTTACTAATGCTTTCATACAAATATTTTGGGGGGGGGGGGGGGGGGGGAACGGTAAGAACTAACAGCTGAAAATTTTTCATCTTTTCACTGTTCAGATTTTTGTCTGCAGTTTTTCCCATCTTCTTTCATTTAGTCTAAAACAGCTTTTGAGACACCCATGACTCCAGAATTTCATGTAGATTTCCTTTTTTGCCAGTATCCACTTTATTAGCTCCCCTTGTCTGAAAATAGCATTTCTGTGCCATTTTTGTCACTTTTCAGTTCTATCTTTTGTCTGGCCGTGTCACTGCTCTACCTTGCTCACTGCTGTTATCAGCTCCTTACACCTCCCTTCTCAAGTGTACATTAGATTTAGATATCACTGTAATGATACAGCAGGGACTCCAAAAGTGCTGCAAATGACATCTGAAAGCGTATATTAAAATGAGCTCTCTCTTTCCCCGCATACCAAGAGAGATATTAGGAGAAACTAGGATAACTGAAAGTTTACCACACCCTGGAAATCAATGGCACAAGTAGCAGAATAAAAGTAGCAGAATAAAAAATATTGCAGACAAATGCAAAGAAAAGTATACCAATAGAAGTAACAAGATAAAAACCTAGGTTTTAATCAGAATATATTTGTCATAGGACATTGTAAGAAGCATTCAGGCTGCTACCTTTTAGCAGTTGACTTCTGCCCTGAGGTACGAAGGTTTACATTCTAGTAAATTTTTATCGTGTCTGGGTTCTCATTATCCATGTAAATGTATAATTCTTTATTAATTCCATTTAAGCTCTTAACCTCAATTATATCCCGTGGCAGCAAGTTCCACAGGTTAATGACGTATCATGTTTAAAAAATTCCTCCTTTCATCAGCTATATATTTATCTTTTAGCATCCTTTCTTTATGACCCTATTACAATTTATGTAATTTCCTTGAAATTGTCTTGCTTGTACTCCAGCTCCGGGTTTTGGTTTCTTTTTGTTTCCCTTTTCTCAAGTGCAGAAGAGTCTGACAGTTTACCTTTTTTATTATTTTAAACAAGGTACATCTGAAATAATTAAAATGTGAGACTGATGTCAAAAATTTTTTTGACCTCAGAATCATCTGACAGAACACCTCCCAATATTTTATTTGATAAATAGAACTAAGAAGGTTATAATGAATAAAATGCAATTTCTGAAGCAGACACTTTGTTTCGAAAAAATAGCTCTTCCCTCAAACTATTGTGCTTGTTAGCAAACTTGATATTGTGTTTATTAAGTTTTTCAAGCTGAAACTTGAAAAACATGAATAAAATAAAAACTGAACCATCTTGTTTCTCAAAAGCCTAACCAAACCAGACCATGGGTGCTGTTAGCAAAGAACTGGACCTCTACATACAGTTAGTTCTGCTATGCAAATGTATTTCTCAGCTTATATTTTTCAAATACAGAAACACAGTATTAGCAAAGATAAAATCTGTGGAGATAAACTTTATGGAAATAGTGTCTTTTGTAGCTTTTTAAGTGTTACATATAACTACATATGTACATATAACCTGCTGTCTTTTGCATTCACTGATATACTCAGTTTATTGGAAATGTATGTATGAGAAATCAATGTTGCCAAATCATTATTACATTTCTAGAACTCTGTTTCCTAATTCTCATTTTCAGAAAGGCTTATCAAAGGAAACACTATGACATATTTAATGACTGAACTTAATTTTGCCTGATAAATGCATTCAAGTTTTTTTCTTCTCAGTTTTCTCATATTAATTCCTGCATGTTATTGTTGTTGAAAGATTGTGATAGCTCATCAGGAGATTGGCTACCAAAGCATTGTCTACAACACAATCATTCCTTGTGCTTTTTGAGGCCATATGTAGTTCCAGTGGATACACTAGGGGAGTTTTTATTATGTATGAGACACACAGATCCAAAACGGCTGCACAAAAAATGTAAAGCTCTGCTTTAGTTGCCCATAGCAGATAAAGGAAATTCCATTTTGTTTGAATGAGCTCCTTCCTAGCACAGAACTCTGTAAAAGGGTGTGCAGAATTTCACTTTAGCAAGGAAAACAACCAGATTTGCTAAACAATTTGAAGTTCTCAGGATGACACATCCCCCAGTCAAGTCCACCCCAGTGTCTTTAGGGGACTCTAAATTTGGAGACGTAAAGAGAGACAAGCAAGGACAGGTAGCTCCTGTGACCTTCATAAAGGAGTAGTTCTTGACTTTTGAACTGGTCTCATTGATCTGAAGCTGTGGGAAGAATCAGTTTGGAAGCTCACTGGCCCACATCTTCTGTGACTGGCACTTCAAAGAGGAGTTTAAGTTCAGTTCTTCACCCTTGTCGGTTCTACATTTACACGAGTATAGAAAAATAAATCCTTAAAAATGAGGATTTAAAATGAAACTCAAGTTTCATGAATCAATTTTTCTGGCACAAGTTCAAGGGACTGAGTTTTATGAAAACTCCAAGAAGAATGGAAATGGAGGTGAAGGTTCATTTCTAATGCATCCTTCTCTGTAGCTTTCCCAGTCTCTGCAGTCTCTACTACATAAAAATCCCAAACAATTCTTAGGGTTTTCTGAGATGTGATGACCTTCTTCCTTTTATCTCTGTTCTGTATAACTACAAGTGAATTCCAGAATGTCATCATCCCCATAGCTCGTAATTATTTCAGCACAAATCCTCAAAGACTAAGTATCATGCCTGTTGGTACAGTGCTTAACTAAATCACACTTGGTAAAATAACAGAAATTTTAATGCATCTCATTTGATAAAATTCACAGCAAACTTATTAGAAGTCTGACATATGTATAAAGTAAAAATATTTCTTAAAAGTAGAGTAATATCAGTAATTTTGTGTTGGATTTGTGTAAATGTGGGCAGTTATCTGTCCTCCCTATAGTCAGGCTCAGAGACTATGACAGGCCTGGGAACAGAACCAAATCTTCCCATGTCTGATCCCTGTGACAATATTGCTTTTTCTTGCATGCTCTGTAGTGTTCTCAGGCTTTTGGTGTTCAAGAAACAGTGGGTGAGACCTTTCAGACTGCAATTATAAGTAGAATAGAGTGCTAGAAGTACGTGATACAGTTATTTTCTCTTTTGGTAATCTATCTTCCGTTACTAATTGTAAGAAAAGGGGGAAAATCAATTTGAAAGACATTTTTCATTATAAAGTTTGTTTTCTTTTTACTTCTCTTAACATTAGACTAAAATGAAAGGTCACTTCAATATTAAAAAAAGAGAGAGAACTTGTTCCAAAAAAGATTAGTATGAAACAATTTCCCTTATGAAGAAAGTTTTTTCACTTTTCCTTAAGAAAATGCCAATCAAATTGGTATATTTGTGTTAAAAGTGGGGAGGTTTTAACAAAGAAAGTACTTTCTAGAAGAAAAAAAACTGTTTCACCAGGTCTAATGAAGGTTTTGTGTTTGAGACATGGATAGAAAACTCAATAATTCATAAGGTAAAATAAGACCCAGTTAATTGTAGCTTAGTGGCTGTGCCCTTCAAATTTAACAGAAGGAAAGTTGTTCAGTCACAAAATCCTATGATTAAAACCCACTCTAGCAAGTATGTACATAGATAAGGAATAGCTGCTTTGGACAGGATTGTTTTTGACCACAAATCTACTTTCAGATTACTCTCCAGTTACAGCACTCTTATCAGTTCAGCTGAGCAAAAAGGTTGCTGCAGACTGGGGGTGTCAGAACAATCTAATTTCAGATGGTGATTTCTGTACAATTCTCAGATTGTGCTACATGACACTCTGCAGCGTGATACAAAGGAACAAACGTAAAGTATTCATAACCTGCTATAACTGAGTGAAAGTGACAGCAAGTTATGACCAGGCACACACAGAGTCTTTCTTTAGAGTAAGCAGAGATTTGCCATGGCCCACTAGGGACCCATGTGCACCCAGGGACAGCTGTTTGTTATGGCACAGCTCATAGTACAGGGACCTTGCTCATCCACAGCTAAAGGTCTTGGTCCTGGCTGGAGAATGCAGAGTTGGGGACTTTTTTTCCTTGCCTAAATAAAAAGAGTCCTTTTTTTTGGGAGAAGAGGAGTGGTAGCATTAGTGCCAGTGTGGATTTTTGGACTCATTTGTGCCACGGTATGGCTTTGGGAGAACAGAAGGATGGGTATTTTAAAAGGTCCATTGGTTTAGCTATAGACAAAGACCACAGTGCTCTACTCAAGTAGCTCATGGGTGACTTTATAGGCCTCAGGGTAGTCAGTAGGGAGAAAAAAAACGTATTTAGGGATAATTTTGCTGATAGCCTTGCTTCAGGCAATTTCAGAACTTCTCATGAAATCTTACTGTGAAAAACACTCTAGGGAAACATAAGATCTACAGCCAGTGAAAAAGTGGCAGAAGAAACACAGTAGATCAAACTTTCTGTCAGGCTGGCCAGCTGACCATCAGTTCTCATGGCTCTCAGTCACTGCCTTTTTCTAACAAATATGAATATGTACTAGAGCAGGAATTCAGAACCAAATACTCACTGAAAAAATAAAAGAGTTTGTAGGACCCCTAGTATCTTGTGAAACAACTCTTCTTTCTCAGAGACAGATGGTGTCCAATATGAGCTCCTGTATTCATCTGCCCTATGATGACAGCTAAGAGAAGTCATTCATGCAAAAAGATGATAGCACTTGACAAGCAAAATCTGTAGTTTATTAATAATTAAAAATTATTCCCATGTTCTCTTACTGATTGAATATTTAATCATTTGTTCAGTCAATACCAATGTCTCATTTATTATTCATTAAAGATAAATACTTTGTAGTGCTTCTGGATTGAAATGTGTTACACCAAGATTATTAAGAGCATCAAGAGTTGATTTATTATTTAGAAATCGATTAAACTTTTGTACAGAATTTAATGACTTAAACAACCTTTCCGATTTTTAAAGTTAATAATAAGTTTTATTTAAAGATTGGTTATGTGAACACAAGCAGTGATGGTGAAACAAGAAACTCTAGATATGAGTTTAACAATTAAACTGAGATGCTTTTGGAAAGAAACACATCACTAATATCAGACCTCCCTCACACACCCAGAATGACTTCCTTCTATTTTTAAAGTAAAAGTACAGCAGTACATGCTGTGCCATAAGTTTTCCATCACTTAGTCTTGTCTTCTGAGGAATCATCAGAACTCCACTCCATCCCCTCACTTTTACTCCCTTCACATTTTGTTGCTTGACCTTTTTGACGGGACTTATGTATGATTTCTGGAAGTTTTGCTGTAGCTCTTCTTCTTCATCTGTATCCTGAATAAAGCCAAAGATCAGGAAAGGAGAGTTTCATCTCTTCACATCCTCTCAGTGGTAACTCACCTCCTGAGGAGTATAAGGAGCCAAGACACTTCTTTCTTCTCTGCAAGTGGACAGTCAGCCTAGCAGCAAAAGGTCTGTCTCTCTCTCTAAAAAGGTTCTGACTTGACTCATAGTGACTAACTGCTTAGTGAAACCAGCCTCCAAAACGAAAAGTCTTTGATTTTTTATAACTCCTTAATTGCTGGGGCAAAGCTGGAGAGTGCAACCTAGGTGGAGAAACTGAATTTACTTGAGGAGACAAAGAAGAGAATAAGTCATAGCTGTGTGGATCAAATAACAGCTAGCTATTGTTTGTGCCTTCAGATTAGAGATCTCTTGCTATAGATGTTGTGCAAAAATTATGGAAAAAAGAAATACATCAGTTTATTAGTTTGTCATAAATAAACAAAAAACCCCTTGAGGTAGTAATATAAAAAACTGAAGGTTTTTCTCTACTATTTTCTTTTCAAGCTTTCTGTTCAAGGTTTGGAGCTCTCTTCCCTGCTTTCAAATAATGCAGGCCTTCCCAACCTCACTAAAAGAATTTTTTCTGGTCATTCTTTTCTCAAACACGGGAAACAGCTTTGAAAGAGTTCAGCTATCCAAAAAATATGTATTGTACAGGCTTACATACTCTAAGGGCATGGCAGTGGCTGCCATGAGGTTTCTTTCCTCCTCCAGCAAATCCCAATTCTTAAAGTACCTTTGTTTCCCCATGCCTCTCAGTTAGGCACATGCAGACATTGGTGTTGGATGGCAAAGCAGGCACCAGAGGAAAGAACCTTGGTAGATCATACCTTTCCCCTTCAACCCCTCAGGGAAGGTATAAAAGTGGAGACAGTATTTATGAAAATTTAGAGATATTCTGGCTTCTCTGTACTCAAGAAGAGCAGAATCACTTATGCAGCTCCTAGGTAGGTTTTCTCCTCTCAAAAGCAGATCTTCCCTTTTTTTCTGAGTGTATACATTGCTGAGATAATAGACATGCACATTTTCCAGGTACTTTTCAGAGAAGGACAATATTTCTCTGCACATTTTCTGTAAATATCAACAGAACAGGCAGAAAGGTTTTAAAACAATTGTTGAAAAAGCACCAAAGTTGTTTGTGCAGCAAAGCAAGAGTGTCCTGTGTTCAGTGCAGAGGCATTTGTAGCTGAGCATCAGAGATGGCAGGAATGAGGGAGGCTGCTTCATTATGGAAAGACTTGGTGGAGAAGAGAGGCTTGAGGAAAAGGAAGTTTGGTGTGCATCCTAACAAGCTAAACAATTAACAGTGAGTGGCCTGCCATGGGAAACAGTGACATCTTCTCATCTGCCATACAAGAGACAAGTTAAAATAACTCCTGCTCTGTGTTTGTCCACAAAGGCTCCTGAGAGCATTTACTCATTAAAAGTGAAGGCTACAGACAGAATGTAAATATCACCACTTTTCTGTAGTTCTACCTGGTGTTGGTTTTATTGAATCAAAGCCCTCCTTTTCCTTAGATTCAGATGGCTGGAAAGGGAGTTGTGTCCAGGCTGAGAAAGGCTGGTTGGTGTTGCTGTGAGACACTGTGGGACTGAATAGAGCAGGGTGAAATTCAGGAAGAAATATGCTTCAGTGGTGAGCAGAGGATGAAATTGTTGGTCTGGGGAGGTCTTCAATAAAGAGAAATTTGCTGATTGTTATAAATGCAAAATATCTGTCAGCATATTTCTAAACACATTGTCATTAGGATTACATTACATGTGTCAAACTCTATGATTAATTTCTGCATGCTGTAATTATAGAAACCAGAAGAAAATGGAGTGATTACAATATAATTAACATAATCATTAGAAAAGACATAAGAAAGGCACTTTTGTGTACTAGAGGAAAATTTCTGAGGTTAGGTAAAGAATTTTGACTCTTTAAGTTTCTAGTAAAAACTTGAACAGTGTTTACTCCTCACTGACAAATGATTTCTGTATTCCAAAACAATTTGAAGTGTTCCCAGTGTACTGCTTAATACAGCATATCAGAAATAAAAAAAGTCACTAAAAAGACAGGACTGTGACACTTTTAGATTTTAGATTTTAGTGAAGAAAATGTAACCATCTAAGAAGAAAGGAAAAAGAATTTAAAATAAATAAATCTTTGGAAATGTGGAGTGGATTGTGTGCTGTAGAAGATTCTGATAACTTGAAAGCTTTGCACTTACAGAGACCCATCTTAAAAATTAATCACATCAAGAGAAACACTTTCATCTGAAAATGACTTTGCTGGGCCTATTTATAACAGACTTCATGGATCAAATTCATTGAAAATATAGTTAATGAGATTTTCAGTGGGACTCAGAGCCAATATAGGACCTGAAACTCACTTGAAGTCTTTTACATGTTATATCTGGAATATTTTTTAATGTTAAAAAGAGATATGTTTCTATCAGTTTATAACTAATCAAATCATTGGCATGAAGACTTTAGGAATTTGTATTTTTTTGTATTTATAAAAAGAACTAAAAATGCATTTTTTACTTTATTGGAAAAAAGAAAGTCAAACAACAAATCCATCCTTCCATTAATATGATGAACTGTTCAAATGCTCTGGTTTCAGTTTGTGGGTACATCAGAATCTAACATATTATGATTTGTATGCATACCTCAGAGATGCTCAGAATACATGATGTGACTAATTTAGTATTGATGTCAAACATCTATTTTGACTTCATGCAGAGCCATAAACTCCTAGTTTTGGGCACAGTACTTACACTTCTCACTGGTCCTACTGTCCCTAGGGAATATTTTTGCTGGGTTAGAATCTTTCTTTTGTTTATGAGCCTGCAATATTAAAAGTTTGTTAAAATTATTTTTTAACATTTAGCGTTATGTCTTTGAACCTTACACTTTGTTGTAAAATGCTGAAAAATATTAGAATGGTTTACATATATTTAAGTATTTCAATATAATACAAATAAATAAAAAGGCAGCATTAAAATACTCCAGTCTTTCTCTGCCCCCTCCCCACAATTCTATCTGACATCTTACTCAAAGCCATGGTATGGGAATATGTGTGATATAAATGGATTTCCTTCCTGCCTTTGTTTTGGTTCTAAAAAGCATTTCCCATTAACTGTGTGGAATTTCAAGTTTGGAGACTGAACATTTTTTTGTCCCCATAACTGTATTGATCCCTGTGTAGTCCAAAGCCTAAGGCATTATAGTTATAAATTCCATTACAAAAACACTAGAGTCTTCCAGCACTCCCCTCCTATGGAATCAAGATAAATGGTCAGGAGGAATGCAAGGTTTGAGGTCTTGGTATTTGGTGGGTTTCTTTTTTTTGACTCTTTCTGGGCAAGGAAACTTCTATAGGCACAGCAGTACAAAGAAGGGAAAGGAAATGGAATTTATTCTTGGCTTAGGCTACTAGAAAAGTATTTTTCATGTCTGAGGCAGGGATTTTACTCTCCTAAAGGACACAATGTTTTAGATGTCCAGTGTACTCAAACATAGTGAAGAGTTTCTAACTCCCATCATGACCTGTCAAAGACAGTTTGCAGGGAGTCTTCTTTATGACTGATAATGGACAAAGTGGACCACAGTCCTGGATCTCCTCCCAGCTTTAGCTGGAAATCTGTAGGAAGCCAAAAGACAATACAGTGGGCAGTTTCACAGTTCTGCCTAAGGCAAGCTGCTTATTAATTAAAGTGTCATAATCCATCAGAAATACTTGACCACCATATGAAAGAATCAGACTGTAATCTTTTGAAGGCTGGAGAATTAAGACCTTTGACAAATTTATTTTAAAAAATAGTAATTTGTTTGCTTTCTTTTTCTGAATTTGTTCCCACACTCTTACACTATAACCAAATTACCAGGATACTATTGTTCAGTGGAGAATAACTACCTGACAGTTTTCTGTCCCTAAAACCACAGAAAGGCTTAATTAGAAAAGAGATGATCCCATATTTACATATATATGTATGTACATACACACACATACACACGTGTGTGTGTGTGTGTGTGTGTGTGTGTATAATTTCTGGCACTGAATTTGTATTTTAACCTCTAAAGGGTTTCTGGTTTTTGTTCTGTCCCTTGATTTTCCCCTGACACATAGCATTAAAGTAATTTGACTCAGCTATGGATCAGTCCCAGCAGAAAACACGCCTAATGAACAAGTTCAAATGAAAACTTCTCTACAGTTTGCTTCTAGAGCATTCGGGTATATGGGGCAATGAATTTGAGTCAGATGTCAAAACTCTCAGTTTTGTGATAATACTGAAGACTTTCCAGAAAATACCATGCCTCATTCAGTTCTAGGCAATGCTGGCAAAGAGAAAATTGATTTCTGGTATTACAGTTGTGCCCATCTTATACATGGAATCCAAGGGATAAAGTCTCCCTTAAAGAGAGAGTTCTCTAAAGTTTGTGAATAAAAACTGTGGTAAGACTGATAATTACATTTCACATTTCAGAATTGCAAGTGCTGGATGGACAAACAGGAAATATTACAACAGAAGACAGTCTAAACAGAAACTGTATTTCAGCAACAAGCCTTGATGCCCAGTTTCATGCCAAGGCCACTCTGGGTATGACCACCTCAGTTATTACACACCAGTGTTCAGGTGGTCTTGGGCCAAATGACATTTCTCTTCTCTTGCATAGGCGATTTTGTGATAAGGTGTTGCTGATGTCCAGCCTTCTCAAACCCCTACAAGAGCCTCAGACTGTGCTAACCTCTGTGGGGTTGTGGAAAACCCATCTGTTCATTGCCTTTTGACAGCTGCACATTAGCTGTGATGAGGTTTTGTTCATAGCCTTCCTAATATAACGGGTTGGATGTTACCCTTGTGATTATGTTGTTATAGAATGGGCTTGCAGTTATAAATTTACATTCCCTTCCTTTGCAGGCAGTTGCTGTCAGTATGATGTTGAGTGGAATCTAATTGCAAAATAAATTCACCTTGAGGGACTTTTTTTAAAAAAATAAAAATATGCTTTTAGACATAAATCTTCATGAAGTTGCATTAGTTCAAAGAAAATCAGCTTATTAAATGTTAAATATCACTTATAAAAAAAACTTACTTAACAGAAGTGCTTTGAGAACTATATCTGATTTGACTCTAGATCAGCAATGGACATTCTCATGTTGCTAGACACTTATTTTTGATTGTGTATTAAATTATATTTACAGATGTCCAATATGTTCTACTGCAAATTTGACATCAGTAGAACTCATGGAGACTCAAGAAGGCTACTTGTCATTTCCCACTGTATGAAGTAATAATTGTATCTTTACTTTTCAAAACGTGTACAAGAGCTCTATCAAAATTATCTCTGAATACTACAGCAGACAAACAACACATGACTTAGGAGAAATTCTACACTTATGAGAATCCCATGCCAATTTAATGAAACTGCTGAGATGTTCAGGCACAGTTTGAGATACTTGTCTAAATCAAGCTGTTGTGGATTGTCTCATGACTGTTTGTTGCTCATTCACCTGTAAATTGAAATGGAGTTTTTGTTAAGAGTAATTTGAATCACAGTTATTTTACTGTTCCCATGTTTTTCTAATAAAAGCATAGTTGTTAATTATTGCAGTTGAAATGTCTCTTTTGGAATCAGGGTTTGGTTTTTTTTGCTTCCTTCACTTTTTGTCTTATCACCACTGACACCATTTCAGTTGACAGCTCCTCTATAATTTTGCTAATGCTGCTGAAGTCCAGTGAATGCACTGGCTGAGTACCAACAGCTGTATTTCTTTCACAATCCCTGTGCTTCAAGCACGTTAGGTGTATGAAGTGATGTAAAGTAGTATGGTCCAAATCTGTGGCAGTTTGAGGGCATCTACCTTTTTTTTAAATATATTTTGGTTCTTAGGAAGTGAAGGTCTGGTCTACTGATTTGAAGAAAACTAATTTCTCTCTTGCAAGCACTTTCATTGGAGTCATAAACAATCTCTACATGACATTTTTGGGTCTCACCCAGCTCCTGTTTAAAATATGTCTAAAAGGTGCTTAGCACATCATGGCCTACATTATGCTCAGCTGATTTCACTACCAACTTGGGAGCTGCTTCCTTATTACTGCCCATCTGTACCCAGTCTTGTACTAAAGATCTTATTGAAAGCTTACTTTTTGTGGATTGCATATTACTGAATGAAATTGGAATGCAACAGGCACCTTCTGCATTTGTTTTTAAAAGGCTACAGTCAGTTCCTCTGATCTTATGGGTGATCATTTTTCTTGCTATATTGAAAAAAATGAGAAGTTCCAAAATTACAGATGCAGAGAATAAATATTATTGACATGTTCATAGGTTTTTTTAATACTTTGGGACATAAGTCAACATGAATGAGCAGTAATTTCATATCTGCTTCTTCCAAGGTCTCTTGAACATAACTCTCAAACATGGAACTGCTTCACCTTGGGATCAGAGCTTTTTGCTACATGGAAAACTTATTCAATCCACTCATGGTTTCTATGTTTCAGGCAAATTAATAGTTCATTGCTGCAATGAAAGAATTCTAGAATAACTGCAATGAAAGCACAGGCAAGCCAGACTCTAAGATATCACAACAGATCCATTCTTTGAAACAGTTCAGCTGTGGAAGTTTTCACCACAAAAGTACATCTTGTGGGAGTACTGAAGGAAACAGTGAGTTAGACAAATTAACTCTGCTAGGATTATTACTTGGATCACATATAGTTTGTTTCTCTACTACTTTAGACCTTTATTTGCTACAAGTAAGTGAAAAGTAGATATTAAATACAGCTGTTCTACCTCTGGCAAAACCATAGATAGTCTGTATAGAGGGAGATTACAAATGGCAATAAAGCAGATAATTTAGCCTACACACCTCACAAAATTATGTTTCAAGCTGAATATGAGATAGATGGTGTTTGCAAAATCTAGGTAAAATCTCCTAAACAAATGCATCAGATTTACAGACAGGTTTTAGAGAAATGAAGGTGAAGTATATAATAAAATATGTCTGACTAACAAGGCTTGACTGGATATTAATGAATATTTTTAAATTTATATATCAGCAATGCAAAGAAACCACAAAGAAGGCCTGAAACAAAAGCTTCCACAATAGAACCACAGAATAATTGTACAGTTACTAGCATCAGCATGAATGCAGCCTATTAAGCTTGTGCAATTAAAATATAAATTGATCTGAGGCAGAACAGTTTACAATACTACTGAAATTACTGCTTGCTCTGCTGAGAAATTGGTCTTTTTAGTCATTGTCTATAAGTGATTTCAAATCCTGATCATTGTTTTGCTGTTAACATTTTCCTGAGATAGTCTAATGGAAGACTTTAAAAATAGAAATACAAATTAGGTTTACCCATGTCATGAATTCCTCACCCTTTCCAGGCTGTCATTGAAACTCTCTTCAGTCTTAGTTTTTGTTTTTTTTTCTGAGGCCAAGGAAGAGCATCATTAACAGGCTAGTGGTAAAGGAACATACAAATGGAAATGATCCCTTCTAAACTTTTTCTAATTGCACAGGCTAGCAGGCCTGTGCAAATGGCTGCAAATGTGGAGGATGTACAGATATATTAGTGACTGAATGAAAGAGATACTTATATTCTGTCACTAATCAAAAAGTATTTCTACTCTATCATTATCTTTTCAGCTTTGTTTGATAAGACAAAGAGATTGAATATTTTAACATTGTCAATGTAAAAGACTTCTGTTATCCTTGTGTAATTTCTGAGGGTCTTTTCTCAACCCTTTCAACTTTTTAAAATGTGAGCATCTCAATACATGTAATTTCCTGGTTTTTGTTTCATCAATCACATGCAAACACACTTTTCTTGTGCCCACCACAACTTCCTCATTTATTCAGGGATCTTAATTTCCAGTTGGACAAAACTGCATACTAGATGCTAGTCTTGAGTTGCTAGACTGCTCTGACTATTTTTATGTTTATCTGATTCTTAAGATGATGTCCTCCTTCTGTGTATATTGACTGGCTTTGTTGGCTTGGTTGAGATAATACCTAACTTCAGTTTTAACTGCATTATAACAGTACTCCATATCTGTTATTGGTCCATATGAAATGAGGGGAAAATCATTTATCATGGCTAGGTGGTTGGCATGTGGAATAAATGCTCTGTGTTTAAGCAACATATCAAGTTGGGTTTAGATTTTTTCCTTCCTTCTAAAATATCAAATAACCAAGATTGGGTAGCTACTGAAAGAACTTGGAAAAAAAAAAGAGCAAACTTCTCTAAATAAAGTATCAGTGTACTCAGTTTTGTAAGCACTTTAAGCTCTTGCTAATTCAATAGATTTTAGTTGATTTTTCAAAAAGCTGCTCAGAACTTTCTATTATAACTTCTGCGTGGATCATTTAATCACAGTCAGTAAAACCAAAAAAGTGCAAGTGAAATATATTAATTTGAAATTAAGTACAGCTTTTAAATCTTCCCTTTTAATTTGGATAAAGTTTTAAAAGCTGGCCTGGCAGCACTTGAAGTTCGTACTTCCACAAATTGACAGGAAAAATGAGATTAGGAAAACTGAAAAGTTTTTATGCTTTGAGACTTTATAAAATTTCTTGAAAGACTTAGGGTTTCTAAAACTTTGCCTGCTGGAGTTTAGATAGTATTCGTTACAAAAGGAGAGTTGCTTTTTATTTTCAGTCACTCCATGAACATATTGGTAATTTTCATGTCTTGTCTGAACAAAAAATTGACACAATTTAGGGGTGAAAATGAGCACTGAATATTTGGATTGCTTTCCATGCATTGACAATGAATGAAATTGAAGTTTTCTGTCCAGCTCGGAAGCTTAGCTGTCTTCAGGTAATACTGCATGGAGAGTGGATTGGTTGTTGCCAGAGAACCTAACACTTCTCTGTTGGAGCATGGAGTAAATCACCTCAATTTCTCTTGCTTTGTGTCAGATGTAGTATTAGTTGTAAGGTTTTTTTTCTGAAATAACATATAGGAATGCCAGTGTAGGAGGTTCTTTGACATCTTTATCTGGTACCAAAATAATATTGTCTAAATGTGTTGCAATTTATGATAGAGCAAATGTCATAAATCAACATATAAGATGCTGGTTAAAATGGAACATTTTTGTTACAAGATGTCAGGTTGCACCATATTGATTTTTTGTGTGTGTGCCAGGTAAGACAATTTTTGATCTGTTTTCTGTTGTATGGATTTGCATTAGAATACGTACGAATGCATATTCAGTGAAGATTATTTCTGTGTATATCACCTTCAGAAATACTGATGTTTCACCATTTAAACTGGTCAGAAGAACACTGAAATAATCTTTTTATGATTGCTTTTAAGTTGCATTAATTTTCTTTTAACTTTTCTATTCAGCCAGTATCCTAACAGGCCGAATAGGTCTTGTTTGGATATTTCAACTGTCACATAAAGCTGCTAAAATTAATATTTCAATCACTAGAGTTAGTATTTGAGGGTTTGAATGGTTGAAACATAGAGTTACAAAGAAGCCCTTTCCAAATATAATTTTGGTTGTCACTTCCCTCTTATCTCTCTTGTGATATATTTATGCATCACTCAGTCTGAAATTCTTCAGATTCAGATCTTAACTATGAGCTTGGGACATGTTAATATATGCACCTGTCCTTGTCTCAGTGTGAGTGGCCTTTATAGAAACGCTGGTGATCTAAAGGTGGCTCACAGCTGTGTCTGGGGGAAAATCCAGGCATCCTTACAGTGTGTATGATTTGGAGTTTGAATCTCCTCAAATTTTTATCTGAGGGCAGGTTCCAATCTCATTCTCTGTAACTCAAGTGAAAAAATGACTGGGGCTGAATGCAGAAATCAATATCTTTAATGCTCTCCATGAAAAACAAGGGTCAAATTTGTTTACAGAATGAAGGTTTAGTTAAATAAAAGAGGATTTCAATTTCATCCTTATTTGATACGGGCTTTTTTTCTTTCTTTTTCTTAAAAGACAATCAATCTTCAAGTAAAAAATAAAAGGAAAAGCTCTGTCCATGCTTGCTTGTATATTCATAAGCAGACTTAAATAATTTAATAACAGCTTAATCCTTTTCATTTTTAAATACATTACATTAATCCATTTATATGAGATCATTATTTCTGGCTCTTCTGTGAAGCAGATATTCATTACCTAACATAGTCTTTTCAGTGGGGAAAAAAAAAGAGGAAAAAGAAGAGAAAAAGGTGACAAACTTCCACGAATACAACAAATAACAACAAACACAAGGTTTTTTCCCATTACAGTTTGCATGCTGGTAGCTTTTACCCCACCTCACAGATGGTTAATACTAGACCACAATCTGAAGCCAAGTTCAGTTCCAGTTTTCTCACATAACTCTGCCCAGCTCAGGTTCTGCTTCCCGTGCTTTGCCCTCTGTTCCGCCCCTGGCACCCCTTGGTCTTGGTGGCTCTTCTCTTCACCTGGACTGCCCATTAAGGAAGCACCTAAATCCAATGTGGGAGGGTATTTATGCCCCACAGCTCTCATTTCAGAAGGTTTGCACATATCTAGCCCAAGATAACATACAAGATGGCATTTCTAATCATTAAGAGCCCATTACAGTAAATTCATCCTAAATCCTTTCCAAAGGCCAGGCTAACTGTGAAGTCTCTCAGGAGCTATGTCTGCCCTTTGCAGATCAGGCTTTCTGTGTTCCCACAATGCATAATTAAGCTGAAGCATTGCTTCCAATAGGGCACTGTGGATGCTTAAACATTTACATAGTGTCAAAAAGCTATTAGACAAATTAGAATGGAAAATAGATCCACGAGGGCGTTATTAACTACAGGGATAACACTTTTGGTTCAGGAAATCACAAAGCCACAAACCCCTGCAGCTGGGAAAGCAAATCAGAGTCAGCACTGTGTGACCTCTAGGCAGGCACTCACATATGGCCATCTCCCATTGCAGGATGCCAGGCCAGATGAACTTCTGTGCTCATCTGCTGCAGCCACTTACCCTAAGCATGCAGACTGCAACATTTTGAATGGATCCCACAGAAAAAAAAATAAAATAAAAACAGTAAAACTTTCCCTAATGGAAAGTTAGGTCTGTTTCTTTGTAGTCAATGACCACTTTGCTGGAGTCAACAAGCCACTGGGGCCATTCCATCTAAGCTAATTCCAGATCTGAGTGTTGGAGATACTTGTATGAGTGTGGCTCATCTGGGAATAAATGGGTGTGTATAGCGGTAGTCATTTCTATAGTATTGCATGTATAAATTAAAAAAAAATGTTGAAATTTGATTAAATTTTATTAATAACAAAAGAGCCATAGTTGGCTGATGCTCATACAGACGAATAAAACATCTGGAAGGCTGCAGACTGTTCGTAAGAGCTTTACAAAGAACAATTGATTCTCTCTTTGTCACTCACATGGAGAAAAGAAAGTTTACTAACTGATGACGTTTCTGGGATTTATCTTGTCTCTTATAACAATAGCAATATGTGAAAGGAGGCTGAGTAGGATATAGGAAAATACTCACCTGTTCCAATACCTGCATCATGATAAGTGAATTAATTTGTACTTAGATTCACTGCATTAGCTCCATTTCTATAGTTCCTTTCATCCAAATGTGTATTCCCTAAGTGCCATTCAGATTTGCTCAAGGGATATATAAACGGGAGACAGAAAATACTGACATTTCTTTAGCAGTACAAAGCAACTTGACCTAAATCTGCACAGCAGGAAGAGACTTGTTAATATTCATTGTTCGCACATAGATAACATCTCCACTGAATCAAGAGCTGTCTGTGCACATGTTTTTTTTTTTGCAGTAAAATTTGGAGTTACATCAGCAGCTAGTTCTGCCCACAGTCTCAAAAGCAGCACAGAAGTGTGAGCTGATGGAAGAGTACAGGTGCTACTGATGCAAAATTTAAGGAATGATTAGAAGATTCCCAAATGACTGGGAAAACAATTACCGAGACCATCAGCCTGCATGCTTAAGGGCATTTAAATTGCCAAGGAATAGCTCAGAAAAGATTTACATATGTTATGTTACAAGGCTACTCCAGTTGTATTTTCTTCTGCTTTCCACTGAAGCATTAGATAAAGGACAATCCGTCTGCCAAAACAGTTGAATAATTTATTTCACAGAGGCATTTGCTTACAGAATTCATTCATTATATTTACATAAGGTATTCTCATGGACTCATAGTGTCTAAGTTAATTGGTCCTTCTATATGTATACAAACCTGATAAACAAATCTAAAAATGCACAGAAATACAATTTGAAATCCTCCCCAGTAGCTAGTTATGCTGCATATTTTATTAAATCTCTTTGCAGGTTTTTTTGCAGCATTGGTGTACCTAGAAGTGTCATAAAAGGACATTGTAGGGCTGGTTATCCAGGAAAAAAAAGTTATGGCAGTATCTTCAAAAGGTTTTACCCCCTTAAGAGTGCAGCAGGGAAATTGAAGAACAAGAGGTAGGCTCATGAATTAAAATTATGTGTCTTATTTCATCATTTCCATTGCTGTTAGCACAATCACAGTTGGTGGGCCTAAAATTAAGATACTTTTGTGCACTTAATTTTAATGGATGAAAACATTCTACTTAATTTCACCAACGAAAACAAATTTCAAAATTTAATGTTCTGTTATTAAATACTTTCATTTAAAAAACTGTTTCTTTAAAGATTATTGTGAAGGATAATGTGTTTTATTACAATTCCAAGCTAATACTATTTGGAACTATTGTATAAACAGTGGCATAATAGCATTTGTTTCGCATGCAGGGTTTGGCTAGAGAAAAATGTTACATTTGCTAGATGTTTTATGCTAAGAAATAGGTATTACCAATATTTGCATACTCTATTTTACTAATTTCTCTTAGTTTGTACCTGGTCCCATTTACAGTAGAGATTATGTTCTGAAAGACAGGGACCACTGATCCATTGCAAAGATTGCTTACATTGCAGACTGTTCCAGTCTGTTTCATTATGTCTTCTGTTAAACTGGTTTTCATCTTTTTCTGAGGACTGAGATGAAAATCTCCAAAAAACATTAGAGATTACATGCTTTTGTTGAACATGAGTTGTCATCCTTACTAGTGAATTTTGGACTCCTAGAGAGCCATGCTGGGTTATTAAAATCACCTTGATGCAGCAGGGTGTTGCCCTGTCTCAAACGGTGAAAGCCATGGACAATGTTCCAATGGGAAAAAGCACCTTTATTTCTGGAATTCAGTGTATTATTGGGTGGGGGGTTTTTGGTTGGTTGGTTGGTTTCTTTTTTCTTTTTTTTTTTGAAGGGTTTAAATAATGTAACTTAACTGTAATAAACAGAAAACCATTTCAAAATTGTAACTTTATTGAAATTAAAAACTATGAAATAGCTTGTTTCTTTAAAGATTGTGTGAAAAAATGGTAACTTTTAGTGCAATTCTATATGCATGATTTATGTTAGAAGTCCTGAGAGGGAATAGACTAGGTTTTATCCATATTAGTTCATCACCTCTTCCTAACAGGAAACAGGCCAGATGTCAATGCAAATAAAGCTGTTTCAATTTTTAAACCCTCGTTGACCAAGTCTGATTATTATCTCCCTGGGATCTGTTCAGTGCATCCACTGGGTCAGATTCTGCCTGTCTTTCTCCAGTTCTAGTTACATCAAATATTACAAAACTATAACATTTAGTATGCTCAGGCATGGGAGTTTGAAGTTAAGCAGCTAAATTCGAGCAACACAGCTGCCTGTCTGAAAATTCTTTGCAAATTCAACTTACAGAGTGTTGCGTGTAAGGTATGCCCTTTTATTTTGCCTTTAGTATGTCTGCACTGCACCTGATGACAAACAAATTTTGACAAACTGTATGACTTGCCTTTGGGCCCCATTGCAAGGAGATTTTTAGCAGAAACACAGTGCCCTTCCTCACCAGTGTCATAAGATCTTCAGCATTACATGAAGAAATGACTATGTGAGCATCCACACGGGTGTTTATACAGTGCTGTTTGGGGATGTTCTTCCTGCTGCCAGGCTGAACAATCTCAGCAACACAATCAGGGAGGCACTTGATGGCTTTCTGTGATGAAATCACAGATAGCAGGAGGTGGAAAGATACAGCCTTAAGGAGGGAGGTGTTATACCTCCCAACTATAATATTTATTTTAAGACTCTCTGGAAGGTGAACAGAGCTGCTAGTGTGTTGTGTTTCTAGGACAGAGACAAAAGCTGATGATGGGATCATATTAACTCTGTGTACATAGTATTCCTCATAAGGGATACAGGTTTTAAGAAGGAAATATAACTTTTACTACAGTGCTTGGGCTTGTCTCCATTTATCTGTGATATATTATGAATTCAGAGCTGCTCCATACTCTTGCAAGTAAGGACTTAGATGACTCTTTTCTCAAGTAACCCAGCCTGGTGACAGAGAAGTTATCCAGGAAAAAGTTGGGATGATTTCATACGCCAAATGTTCAGTGAGCAGACTGGCATAAGATATCTTAGCACTTAAGGATATGAGAAAGTGTAGAGAGATTTCCAGTGTGATTCTGTGGGATGCTAGACTTACCTCACTACATCCATACCCTGGAAATGAATGGTAGAGAGGTACTTAGAAAGGACAGTGACAGGATGATTTACCACTTGTGAGATTAGAAAACCCAGAAGCTTTTCTGTTTGTTTGCTTTTTTAGGTATTACTAAAAATATATATAAATATTTATTCGTTATGATCTCTGCTCTACTGAGTTATTGAAACTACCTGAAGTTAAAGGAGCCACCTGGTGCACACCAAAGGTTTTGCCTAGAGGCAATGAAATATACACATATACTTTTCAGAGATACATGTAGAAACATTAAGAGTACTGAAAGGAAGCAATTTTTAGGAGCATTTTTGGCTTTGTGTTGACTGCATCAGAGAAGGAAGTTTCTATATAATGTATATTCTGTGACTCTTTATTAGCCTGTCATTTTGAGAAGCTATGAGAAGTCAGAATGACCACTATTGTACTTTCCAACCTTCAGTGAAAATGCCATTGCTGGTTTGCTTTGCAAGCGTGAGAACAGCTCTCTGTCCAATGTTAAAGAGCCACGAGCCTTATGAAATGAGGTGAGATGTTTGACACTGTCTCAAAAACATGCTGGCCAATACAAATTTTGCAGAGAAAAATCTAAAGAATTTTAGAAATTCAGGCTTCTGTATCCAAAGGATGGTACTCTTCACAGTCTAGACAGTCTATTGTAGAGAGTTTTATATGCTATCCCCAGAAATGCTTTTGTTCTAAGCAAAAAATATTTTACCTAGAGTGAGGACAATTTAGCCACATTACTATTGTGTGGTCCTGAAGGGAACAGGTTTGCAGAGGACAAATAAAATCAGACCTGCTGAGCTTGATGCAAACTGGTATTCCAGCACTATAACCCAAAGGCTCAGTTAAGAAAGGAAGAATGTTGTGTTTAAACCCCCAGATACAAATACTAATTAGAAGCTGAAGGAAAAAACTCCAGCAAAAAATTAGAAGATGCTTTGTTAGAGAGACTAGGAGGGAGACAAAGCTGTTGCCTGCTTAAATGGTCGGTATTTTTAAGAATAAACTGTTTCTATCCCATATATTTTCATCTTTCTTTAACATAGAAGAGGCTATATGCTTTTTGCTCATTGTGTTTTAGACACTTGCTTCACCTTGTGAAAGGTGAGTATACTCATATGGACGTTGGAAAGACAATAGGTGTTACCATATGTGACAATTGCCTTTTGTCAGTATGAGGCCTTGAACTTGCTTGAAGAATAGCAGGAAATCTGGAAGGGAATGGGGAGCCAATTTACCTTCTAGGGTCCCTGGAGTGAACCCTGCTGAAAAGTGGCTGACTTTTCAGGCTGTGTGGTGTCATGTGCATGTATACATTTCAGGTTTGCCAGGAGACCAGATACAGAAACTTGAATTTCTTTATGTGCCCAGATGTGTATTACCTTATTATTAACAACAAGGTAACATTTTTCTTAGTTCAGAGAGTACAGAATGTCTCTAAACCTAAGAAATATTAAAAATCATGGGACATTTTCTGTTTAGTCATTTGACTTTAAGTCTTCAAATTGAATGTAAATATGATATTTTTAATCTTGTTTCAGGTCAGGAATTCAGTGCATTGACTTTGCCTCAGGTCAGGATTTCAATGCATTAACCCAGATGTGTTTAGGAGAGCTTATGTGACCACACATGGTTCATGGCTCTCTAAAGACAGTCTTGTCAGACTCTGACTGCTGAAACACAAATGTTGCATCATGTGTTTGGAATAACCTTTTGTGCTTGTTCAGGGAGTGGGAATGGAACAGTGGAAATTTTGCCACAGTATTTTTTAATTAGAATTAAATCATGGCACAAAGGAAACACAGAATATAATTGTGATTGAGCAAAAAGAAAAGTGAAAATTTAAGAGCAATTTATTTGTCTTGAGCATTAAAGTAATGCAGTTATTACAGACCTAGAATCAGGGACATACTTTTCCTCATCTATTCAAAAATTATATATAGCTCAGGGAACCTCCCTGAATAATTATTCTGGAAGCTTTTGCACAGGTTCCACTGTGTGCTGAGAATAGCCTTGGGGAATTTAAAAGCTAAAACAACAATGCTTGGTAAAGGATTAGAAGAATTAGTCAGTCAGCGAGGCAAGTATTGACAATGGCAACAACAACAACTCCAGCAGTGAGGATACAGTAAGTTCTGAGCAGCAGAATGAGCTGGACAGGGAGTTCCTAAAGGCAGGGAGCTGAGCAACAGCTGAGAGACCCGAGTCAGCAGACCTTGAGCCACACGGGATCACCTGGAAAAAGCAAAGAGCAGCGGCCTTTGGTGACTTCCCACTGCAGGGACAGGGGCACCCACCTGCCCACCCGACCTCTGCCCTGACAAGTTTGTTGCCTGCCCAGGGCTTGAATCAGAGATGTCACAGAAAGACTGCCAAGGCTTCTCAACATATATTATGCCCTTTGTTTTTGTCTTTCATGCAGGCATTGATGAAAACAAGGGTAAATTTGAAACCATCACACATGGTTTCAGAGCTCTAGGGACACTGGACAACAGTCTGTGAGCTGGGGTAGTTTTCTCCTTGATACTGCCAGTTATGGTAAATGTTGAGAGAAAAACTGATTTCCCAAATAAATGACTGGCTACATTGCTGGTGTTGGCAAGAGGGGCTTAGTTTCTGTAACCATGGGACCCTGTCTGCTGGCAGCTGACAGGGAGAGATGAGATCCACCTCACTCCTGTCGTTACTCAAGCATTAGCAGGAAATACACAGGAGATGACAGCAGGGTCAGCCCTCTCGGAATGAATATTGCCAATAACACAAAGCCAGGAGGAGTGGCCCATACCCCAGAGGGCTGTGCAGCCCTTCAGAGGCAACCCTACAGGCTGGAGAGATGGGCAGGGAGGAACCTTCTGAAATTCAACAAAGACAAATACGGGGTCCCACACCTGGGGAAGAACAACCCCAAGCACCAGACCAGGCTGGGGGGAAACTGCTGGGAAGCAACTTGGTGGAAAAGGACCTGGGGGTCCTGGTGACAACAAGCTGCCCATGACCAGCACTGCCCTTGTGGCCAAGAAGATCAGTGGGATCCTGGGGTGCATTAGAAGAGCATTGCCAGCAGGTCATGAGATGTGATCCTGCCCCTCCACTGAGCCCTGGTGAGGCTTCAGCTGTGTCCAGTTCCAGGCTCTTCAGTACAGGAGAGACATGGAGCTCCTGGAGTGGGTCCAGTGGAGGGCTTTGAAGATGATGAGGGGGTTGGAGCTCAGGAGGACAGGCTGAGGGAGCTGTGCCTGTTCAGCCTCCAGAAGAGATGATTGAGAGGAGCCTCATCAATGTCTATATGAAGGGAAGGGTATCAAGAGGTTGGATCAGGCTTTTCTTCATGGTGTTGAGCAATTGGACAAGAGGCAAAAAGCAGAAACTGATGCACAGGAAATTCCATCTGAATATGAGGAAAAGCTTCTTTACTGTGTGGGTGACCATGCACTGGAACAAATTCCCCAGAGTCTTGGAGTCTTGGTGTTTCCCCATTGGAAATATTCAGGAACCATCTGGACACAGTGCAATGAGCCTTAGGATGACCTTGTTTGAGCAGGGAGGTTGGACCAGATGACCCACTGTGGTCACTTCCAACCTGACACATTTTGTGATTAATATCTCAAGGTATCCTGGGCCTGGGAGGAAGTAAAGGAGGGCTGTTGAAGGACTAATGGATTTGAAAGGAAGAAAGTATGAAAGCAATGGATGTTATGATTCCATTGGGTTATAAAAAGACTTTAAAGTCTAAGGCTAAAGACTTCATACATGTGATGCAAGAGAATTTTAATTTGAAAAGGGGAAAAGAAAAAATTTGGAACCATATTGTCAGGCAAAAATACATACATGGATAAAGCACTGGTACATAGCACAGTAGAACTCGATGACTGTTCAGTATTCATAAGGAATTAATTTCTGCTAGTAGCTTTAAAATACTTATTTCACGTTCCTAGACATATATGCCAGCTCTTCAGTTCTGTGCCCACTTGACCAAAGTTATAATATTTTCCTTACAGCTAAGGCAAATTTCATATGGAAAAATGCAAATACAAAAATTTCATGCCCCAGGCCTGAATTTTTATTCTAACCAACTCTCTCTTGCCCCTTCACAGCACATTACACTAGATTTCGTATGCAAATGTATTGGAACAGCGCAGCTTCGGTCCCCCCTCTGGTGGAAATGAGCAGAACTGCAAATGCTGCAAAAGTGGTTTATAGCTAATGGTCAGAGCCCAAACAAACCCTTTCGTTCCTTTTCTGAGTCCTTGCCTCATGCATTTTGTTTTGTGCTAGCTCTGCTTTATAACACTTATTCCCAGTGCTGTAAAGCTGCTCTGGGAAAAAGAGACACCAAAAAAAAATGCTTATGGTATATAACAATGATAAAAGAGCTGTATTTCTATGTTGTTATTGCAATGACCTATGGAAAGTAGTAAAGAACAGTTTCTCCTCTAATTGGCCACAGGTATGAACTAGACATCTTATGGTTTCATACTAACGGGCAAGAATGAAGACTCTTAGATTGTTTTAATAGGAGTTTCCATTATCATGTCCATGTATAAGATAATATCCCTTGCCTTGACCTTGAAAAGACTAGTAGAAATTAATGTATTTGGCTGTAGGACGTGCAAATATGGATCCATTTAAAAAATGCAGAAAACTCTTTTTCCTCTTAAAAGTTTTCAAAAAGAGGTACAGTAAGAGAAGTGTGATAAGAACCAATTAAAATTCACAAATCATTAATGTTCCAGAAAAGAGTAGAGAAAGTTCTGTTCTTACTTTGTGACAATCAAGATTTTAAAGAATAAGGATGTAGACTGATCATCAGGAATATTTGTTCAGCTAGAGATGATACAAAACAATACTGCAGTAATAGCTCTTGGTTTTGTACATCTTCCTTTAGAGGACCCATATTCCTTAATAGAAACTGATACATAATACAAGAGAAACATTTACATGCAAAATGAATTTAAAATTTCTTTATTATATGGAGGTTTTGCTGAAAATAATGTCTAGCTCATTCTTGAATTTTCAAAGTACTTTATCTTTCCTGTGTCTAGAAGTAAACATTTTAATCTTATGTGAAACTAAAGTTGAAACGTCATCTTTTTTTCTGAACATTGGAGCAGAGCTCTAATCCAGAGTCTTGACAGTGAATAATGCTCCATGAATTCCCTGATCATATTGTAGGCTTGTGAAACTCAGTGACAGAGACAAACTTATGAAAAAACAAACCCACCCCTCAAATTCAGACTCAATACCTTTTCTATTTCTAAAACGACTTTTTAATATTCTAAACTTACAACATCACTTTGAGAAGATTTTCAGACTACTGTTAAAGCCCAAAAATGTTTCTGTCTGCCTTTGTCTATCTCTGTAGCACTGCAGCTATAGTTATTTAAAACTGATCATAAAAATTGACATCGTAGTTTAAAAAAATCCAAGACAACAACAAACTTAAAATGGGATTTGTTCCATGGCAAACATTTCAAGCATTATATTGCAAAAATTATGTTAACACCACATTTTCAGGAAACAGGCAGCAGATCGCAATTTTGTCAGAAGGGCAAATAAAAGACAAATTTCAGAGAAAACAAAACAATAGGTGCTAGGCATAAAAAGAGATAAGTGATGTTAAGAGAAGGTTAAAAAAACCCAATCAGTATATGGTTAAGGCTTGAATAATATATCAGGAAACATATTGTAAAAATAATGTCAGAAGACACTAAATAACTGGAAAGGCTACATCAGGCAAGTAAATCATGAGTAGAAATTCTAGTAGATAGAATTAAGTAACAATGGAAACTTAATTTTACCTTTAGCATCTAGGTTTTCAGAATAGGTCCAGGTTTCTAACACCATCAAAAGCCTACATAAGAGGTGGAATATTTTAAGAGCTAGAAAAGCACTTGCCTTCTAGGTAGATTTAATGAACAAGAAATTGAGTTGATCATAAGTTTAGTGCTCATGAAAACTGAAAACCCAAGGGTTTTGAGGCATCTACACACAGACATATAAAAAGGTTTATATCAAAAATATCTGTTCTTCTTTTCTGTATAATAAACTGCACATAAAATGAGATTTTTGATGACCTTTGGTGATGCTCTAACAGTCATATGGTGAAACAAACAGAAAACACAGCAAAGAATCATGGACAGAGTAATAGAAGGATGATAAACTGGCCCAGAAAAGACCAAGTGGTAAAGTAAAAGAATTTCTGAAAGCTCTGGCTTTGAAAGAGGGAGCAAATATACTGTCTTTTGTTTGTTTCTTTCTATGATCAGGCTCATGGTCTCTGCAAATAAACAGGACTGCCTCAATGAAATACACAATGCTAAATCAGTGTTTTCTCCAAAGGTAAGAGAATACAAAATCTGAATTTTTACAGTTTTGCCTATCAAGTGGTAATGATATTTTTCTCAGTGTGCAATAGAATTCATGTAGTTACATTTTTTTAGTGCAGCTGTCATGTCAAAAGCTTCTGCTTTTAGAAGAAATATTCACCACAGAGAATATATAGGACTTTGGTGTTTATAAAACCTAAAGTAGCAGTTTCTCCAGAAATAAAAAGAAAGATTATTTCTCATCTGCAGAAATTTCACAGCCAGAAAGAAGAGTCTGAAGGCAGTTGGAAAGCTGTATGACAGGAAGGCATCACAGAATCACAGTCATAGAATGGTTTGGATTGAAAGGGACCTTAAAGATCACCTGTTCCACCACAGTTGCCATGAGCAGAGAACCTTCCACTAGATTAGGTTGCTCAAAGTTCCATCTAGCCTGGCCTTCAGCAGTTCCAGGAATGGGGTACCCACCACATCTCTGGGCAACCTGTTCCAGTGCCTCACCATCCTCACTGTGAAGATTTTCTTCCCAATATATAATCAAAGTCTACCGTCCTTCAGCTTAAAGCCATTCCCTTCTGTCCTGTCACTACATTGCTTTGTGAAAAGTCCCAGGCTCTATTTTAGGCTCCCTCTAGGTACTGGAGGACACTCTATGGTCTCCCTGGATCTTGCCTGTATCCAGGCTGAACAACCTCAAGTCTCTCAGCCTGTCCTGTCTTCAAAGCAGAGGTGCTACAGCCCCTCTGATCCTTTGGGCTCACTTCAGCAGGCCCCCATCCTTCCTGTGCTGGATGCTTCACTCCAGATGGGGTATCAGGAGAGCAGTGGGGAGGGGGACAGCCTCTCCCCTTGCCCACTGGCCATGCTGCTTCCCACACAGCCAAGGACACAGATGGCTCTGGGCTGACATTGCTGGGTGATGCTGAGCTTCACATCAACCACTGCCCCTCAAGCCAGTCTTTGCTCTCAGGGCTTCTTTCATATATCCACGTTTGGAATTGCCCTGACCCAGGTGCAGGACCTTGCACTTGGCCTTGTTGAACTTCTTGAGATTTGCACAGGCCCAGCTCTCAAGGCTGCTGAGACCCATCTGGATGGCATCCAGAAGGGAATGCTGTCCTAATCCTCATGCAGATGGGCATGGCTCTGACGCTGTGCAGCTATTTCTATTTCAATAAATACCCAAATGCACGTGCAGGTGGAGACCTGGCTTCTTGCCCCTAGCCCGAACTCTGACACTAGGCTATGTCTGATGATATTATTTTAAAAAGTCATACGTATAAATTATTCCTAGTTACATTGATTCCTGTGTCAGTTTCCCCATTGCAAATGCTGCATTATGAAAGTCCCAAAAAGGATGTGTGTTTTGGGAGTTACTGATCTCAGACTACTTTGTAGCATACTATACAGAATTCTTTTGCCTAAATATTTTCTCAGTGTTTTCTGATTCTGATATAATAAAAATTATTAAATCACATTCAAACTATCAAGACATCTGTTGTGTAAGAAGCCAGGATCTGTCCTTTGCTAACATAATTGCTGCATTCCTTTGGTGATTTAATGCTGACATGTGTAGAGAAAGCAATAGATTCTAGTCTTGTGCTTATTTAAAAAAAACTATTTTCCTTTGTTATGTGAGTTCATTCTTTGATATATAGCGTGAAACATCAATACCAAAGGAAGGGGAAACAAATAAATTAAAACGTTTTTGTTTAAGTATAATTTGTCAACTAAAGCATTGCAAAGCACTTTTAAGAAAGCATTGTATCCACTGAGTACACACTGAAGTGTAATGGAGTCTTTCCACAGAATCCCTGGACTTTGATCAAGGCTTAAAGAATGAACTCTATTAGCACCCCAATGAAGCAAAATATGCCTAGTAAAAGTCAAAAGTAGAAGAGATACTTGAGTTGTACACTCTGATAGAATAATACTGTGAATAGAACTGAAAAATATTTTCAGTCTTATGTCATGTACCTCATATGTTGCCAGTCATAAATCACATTCATTTCAAGGCCTTGAGGTACTATACAGAAATCAGCAAACACTTCTAGTATTAGAAGAGTACTGAATGCAGCAGGATAGAACAAAGGTAACCTGCTGGACTCCTGCTTGCAGAAGAATGTAAGAAAAATAACAAAAACTCCAACTCTTCCACTAAATGTAATTCATCATTTTTTATTGACCATCTTGAAGAATAAAAATCACTGTTTGTCTTGGGGAAACTATATTTGGTTATTTAAAACAATTTGCTTGGAAATAGCTGTGAAACATTAAGGACAGCCTGAAAAAGAAATCTTTCAACTCAACATCCTGGCAGAATTATCTGATTCAGTGGTCAAATACTCAATACTCAAAATAATGGCCTTCAGAAACATTTTATTTGATTTACAGTAATTTTCTTCTCTTTTCAACTCTTTTAAAAACAACAGCATATTGACATAGTTTAATATCCCGTGGTTCAAAACAGTTCCAGGCATTATATGGAACGGTCCTAATCTATAAAATATGGTCTTCTTTCTACAAATCATTACATCCATGAGTAACTTTATGTGCAAGAGTTATTCCAGGGATATGCAGGGACTCTTTACACCTCCTCCCTTAATCATTCAGAGTGTGTACACTAAAGGCACACAGGTAAATGCTTGTGTAAATAATGCATCAAATTAAAAGGCTGGGGTGTTTCAAATTCACCTGTAGCTTTCATAAAGGCACCGTGACTTTTTAAAACCCTACTGATTACAGGATGCAACAGAGTTCATGCAGCAAGTAGAAAGCAGCACTGAAGAAAAGAATGGAGAAATATGCCTTGAAGTTATCGAGATTTGTTAAACTGTGTGAATGATAATTCATACCAACAGTATGACTAGTGTAGAAATCAATTCTGTAGTAGTAGGACTATGATGATAGAGGAGGGCAGCTGGAAGTGACAAGCAGGAGCTGCATAGGAAGAGAAGAAAGAGGGTTATTTAGTGAGACACTTGACTGTGAGGGGTGGTTCCCCATGTCGGTGCCATAAAACTGTTTGGAGTGCAGATAGCTAATGCAGTGATGCTGGACTGTGGCACTGACTACCGAGTGATGCTGTGGGATGACAGATGTGGGAGCTCCTGGCACCGCTGACAGATAATTAGGGAAATTGGCAGGGCTGGGGGGAAGAAAGCTGAAATCTATTGTGCACATAAAGAAGATGAAAACCTGTTGTTGGGAGGAATATAAGGGCTTTTATCTCCCGTAAGTAAGGAGGGAATTGAAAGCTCTCTGATGAAGGTTGGAACTTAGTGTCAGAGAGTGGAAGGTAACCTGAATGATGACAATTTGCCAAGCTTGAGCCTGCTGCCTTGTAGAGAGTTTGCCATTTGTAAATGAGAAGCTTTCAACAGGAGAGAAATATAGAGGCAAAAATACAATTTGGTGTCTGCAAAGGCGGGTGTTACAGAGATTCATGAAAAACATTGGCAAAAAATGCAGTGTAAGGCTGAGTGCTGTGATCTTTTTTAAGATGACTTGGAACTTAATCAAAGTTAACCACAACAGTTCAGTTTTAGCTGTAATAATAATAATAAACATGGCAATGTACTTTAGAGTCTTTCAGTCAACTTCCTCTGGAAATCTCATGCCCCGAGTGCCTGTCACTGCTGTAATCCACATTAAGCAAACTCTCCTTTGGACTTCAGGTATAGACTCTGAAATTGAGAGGGATGTCCATGTAGATTGGAGTGTCAAATACTGAAAGAAAACACAGAACCCGAGAATAGGTGTGCTTGTTCAGGCCAAAGGATCCTCCTAATACTCTACCCCTAGTGAGCGGAGATAGGGGCAAGGTGGCTGGCAGGCATAGAAGAGCCTAGACTCTGCTATTACTGTGCTAAATCAGGTTGGTTTCAATCACAGGTTAACGAGAAAACTTTTTATAGCTGTGGCCACACTTTACTGCAACATATGTGCATTTTCTTCACTCATATAAAGTGTACTTGAAGGAATTCATTTACCTTGTGTTTCTTACCTGGGCATTCATCATTTGACTGGTAATTATAATGACTGTTCTTTGTACTTGGATTCTTTAGGGAGTGGGCTGTAGGTAAAGTACCTTGTATTCTTTAGGTGTTTATATCCTATTAATTTCATTGAGAGTTAGACAACTAATTAGAAGGTACATGGCTGAAAACCTTTGATAAGGTAGGCCTTTGTTTCTGCAAACAGATGCTATGCTGCTGATAATACAGCAACAGAGTGAAGTTACAGTGTGGATGGTTTTGTACATATACAAGGAGTTGGACCCTAGAGAGTCCAAGACTTTTTCTTTTAAAATGCCCTGCAAATTACTCTGCAACTTAGTGAAGTTACTCAAGCTCAGCAGATCTCAGTTCTTCTCTAGCCACTTTCAGATACCAACATCTGTCTCTTTTGAAAACACAGTATGGGCAACATTTTCAAGATGTTTTTGGAAATAAAGGACCAGATGACTACAAATTAATAGAAAGGTGAAAAATAGATGCAGATGGCAATGAATTTTATATATTTCAATTTAATTTCTATACAGTGCACATATACACTCTTCTTAATTAGGAAGGGAAGCAAAACACTTTCTTGGGTTAAGGTACAGTAAAGATTTGTTTTCATGACTATCTAAATGTCTTTGTCTCAGTAATACAAATACCTTCTATGCTGCCTTCCACAAGTCCAGACTGAAAATTAATCTCTTTGAAACTTTCTTTTTGTCTCCTATTTCTGGCTCCAGATAGTGAGATGTGTATTTGAATGGGGATTTTGGTTCTTTTGGGGGTATTTAGATGTACAAATCTGCCAAAACACTCTGTCTAAACAGTCATTCCCCAAGAAGTCTGTGAGACTTTTAATTTTATTATTGAAGTGAGTCTACAGATAAAATGGTTTCCTTGCCTCTTATGTGCAATTTTCTCATGATTACACTGGGGAGCAGAACCTGATTGTATAATAAAATTTACTTGGTATGCAAAATTTCAGATATGGAATCAATGAAGGTGCTCAAATGGAATTTAATGGTGATGATGAGTGACAGATGAGAAACCAGCTCCCTCTTCTAAACCTAGACTAGCTCAACGAAGCCATTGAATTGTAGGTGTTCACTAATTTCAGAAATGCCAGTGATTGCTTAATTTTAGTAAATTCAGTAAAAATCCAGTAAATGCAGGTTTTAAAAATGCAAATCGTGAGCTTTCTCAGAAAGAACTGCCTCTGTGTTTATTTTTCAGAGAATATATTAGACCATATATTCCATTAGACAATATATATATGATTCATGTAGTCGATGCACCGTGTGAGCTGTGATCCCCGTGGGTGACTGCCAGCAAGGTGCAGGTGAGTTAGTTTAACTGATAATGAGGTAGACACGGTGTTATGGATTATCTCGTGAGCAAAACAGAATCAACTTGAAGAATTTTTACTGTATCTTGTTGCCAACTAAACCAATTTTGTAGTTGTTGATTTGAGAATTCAGAGAGAAGGAAAATATGCACAACAAACCAAACCCCGAGGAAAAGACTTGGCCCTTGCTTTCAGCTTAAATCAAACACTGCTCCACCCCACTTCGTGTCCTCAACTTTCCTCAGTTTTGTTCACGTGTAGCACCCAGTCCTTCCCAATTCCTCTGGAGAGCAGATGGGAAACAGAGGGTCCAGGATTAGCACAGAACCATTCCTGCCTGCTTCTCCTCTGGGCACCCACAGCTGGGGTCCCTCGGGGCTGCTTCTGCCCCAGGGCAGCTCAGAATTGGTTGTGAGTGGCCTGGGGAAGTTCATGCCCTCCTCAAGCACAATATGCTCTTCTCGACTTTAACAGGAACTGATAAATGTATTTTTTGCAGGTGGCTTTGAATTTTTTTTTTTTTACTGACATCTGATAGAATTTCAGAAAATTTAATCAAGAAGTTAAATTCCTGCTACATAGGGTAGCTAAACAACAGCAAAACACTAAGAAGGGCTGAAATACAAGTTTCAGTCACTTGCTAAAAGCGAGATTCTTTCTGCAGCAGTGCATGAAAAGGCATGGAGTGCAATGGGAGGTGCAGCTTCCTGGATGGATGTAGGGTGTGACAGGAAGATAATATCTTGTTAAATATCTTGTTTTGGTTTTTTGAGAATAAGAATGGTGGATGTCCTAGCTGCAGCTCATTTACTGGGAAGATTTGGTTCCTTTTAGTTTTTCCTCACTTCTTTTTCAGAACTGCTACTTGGGCTGCATTGGCCATTACAAAAGTAAATTTGGACATAAAGCCTGAAATCCTAATGAAGAGAAATGAGATGCTAATGGAGACACTAGGATCAGGATCAAGGTCATTATGTACGGAAAACAGCTTGCTGAAATGGCTGTTTTAAAAACCTGAGGTGAAACATATATAACCAGTATTTTTCTTCTGTGAACTGAAAAGCTTATTTCTCTTGTTAATGAGAAACATAATCTTTCCGAAGTTGAATTTTTCAACTGGGTTTATAGAGTTGCCCTTTCTCCCCTCCCCCCCAGTTGCTATCCTACTTTTAGAAAATGATACAAAGATTTTCTTTTCATTTTGCAACATGTGGCAATGAATAAATACCCTTACTTGGATTAGAGACCAATAAAAGTTATGGTAACACTTTTGCATTCAGGAATACTCTTCAATTAAATCCCTTGATATGTAAAAGAACACTCCTTCCCTCAGTATCTGTATAAAACCCTCCAACAGTCCTAAGATTTTATATATTACCCTGATTTCTGCAGTGACATGTTGATTATGGAACTTTTTCTGAAGACAAAGACTACATTTTTTTTCAAAGATAACTTGCCCTCAGTGCTGTACTGGACTCAGGTATACACAACTGTATTGTGCCTTAGCAGAAGGCAGTGGATGCAAAAATAAATTCTTTTAGCATAACTGCCTGTAGAAGTTATTTGGGCTGAGTTATTTTACCTTTCATTTGCAAAGGGCTAAAATATTTCTGCTCAGCTGCATGCAGTAACTCATTAAAACGTGGCAACACCTCCACAAGTCTAAACCGTGTGTGGCTTCCCACTCTGAGCAGCTCAGTCCAGGTGCTCATATTTATAGGATAACAATCAAGCCAATGTAGTCACAGGATTAATCTTATGTGGCTCCAGATGTGTGGGAATGAATGTGTTTATATGTAGGTTCACAGAAATAGCTGATAAATATTATTTTATATCAGTAAGTATTAGAGGCAAAAAAAAAAATAAAATAAAAGCTTACACCAGCTGCACTTGTCTTATACAGGGAACCAGTTCAGGTTTGTGTGTGCAAAATAGCAGAGACAAAAGTTTCATTGGGATATTCCCTAAGCCCTGTAGTGAGATGATTCAAAGACTGATCTCCCAAAATAACAGAAATACAAGTTCTAAGAATGCCTCATTAGTAGCAGGTAACATATGCATAACTGAAGCACATGCAAGTTTTGATGACTTCTTAATGCCACATAATGGGGGAATCAGGGGGAACAAAAAACCCACTAAGCCACAAGCGATGAGTAGCTCTAGTGCCACAGGCCTTTACAGATTTCCTTGTGGTTTAGCTGGAGCTGTAGGAATGACCTTTGAGTGTTTTTATGCTAGTGACTGCATGACTCGTTTTTGTTCTAAATGCTGCTAAACATGCGGTTTTGCTGTGCCTGACCTTGTGCCTTATTCACTGCAACTGTTTCAAGTGACTTCGTGGGAACAGAATCACAAAGCAAAAAGCTTTTCCATGGTGTTTATCCTTGGACCATCTGAGAGCTCAATGACTATTAATATTCCACTGTTGTTTTCTTATAAGGAGACAACATGATGCCCATCTTACATACAAAACAGAAGTTCAGAATATTTCAGATTAAAAAACCAGCTGAGCCGCGGTACAAAGAGACCAGGATTTTGGATTTCATGGTTTTTGGCACACACTAAGTAGCAGCAGCTGTGAGGGATCAGTGCCAGGCTGGTGGAGCACCGCTAAGTGATGGTACTCACAGCAATCAGTGCTCAGCTGCATGGGGTAGGTGCAGATTTTCAGGTGTGGCTTGGGAGGAGCTTTAGGAGCTTGCAGGGGTAAAAAGAATTTGAGGCAGCACACAACGTTTTAAGGAGTTCTCTCTGCCCTTCTGTGGAGATTTGTCTTGATCAGACCTACTACTAGGATTGTATTTTCTTGGAGAAAGACTTCTGATTTTAGGGAGACTGTTAAGAAATGCTTGAGGAGTCTGAACGCAGGGCTGGCGAGTAATGTATATGTGATGTTGTGTCTAAATTGCCTTTACCCTACCTAATGGAGAATACAGATTATGGAATGATGCACAGAAATGAAGAAGACGGGTGTTTAAAGCTCTTCCTCTTCTTCAAGTGACTACGCTCAGGGAACATTTACGTGGTTTGTAGCTCTTTTCTGGGGATAAATAACCTATGCTCAAAGGCTGTGCAGAAGTCTATTATATTTGCTGTAATGGGGTACCCAAAAAAATGCGTGGAAATACACAAGCAAAAACAAGTGCTCTTTTTGTATGAGAACGCTATCTGAGTTCTTACTTGGGCAGCACGGAACCTGGTTTCTTCCTAGCTGTGAGTTGTCTGCTTCCTCTAGTTTTTAGAGTTCTCTAGTTCTTTAGACTTCTCTGATGATTACAGTTTCTTTCCTTTTTATAGCTTAGTGCAAATTCAATTTTATGATCCTGCGGTTTTTGGTCCTTCTCACCTCCCTGCATTTCAGCCGTGTTGGCCTCCCCTTTGGTGGCTCACACTGTTAAATGAGTGTGAACGCGGTGCTTTTAGGTTTTGCGAGTTTGCAATGCTTTCAGAATATGGACAGAAACTTTCTGCTAATGGGGAGAGCTGCTTGCTAAATGAAAATATTATTCTAGAGTCCAAGGACTCTAGAAAAACTCAGTGGTTTAGCTGTTATATTGTGCTTAGCATATCTAAGTAATTGTGCTGTAATTTTTACTTTCTGAAGTTTTTGAATTAATTTTTCTGAACTGTTTAGCCTGGAGAAGGTACTTGACAGGAGATGTATAATCCAGAAGTGCTACAGTTCTGTAAAATTCTCAACTGTCAATGAGGAAGTATTTTTAAGGTTTTTCCACTTTTGTGTAGAGTGACTGTTATAATCAAATAACCTTCATTACATATGGTAAAATCAACATCTTTTTAATAGCTTGGTGCATAATCCTTTCGAAAAGGAAAATAAAAATGAATGTTTTCTTGATGGAGTCTTTCTAATACTCCAAGTGGTAACAAAATCCTTGTTTTTCTTTTTTATTCATGTCTTTTTGAAGAACCCCACTGGCTGTTTGAGTTTTCTCCTTTGAGTTGTGGAAGCTAGTAATGGAAAAGCGTTAATTCCTTAGGTCGCTAATGCTCCTCACGTGTGATAAGGTTATTCACTATCGGACTCTGGTTTTGTCTGGTTTCATTTTAAGTGAGACCTATTCTAGGACTTATGCTATTTCTTCTGAATGACATTTCCAAAGCTGAAAATGATCTGATTATCATGCATAGTTTTCTGTTCTACAATTTAAACTTTTATTTACTTTAATTTCAACTAACGTTTCTTAGTGAAAGCTTTTTTATGTGAAATAACTTTCAGTTTCTATTAGAAGTCAAGGTATGTTTATTTTATTTCTAGATGTTTACGTATGCTTCTAACAGTTATGTTTCCTGCCAGTCTTTTGTTTCCAAACAAATGACTTAAATCAAGTTAATATTTTAAGGTTTTCTCTTCTTACTCTTGAATTAATTCAGGCAATTTAGCAGGTGTTTTGTCTCACACAAATTATTTGCAGTTTGGGTTAGATTATGGATAGCTTGTATTTATTTGTTCTTGAGCCAAAGTCCTGTAACAAACTGCCTGTGGTAGCAACTGGTAACCACTGGACCCTACTGAGTCTGCCAATGCATGTGAGTTGGTTTTGGTCAATGTTATTATATGGAGTCATGTACTATCGAAGGAATTGAGTTTTGGTTGGATTGGTTTGAAGTATTCTAAACAAGGATATCTCTACAAGTTTTCTCTCAGATGGTTACTTCTCTTGTTTTGTAGCTTATGGAATCTTTAATTGTGCTTTGTCTCTTGCTTAATCCTTCAGCCTTCTATTCTTGTGAAAGCAGTATTTGTTTTAGTTTTAGTTTTGTTTTAGGGGTTTCACTTTTATTCACAAATTATCAAGTTTGTCCCATCTCTCCCTACACTACTCCCCGCCCCAGCATTTTCCCATTTTGTTTTTCTGTCCTACACTAGCACTCCAGTCAACGCCTTCTGGTGTTTTTGTGTTAATTCAAAGATACCATTACTCTAATTTCACAGAACGTGGGGAGTTTTTCTGTAGCAGCTTATTTCTTCCCACCCTTTATCTCTTTTCATTTTCTCTCTCACCCGTGGCAGAGAGAACAGCTTCACCAAAATGGCAGGTAAGAGGTTCCTCATACTCATTTCTATCAGTTTTCACCGCATGTACAAAATAAATTTGATGGACCCTTTCAGGTTCCCTTAATTATGCTTTCAGTAATTGCAGCTGACTCCAGGGCAGGCAGGTGTCAGGAAAACCCACAAACGCCGGAGGCTTATGTCCGAAAAGGAGACAGAGGAGTCCTACAAGGTCCTGCAGCTTCACTGGAATCAAGGCAGAGTCCAGCGGGGCACACGCCCAAGGGCTTTTCTCTCTCGGGCTTTCGGGGGGCGCAGCCTCCTTTTATCCTGAACTCCCGGCCGCGTGTTGCTCTCTTCCTTTCCCCACTGCCTGAGGCACAGGGAAGGTCCAGCCTTCCCGAACCCCTACCACAAATTCCCCCCTTGAACCCGCTGTGTTACCCCAAAGCTCAGAAACTCAGGCTGGGCAGAGCCGTGTCTGTTTCGGGAGCTGTCTGGGCTCTGACAGGAACCTGCTGCCCAAAGTCAGGAGAGACATTGGGACCCATTCAAAGGCATTAACACCCACACCCTCACCCATCAAACTGTAGACATTAGCACACATCAGGTGATCAAGGTAGAAATGGGGCGTGAGTCTTTGTATTGACTGCAGTCAGGGAAACCTTTATCTCTGGATCATCCCGATCTAGTGGGTACAGAACAAAAGTTGTCAGGCAGAACAGATCATGTTCCTGCTTTAAGACTGACAGGGAATATGGAGGTAGCATTAACAAGAACAGGCAATTAACTTTTTAAAACACTTTTCTCTAGGATTAAACTTGAACGATTTTTTTTTTTCTCGTGATTGTCACCAACAAGTCATTGAACCCATTAGATTTTATATGGAGCTATTCACATGACATTATATATGGCAGGGTTCTTTCTGTAATGTGATTGCAAATTAATCGTTGTTAACAATCTGCTAATACCAAACACGAGCACCTGCATGAAATAAATCTGTCTGAACTACTCACTCAAGCACTTCTGGACCTGGGAGAGCCTGGTCTACTCCCAAATAGAGGTACCTAAAATAAAAGAAATTAAAGTGCCCTAGGATATGAACTCCAAATGGTGACTGTAAAGGGAGTCAGAATAAACTTGTGTGTAGGTGCAAGATCACAGGTGAAAGGACTGCTGTCTTTAAGGGTAGTTAAATACTATTTTTTTTGTGGCACCAATAAGCAAGCTGGCCTTCAGTCCAAAATAATCTATTATCTGTCAGCTTAAAATTTAGCACAAGAAAAGCTATATTTTGCTGTCTGTTGCCCATGGTGATATGTAGGTGTTAGTATAAAGAAGAAAGGAAAATCTTGTGCAAAAAGTGTTTCACTGCACGTGATGGACATGGCTGTAATGGCTGATGAAAACTGATTAATGGGAAAATGAGTCTTTTAAGTCCAATTTTATGCCTCTATCAGCATATGCACTTTTAAGGAATAGATCTCAGTGCTTATGCAGTGGCTCTTTATAGCATTAACTCTATTAGGCTGGAACAGTCTAGCTTGAAAAGTAATAGACACCCCACTGTTCAAACTTTAAAATTTGACTGCGAGTTGGTTAGTGTACGTTAGAGTGCAGCAACTCAGGGGTTTGCTTGGTTAAGAGAGATGGGCATAATAGATGTCATTCCTTGATCAGCCTCAACATGTAACTGTTTTCTTCTTCAGGCTTTTCACATTAATCTGCCAGCTTCATTTGTCATGGAACAGAGAGTACTGACCCTTCAAGTCTTACAGCTACAGCTGTGTACAAAGTTTTATCAAGGTCTATACCAATAGTTTAAGCATCTCCATTTTGAAGTGAAAGTAGCTTTTATTTTGCAAATTTTTCAGTAGCTGATCTCTTCAGTACTCCCAAGCCTTTGTCTCCATTGTGAAGTGAAATGTCTTATTTAAGGCCCAGCTTGGGTTAAGCTAGAAAGGACTAAAATGCCATTTATCGAAATTACTTTCACTTGTGGAAGAGAAGGCTTGTCACAAACTCTTCTGCATATAAATAAAACTCACAAAGGTTGAGATCTTCGTCATTTCTTTGAATCCTGAAATTGTTTGGGGTTTTTGTTTAGATTCACGATCGGTTGTTTCTTCATGCCAATAAAGTTTAATGACTGAAGTGTCAGGTTGCAACTTTGTAAATATTTTAAAACAACTTTTCAAAACACTGAGCAGTCATAAACCTACCAGAAGACATTT
The DNA here is from genome assembly GCF_052056855.1 of Sturnus vulgaris. Classification (NCBI taxonomy): domain Eukaryota; kingdom Metazoa; phylum Chordata; class Aves; order Passeriformes; family Sturnidae; genus Sturnus; species Sturnus vulgaris. The sequence goes on along the minus strand of NC_142248.1, from coordinate 6,856,863 downwards.
TGAACTCTCCCAATCATTTTGGTAATCGGCTACAGCGTTCTGATAAACACAGAAAGAACACTTTTGTGACCAAAGAGAACTAATTTTACACTCATCCTGATATTTGCCTTCTTTAGCCATGTTAGTCCCACTGCTGCTCAAGCTGGTTTGCTGAATTCCTATGCAGACAAGTAAGACTTGAAAGGAAATCTGGAGTTTAGGCTGGAAGGGAAATGACAGTCTCTGGAGAGCAGGAATATTGATGAAACCGTACCTCAGGCATTCCTAATTGAAGTCAGAAAACATGTAAATAAAAACAGTGTAAATAAAAAACTGCTGATGGGCACAAGTGGTATAGTCAAAGCTCCTGGACAATAACAGCATTTGAGTGGAAGAACTGGTTCAAGATGTGTGCTAATCACAGCTTCCAATTGTTCTAATTCTTTCTTTTTTCACCTGAATGTATGCTAAGTTAAAGGTCATGAAAAGATTTATGACCAAATCAAATTAAAATATTCTTGCTGCTTGGAAAAGAAAAATCTTCTAGGGAACTTTAATGTATTAGTGCAAAACCCTAATCTTCTTTATATCAGTATTTCTTTAGTAAAGAATAAATAAATCCAAGGCTTTAGTTTAATAACTTATCTTGTTTCTCAAACGGTGATCAGTATTTAAGGCTACCAGTATATGCCAACAATCCAGATGTTTTTAGCAAGTGCTTAATGATGTGAGAATAAAGTCTAGACAATTACTTTAAGTCTCTTTTCACTAAAAGACATGCTACACACTTTAATTCTTGCAACCCATTTCTCTAGAGGAAGGAAAAGATATAATGGTCACAGAGAAATGCAAGCAAATGTAAAAAGGATGCTCATATTAGCTCAGGCTGAGGGGGTGTGTACTGGAGTATTCTCCTTGCAGTCATAGCTGCTGAAAGACAGAAAAAAGTAGGGGACAAAAAAAAAGTACTTTATCTGCTTTGTTGACTAGAGAGGAAAAAATACAATTTCCTTTGAAAAGGGTATTGGGAGTGCTGTGGCTGAACAAGTATATCAGAATATAACAGCCATGTAGGGTTATAGGCTTTGGAGTCTGTGGGCATAGGTTTTTGATAGATACAGATATGTATTTTTATTTTTGTAAATGCTCATGAGCTGAACTGCTAAAACAACCATTGTTTTTCATGCTTTCAAACAAAGCTTTAAACTCCTTTCTTATCTTTGAAGGAAGAAAAGTAAGGAAAAGTACTGAGGTTTTTCCTTCTGACTTTTTATCAAGCTGATTTTTTTGCCTAAGACATTAAGGTTGGAAAAGCTATCTCTAATAGCACAAAATCAAGGTGATCATGATTTGTATTTCAGCATTGCAGAATTAATTTGAACTTACAGGCTTGAGGCACAGAATTAAAAATTTTAGGCAGAATTTTGGAATCTGATGGTAAGTCTGTTGGAACTGCAAATACCCACCATGTAAACGACTCAATTTTTCAAAGCAGTTGGTGAGAGAAAAGCAAAATGCCACTGCGTGAAAAGCCTGTCTTTATTTTAGGGCAGTAAATAGTGAAATATAGTGCTTAGTGTGTTTCTCAAATTCTGAGGAACTCAGTTGTGTTGCTCACTAGATCGACTGTGAGTTTTAAGATATAAAAGACATGAAATATCTGTTTGCTGCAGTTTTCCTGCAGGAGAGGATTAGGATGAAACTGTTGTTATTACTACTACTTATGTCTATTGCAACAGTAATGCACAGACTGACAGAATATTGTCTACAAAATTCTGGTAACAGTAGAAATCTGTTTACCACTGGTCTTGAATACAAACTTTACAAACATTTCACAAGTGAGCTGGCAATTCATTTTTCTGTTTGCTTTTCCACTTTCTTTCACCGTTAGTCTCCTGAAAAATCCTTATGCTTAACAATAGCTTCACAACTCCCAGGATGAAGGTCGTTGTGATCATTTTTTCCAGACCCCCTCAGCACTGAGGTATCTCCGATTGAGATATCTCATTGTTCAGGGATGCTGGGCTGCCTCAGGAGCAGCTGCCGCTGCCCTCTAGCAGAGGCAGGAGGAGCTGCGTGTGCTGTGTGCATTCACAGCACTCATTGATCCCGGCTTTAAGTTAGGACTGCACCAAGCCAAGCGGTTGACGAGAGGCTGGTGTGTATTTTCCTCTGATAATTGTCACTAGGTGTGGTTATTTAGGCCCAGGAAAACTTCTTCTGAGAGTTTTTTCCAGTCCAGTTTTCTCAGGATCTACTAGGGTTTTCTTCCCAAAGCTAACCATGTTTCTCTAACGTAAACATAAGAGAAGAATTAATAAAAAAGATAAACACCCGCTGGATACGTGAGGAAAACATGAAAAATAGTGTTATTTTCTCTAGACCAATCAACTGTATTCTGTCCCTGAAGTAGTCAGTAACTCTGTTTAAGCAGGGTGTGTTACAATAAACTCATCTCCTTCCTATCCTGAGACATGACCATGCAGCTGTGTGTCCTATTTCTGCCATTCCAAAGGGTTAAATCCTGAACCCACAGCTACAGCTAGGGTGCTCATCAGTGGTACTGTGCACTTTGGCAGTTTTGTGACTCTTCAAACTTTATCAGCCAGAAGTGCCTGGTTTGTACTGAGTGCCAGCCTCAGCCTGTCTACAGGGGCCTCTCTGTCATCTTTCACCCCTGCTGTGGTCTTGCTAATACTTTCTCAGTGTGGAAATCATACTCATTAATATGACCTTTCATAAAGAAACTGAAAATTAAGAGGGAACAAGGGAAATGGTTGCAAATAGCATATGGCATTTGGAGTTCACTAAATCAAATGATGGCAACATAATAAAAATGTGAAACATTGCAAAAATATTTGAGGGCTTTTGGAGGTTTTTTGTGTGGGAGCATGTGTGCTGGGTCAGTACTTTCTCTGTTGAGGGCTTTGCTGAGCAATAAGCTTGTGTGCTTCACTTGTGCTGAATTTCAGAAGTTTTCAGAGGAGTGATATTGATATTAACTGACAGGTCATCAAATTCAGCTGAATGAGGTGAGGGCCAGAATGAGAGGGAACTTAAGTTTCCTTTTTTTCCCCCCTTGGGAGGTGGGATGGGGAAGGGAGTGGTATATCTGATTTATATTGAATTGTAAACTGCCTTTGTTTTAGCCATAATGGGAGAACATGAACAAAGATGCTTATAAGACTGTAGTAATCAGGGGAGTGATGAGATGGCCAAAGTGCAGCCTGTTTTGGAGGAAAAAACCCTGGAGGTGCAAAGAATGTTTTTTCCTTTTGATTAATGTGAAAGTAATAAGCAGGTAGTATGGTTTTGAGTTAGGACAAAAGTCCTTGCTTGCACCTTTAGGATTGTGATGAAGAATATTTGGGAAACATCAACTTATTCTTGCACAACATTTCTTTTCCCCCCTTTTTTTAACATATATTGTGTATTATGGAAATTAGAATGCAACTTGGTTTAATTACTTTTGCTGTTGTTCCAGTCCCATGGATTGTAAATATTAGGTTTATGAATAGATTTAATCAGCTCTGGAGCTTTTTAAATATACTCAAGCAATTCTGACTGCATTTAGGAAAAGGTTGTGGAAAAAGTTGTCCATAGTGTATTTTTGTCTAGACATGAGGCCTTCCTTAGGAAACGTTAGCTGACTAGTTAGAACTAAAAATGTATCCCTGATGAAGTTGTTAATCTGCAAAATTAGCAGCAAAATTACACATACCACAGTCTTAGAAGAGAGAACATGCCATTAGCTTCGTTAATGGCATGTTCTCCAAGTGGAATGTCAGTGCAGTGCTGTACTCCTGTGGATGCCCGTGGTGTTTTGGTCACTGCATGAGGTGGAAAAGGTTAGTGATGAGCGTTTGAATAGAGCAAAGTCAGCGTGAAGGGCAGGGAGATGCATCAGGGCTTCTCAGCGTGAGCAAATGAGTCCAGGCTGCTTATGGTAGAAGACTATGACTCTGTGAGTGGCACACTCAAGTGTGCAGAGCACTCCTGTCTGACTTTGCCACTCCTTGTGGCACGGATAATTGAAGGTTGGCACACTGTGCTTGGGAAACACCACCATTTGCTTCCCTTGGTCTGATTGCTGCCTGTGACAGTGACCAACACAGGCAAAACTTTGTCTAGGTAGCTCTTCAGTCCAAGCTGCTGTGGCTGCTTGTGTTCCTATGTGGATAGGCACGTTTGTGGATGAGCAAGAATCCTCTCAAAGATCCACAAGTCAAGAAAAAAGCAATATAAGATGCAGTGTTTGGGAATAGGATGGAGGGTGAAAAAATGATAGGGTGGAGAAGCAAAATAATTGCAGCAAAGAAAAAAAACAGTTAAAATTTGCAAATTCTCCTGTTGGTTCAATGGACTTCTATATAAATAAATCACTTTAGATTTTAATTATATAGCAATTTAAGCTGAAAAAGTGAACAAAAGCCCAAGTGGTTATGTGTGATTTGTGAAATAGTGCAGGTCTTCCATCTTCTGAAACGGTGTCCTACATTTTTTCCAAGTACCACAGCCTCCTTCTCATGCTGTGTGCCTTTGCAAGTTCACTGGCTGTTAAAACTGCAGGGTTTGCCTAACAGTAGAAGACTTGGACTCCGTGTTAGTACTAAGTACTGTGGCTGCAGTGCTCATGGACAGTGCCCTGTCACATTGCAGTCCTTTGTGCTACAGGAGCAGTAACCACTGCCACTGTCAGTGCATCCAGGCTGCTTTGCCAGCTATCCTATGGTTGGTGTACCTAAAACCCCTCGAAGCACTTGCACCATGTTCAATCACCGTTTGGTTGCTAAAGCTTGCAGTGGTAGCTGTTTCTGTGGTATGAGGCACCAAATTCATTTTATGTAGCTCGTTCTTTAGGGAGTTCTGTCAAGTGCCTTTGGCTGCTCAGACCCGTGAACTGGTTCCTTAACAGTCCCTCATAGTTATAATTTACTGTAGTAATCCCAGAGCTGCTTCTGAGGAATGGTTTATTTTTGCTTTCATGTTTCTGAAGGAGTCTCAGTCTTCAGTCTCCTGAAGGAGTCTGAAGTGTCATCTGCTGCAAAAAGCTGAAATTATGGATGACAAGTGAGACAGCAGTGTTTGCATCCTGAATCTGATACAGAGGGTCTGAATTACCTGTGGGAAAGCAAAGGCAATATGACTGTTTTCATATTTCGTGAGTGAATTACAGCTAGGGCTTGTACTTACCACAACAGAATACTCAGGTTCATGAACCAATGCAGGTCAGCTATTTAGGTAATATATGGAAAATCTGTTTTGGTTCTTGGACTGAGAACTCTCAACTCATTTCATAAGTGAAAGGTTTTGGCAGAGCAATTCTCACTAAAGGAGGGAATTTCAAGTACCTTCGTAAATGCAGTGCTGGATGTCTGCCTCCACTGACATTCTAATTTTTTCTTTTCCTGCCAGAAATCTTTTCTTTTCTAAAAATATTTACTTGACTCTGCATATTGCTGCCTAATCTAAAGATGGATAATATAGTGCTGATTTTAAAATCCCAACTGGTTCAGGATATAAGAATGACTTTTAAAGCATTGCTAAAATGATCTGTTTGGAACAAATTTTCTAACTGATTATGCTCTTCTGTCTGTAGTGTGGTTTCTACACTGCCAACCCCCCACTCCCTCCCCCTATAACCACTGCTGCCGTCCTAATCTTCTAGACCATTTAGTACCCTCCTCTTATCCTAAGTAAAACACAATTGCTAGCCCTGATATTCATTAGGTGATAATCCAGATTAATTCAGACTTTGATGTAGGAAGAAGTTCTATTTCAGCTGCCAAGAAATCCGGATCGCCCCACGGAAAATGTACACACACATGCACGTACACACAGGCGCACGCAGTATGTAGAACGCCTTAAAGAAACTGTAGCTAACCACCTTATTAGTATTCCTCCCTCCTCTGTGTTTCACTTGCAGCAACAGAGGGCTGAGCAAAATGCAGTAGAACAGGGACAGAGACAGAGCTGGCAATCATCTCGGTGCAGGCTGCTGAATGTAGGGGGTGGGGGGGATGCAGCAAAGCAAGATTAATAACCTTGCCATAATCCTGTGCACCCTGGAAGGAGATACCTCCGGTGACTGAGCTCTTCTTGTCTTGATTAATTGGACCGAGTGAATGAGTGGCTGGCAATCCACCTGGTTTGGAGGCGACCCCCTGGTTTTGCTGCTCTCTGAATCCTCTACCCATCTGGGAAGGTAGCAGTGAGACATACCATCTGCAGCACACACAGCAGCTACTGGAGGCTACTACTGACAGTTTGCACTACAGTTTTTTGGTGAGCGAGAAGCCAGGTATATTGTACAGTAGGATATTTCTGTGCTCAAGCTACCGAATTTCACAATCTGGTCCTTCAGCAACCCCCTACGCTCGCTTATCCAACTGCCTTTGAGTTCTGGGCTTACTTTTGGCATAGTCTCCTGGACGCATTTTGCTGGGGATGCAAGAGCAGTAAATGGAACCTCTGAAAACTAATTGTTTTGCTTCTGTGCGACTCGAGAAAAAGCTAAAAGAATCGCATCCACTTGGAGGAATTTAAATTTCTCTCTGAGAAGTTTATAGAGGGACTGTACTAAAGGTAAGTCCAGGGGATTGTCTACCCCCTCTGTTTCCTCATTTGTTTCCTGCTTGCTTGCTTAAAGGAGGGGAAAAAGACTAAAACATGAGTACTGGGTGCATAGAGTGTGGTGTTTGCAAAGTCTGTGCTTGTAATTTGCATCCCTTTTTTACCTCCTTTTCTGCTATTTTTTCCCCTCTCCTCCTTGCCCTGCCATTTGCACAGTAAAAATGCTTGCAAAATAATAATCTATAGGGCTCCTGGAAAATGTTAGTTAAATAGCACTATAAAGCTCCTTGTATTTCAAAGGTATTAGAATTTCTAGGAAGAGAAATCTTTTTTATTAAACAAGCTAAAATATTTGGGAAGTATCTCGAATGGACAAGAAATATAGCTCACACAGTATCTTCAGTAGAAGCCTCCATATTTTCATAAATCTTGTCTAGTTTTTTCCCTGCATTTCAGTCATCTCTGGAATGATGAATATGTAAGTACAAAGCTGTTTCTGCTGCTGTTAGCCAAAGGAGAAGGTAGCAGAATAGAAATTTGTGGATTTGTGCATCCACTTACATGAAGTTCATCTGTTTGCTTCTCATTAACCTTTTGAATGCTGCCTTTTTTTTTTTTTTTTTTTTGCACAGAATTTATGCAATACGTAGGACCAAACAGTAATAACACTTATGGTAAAAAGTGCCAATCACAAATGGATTCTTGTGGACCATTAATTTTTGGGATGGAGATGCTACTAAGCATTCAGGTGACCAAAGTAAATGCTTCATCCAGCATGGTTCATAGCACTCCAGAATTTCTGGATCTCTATCAGTTGCATTGCTCTGGTGTTACTCAGTATTTAAACCTGGCACTTTTCCTCCCCCTGCACCCCCTTCCACCAATGCAGTTTCTTCTGTAACAGTATGACTGTTGTAGCTTTTCTCATCACTCCATTAAATAATAGAAATAGAATACCATTGTAGTGCAATAGAACCAGAGCTCTTTTAGTTGAGCTTTTTTTTTTTTTTTTTTTTTTTTATTGCTGCACTGATAGTACTTAGCATTCCCAAGGAGGTAAGCAAACCATCTGTAAATACATTTCAGAGATGCTTCGTTCTCCAAGTGCAATTGCTAGGTACTCATGCCTTTTCAATTATATGAATATGAATGACTAATATTGAAGAATATGGTATCTCCTTGAAATACTGCATAGCTGGATACATACTGTGAAAAGACAGGGACCAAATAGAGTTTTACTGAAGAGCCAGATGCTCAGGGACTTCTGTATGTGTGTATACAAATGTAAGGTGTGCAAAGAAAAGGGGGATTACATCAGATTTTTAAATACAAAGACAGATCAGATAGGATGATCTATTTCGTACAAAGAAGTATAATAACCCTTGTAATAGATCCTGTGTTGTAAAGCTAAAAACTTAATGAAAAGGCTCTGCTTCAGAGTAATCAAATCACTTTATATTATTGCATCCTGTCAGTCAGTCCCTCTATTTCCCACTGGTTTTGCATAATAGCTTTAAAGATGGATTAAGGAAGAAAGGAGAACTGGTTATAGGTGTGCTTCCCCTCATTTTCTGGAAGTGATGCTTCTGTGTTGCATGTGCATTTACTGTATATGATTATGACAACCAGATCTGTTTCTGGGCAGGATGCAGTTTGCCATAGTTTTCCCTTGTTGTACTTTCCTAAAGCCCCAGTTGTGTGCTGCACAGGGATTTTTTTCACCAGGCAATGAGCTGTGTTTTCTTTTACCTGTGGGGAACAGTCTCTGTGTAATGAGGGCTAAAAAAAAAGTGTATGTGTGAGATGACAACTCCTGACTTTTAGGGTCTTACCCTGGTTTTAGAATGAAGTATCAAATGAGACTATCAAAGCAGAGATGTTGACTGGATGAAAGCAGGGGACAAATGTTCTGCCTGGAGATGAAACTTTCATGTTCTGGTGAAAAAGACACATTTTTCTTCACTTCCACTTCTCCATATTCTGATGTATGGAATAAAACTTAGTAGTGTTGCCTTACACTGAGTGGAAGAGCACTCACCTGTATGCTGGGACAGGAGTATGTCATCCCTCTTTATGGTGTCCAGCTGTTATTAATCATCTGTTTTTTATGCAGTCATGCTTTTTCATTGTCTCCTTATATTGCAGACTAAAGCAAATGGTGGTTATTTGGCATTTGAACAGGCTCACTGAAGAGGAAACCTTGTGCTTCTCTTCCCATGTTCCCCCAGTTGTGTTGGTTTAGTAGATATTTCATTAGAACTTTTCTAGAATTTCAATTCTGATTTCATAATTATACTGTCACACTTGGTATTTTTGGTGTTATTTTTATATGTCTTATACGTGATATTGTACATAACAATGTTATCACAAGATCAATTCTGTTTTCGGATACTGTTGTTACTCTTATGGTAAGAATGGAAATGAATAATACTCAATTTTAGCAGGTTTTATGTGGGAACAGGCTTTAGCACCAGTTGGACCGTGTGTGGGTTTTTTGTTTTTTAAAAAAAACCCCAACCAGTAGTCAATCTGTAAAAGGAATATTGTTTCATTTTAATGATCCTCGAATTTTAATTGCCTTTCATAGTGTCATGCCCCATATGCCTTCAGTGTCACCTAATGTGTAAAACGTTTTGGGCTGCCTGTGTGAGCTCAATCCACTGTGCTTTGTGCATCTTGCTGGAAGATGCCAGGGAGGGCTGCACAGGTCTTGCAGAAAGTGTGTCATAGGTAAAGTGTCTCAGTAGGACTATGGGTACAATGAGGTTCTCATGAGCTGAATTGTCTAAATGTTGTTTTAAGATTAAGTGGAAGATAACAGAAATTTCTTTTTCGCTTAGTTCCAGTTAATTGAGCAGCTTCCTTTTCTTGTTGCTGAAGTCAGCCAACCAGGCACTAACCTTCTCCAGCACATGTTTCTGTGTTTCTAAGACCCAGGGTACTTTACACATGAATTCTTTCTTTCTTCTGAAACAAGCTGGGCTGACAACTGGTAAGGTAATCTTGAAGCAGTGCAGTGGTGTAGAAGTAAGGGGAGGATGGGAAAGAGATGTACCAGCAATTTCAAGAATTAAACCAAAATAACAAGTTCTGTGGGATGGCAGAACACATCGTTTGGATTGCTGACTCATTGTGTTGGTCTGCAATATTATCTTACACTAATGTGATGACACTGGCCTGGTTTTGAAGTAAGGAGGCAGAAAAGAGTAGTTTAGCAGGAACACATGGCTTAGGAATGTGTATAACTTGCACTACAAATGGTCTCGTCACTGGAAATTCATGCAGGTGGACTTTAAGTTTCTTAACTCTTTGAAAGAATTAATAGCAAGTAAAATTCACTTTTTGTCACTTGAAGAAAAATGAAGATCCTTTGAATTGACAAGTTAGGTGAATGAAGTAAATTGCATTCCACACCCTCCCTCCAGCCCCTTTCCCTTTTACTCTTTCCCATTTCTTTTCATTCTGTGTCCAAGGATAATGTTTAGGAGTGAAGGAGACTCTAAAATTCATTTTCCTGGGCTAGCAAGCAAACATGGTAGGTAATACACTGCTTAAGAGTCTTGAATCTAAACCCAGTTAATTTTAACTTCTAAAACTAATTTCAGTATTCCTAGTTGGAAGTGTGAAAGTGAAGTTTTTTTGGGAGATCTGTTTAATTTCTTAGCTTGTCAAAAAGACAGTTAATTGGATTATTTAGGGGAGACACCCACTGTGGATCTATTGTTATTTGTCTTTCCACAGATTGAGGTAGCTAAGAAGGTATCCTCTAATAGTAAGAGTTCCTTTTTTTTCAGATTAGTGCAGAAGTTCATGTACTTTAGAGTTGTATAATGACAACTTTAAAAATGAGAGAATATGTTTTAGACACTGTAACTTTCAGGAGTGGTCCAGAAGAGTTGTGTTGAGAGCATGGTGTATATACATAGGTGGGATCTGCTGTTACTTCTCAGATTGCTGTGATAGTGAAATTCTCCAAGAGGAGTTCAGATGACCCAGGGGTATGCCGAGTTTTCTACAGCCATTTCATATTGCTAAAGAGGAAACTTAGCGTGTCAGTGTTCTCTCAGTCTGCAAGATGCTGCTGTCTAAGAGCCCTTGCTGCCAAACTTAGAGTGGTTACATAAGGTAGAATCCTATTGATCCTGGGGGAGGGTGGTGGGCAGAGATTGCTTCAGAAACTGGAGATTTTCTCAGAACAGATACTGCAGAGGCAAAACTGTAGCAAGAAATCTAGGTCTCTTCCCAGTGTGTATTGAAGAAACTTTTTGCACAGACAAGTCTTTTGTAATTTGCCAAAATTTCTTTACTTAACTGGCCGTCAGTGGTCAATATTCTTTGTATTTTGTGCCTTGCAGAGGTGGACAGAAAGGTGCAAAACAAAAACATGCTTAAATGAAGCTCATAACTGCAGATGTGAAGGACTTCTCTTCCTGCATTTTTTTACATATCTTTGGGCTTACAGACTGTAGCCAGCAGGTTTTTGCATGAGGCCATTGTAACCTCTTGGGTAATTTTAGATGCTTTTTGGTAGGTTAAATTTATGTCAAGGACCCGTGAAGTCCAGCATGTACTAGTGAGTATGTAAATCTAGGGATGGCACCTCTTTGTGTGATTTTCCCCCTCATCATTTACTATTCATTGGTTAAACATTCTTGAAAACATCATTAGTAGTTGGTTACTAGTTGAAGGGACAAAGCTAAGGTGAGTTTTCTGAGGGTTAGGCCTTTCTACAGAGACTTTCATGTTGGGATTGCATTCCTTTCAAACTATTTTTCATTTTCTCTGGAGCCACTCATGATAACGGTGCATTTCATGTAAACCTATAAATCTTCACTATACCCTTTGTTATCTCAGGAAGAAAATAATGCACTTTGAAACTAAATGATCTAGCTACTTAAAATCTGCAGGAGTAGCTGCCTTGCAGAAAGTTTCCAGGAAAACTGGAGAGAAAAGGGTGGAATAAGGTCAACTCAGAGATGACCTCAGAGGCAAAATTAGTTTCCTATTTTTGCAAGAATACAAGTAGGGATTGTGTTGGCCAGACTGCATGAGGAAGCAAGTTTTCATTTTGCATGTATTTTTGGCTGGGAGAAAATGGGTTGTAGAATGTTCTTTTAAACATTTCAAGTATATGCTTCAGAAATAAATCAGTTATCAAGTCTCCATTTTAGTTTTGAATAAAGCTAATAACAGCAGTGGTGTTATTGAAATTCCATAAGGGATATGGAGCTCTCTCGAAAAAAGCTTTGAAAACTTAAGGCTTGGACTTGTCTAGGAAATTTGAGCTACAATTCCTTAAATAAAGGAATATAAAGTAAAAATAAAACTCAATTCAGAACAGAACTTAGTGGAAGTGCTGCCCCACCAAAGACTCTTCAGTTATTGTATTACAATTAGGTTGTAAATATTTAAGTCATGTTCTTTATCTATTCAGATATGCAATCATTCCTCTCATTAACTAAAAATAGGTAATGTTTGGATCAGTAGAATTCAGAAAACCTGAAGCAAACTGAGGCATGCAGAAGAGGTAATTTACTATGTTGGTATGCAAGAGCCTAAGTATCCAGAAACAGATTTAAATCAAGTGACCAATACATTGAAAATCTGTATTTTGTAGTAGAACTGAATGGATAAGTCTTTTCATTTCTGGAGATCATGAACTAGACCTCAATATTTGGCTGATGACATAAAAACTGCCGTTGTCATGTCTTCCATGGAAAAATATAAGCCAGAAGCGTGTAAGCTTTGACCCTCTTCAGCAACTAAAAAAGTAGGAATAGCTTTATATTATCAGCTCTAGAATATGCAGAGGAATGTGTCTGAGTTAATGTATGGCTGAATTCATGTAACCTGTGTCATCAGGAAGTGAACACTTGTCTTTATCCTGTTCATGTTCCATATCACACCTGTTCCACATGTGTTTTTTTGCCCCTGAAATTGGCAGGGGGTGCTCGCAGTGCAGCGGGCTGTATGCAGTAGCAGGCAATTCTTTTCCTGTGACCGGCAGGAGAGTGTCTGTGCTCTCCACTGGAGAGCAAAGTGGTCTCGGGGAGCAAGGATTGCCCTGGTCCTCCTTGGCTCTGTCCTGCCCTGCAACTACCGTGTGATACAGATGAGTGCTAAGGGAGGGAGTATAGCCTGACTTGTGAGCTTTTCCTTCTCCTCCTTTGTCATTGATATTCAAGGCTTGCTGCAGTAACCCGGTGTCCTCCTTTTCCAGAAGTCACAACCCTTTCAGACCACAAAAGATCCCTTCAGACTGGGATTCCCTTGACAATCAGCTTTATAGTTTAAGCAGCTTTATGCAATACTGACAACAGTGACAGTTGAGAGAGGTAACTAGGAGACTTCTTGTATTATAAATACTTGCCTTGGGAGTGTGTGCTTAAGGGTCCTAAGCTGCCTAAAAGAGTCTCTTAATCTGCCTTAATTCTTCTTATTATATTCTTTTTCTGAAGTAGGTGGAGATGCACAATCTTTCTTTTCATTTAGATGAATAGAGAAGTTCCACACCTGTCTCATGAAGATTATATTTTTATGTGATGTTATATGATTTATATATTCTACCAGCCATCTTTACAGAATTTAGAAAGAGGAGAAACTTGGGGAAATATCTGTCAAAAAACCTTATTTTTATGTGATGTATTTTCCCATTTGAAATTCAAGTTTTGCTTTGAATCATGATCATTTCAATTACTTTTCCATCTGGAATGTAATGGAAGATTCTGAGGTCTAGCAGTGAAGAAGAACAGCTTCCTTATCTCTGTGACATAAACCTATTTGTTTGTCTCTGTCTAGCAATGAACCAACTTGAGATACTTGTTGGTATCAGCAGGGAACAAGCTTCCCCAAAACCACCCTTTTCTTTATGTTTTTGAGTATGGGAAGGGAAACTGTAGGTGACTGTAGAAGAACATAGGACACCCTATAATATCATGGCCTTGAGGATATGGTGGAAGTAGAGATGGATAAAGTTACTGCCCTGGTATTTGTAAATATTTACTTTGCAGGTAGAAATGAATTTTATTATTATTGAGTGAGGAACTTGCAAGAATGGGTTTTCTAAATCTATCAATATTTGGAAAAACAACATTCATTTCTGAATGTAACATGAGTAATTATTCCCTAAAGTTCTTTTGTCCTAGTTTCATGTCTATCATACAATGAGAATGCTCTTTTAATTTTTTTAAGCAGAAACCATGCCTGAGCTTTTAGCACTTAAATTCTTTGACTTCTGAACATTGCTGATGGTTGTCTTTCTTTCCATATTGTTTAACTGTAATTGGTATATTAGATACATTGCATAATCTTATTCAGGCCCTTGGGCAATGGAAATAAGTAGTACTGATAAGGATATCAGTTTATGAGAAGATATTTGACCTTCAGTTTTTCTGCAAATTATTGTCTAAATAGTACTTTTCAAGTGTAGGTGCATTTCTGAAGTCAGGCTCAGAAGTGTTTAATTATTTAAGCTTAGTGGTAAGTACCACAAGAAGCAGTGGAGAAAAGGTCACTGGAGCAAGAAGAGCCTGTCTTCTACAAAAGGCCCTGATGTTCCATTTGATTTTTCCTGGGATAATACACACTAGGAAACATTAAGAATTTAAGGTTACATGGGCTTTTTACCATTGTTAGTAATGGGACTGGAAATTGCCTTTTGTTAGTGTAATGCTGTTTGAATTTTTAATATTACAAAGCAAAAGATGCTTTAATTGTTTCCTTTTCTGAAACAAATCATGAATATGCTCCTACACTAAAAATGTTTTGAGCAGGACTACTAGTGTAGTGCTATGGTGGTTTGGTTTTCTTTTAACATCACATCTTAAAGGCTGCTACTTGAGCTGTTGGGACTTTTTTCAAGTTCTCTAGAGTCTCAATTTTATTTTTATGATTTGATGCTGTTATTGAGAAGGAGTCGATGTGTGGGTGATTTGAGATGAAATTGTGTTTTGTTCTTACATTTGTCCCAGACTGGAACTCCTTTGGATTCTGTTGTTTTAGTAGACAAAAGAAAACAGTACACCTCGATAGTCTTATTGCCCTATCCATTAAACATGATAATGCCCAATAGTACTGGAAATAGGCACTGCCTTTAAATCTAGGCTAGTGCTCTGGCCCTCTTGGAGGGAGCAGGCTCTTTCTCTATGCCCACTGACATTAACAAAGTTCACGTAGGTATGGTCAGAAAAAAATCATCTTATTTGATCTACTATAGGTGTATGCGGCTATTTTGTGATCTGTCTTACTTGCTTGTGCTTTCTCTGTGACCAGTTTTCCTGTAGGGTAAAAAGTGTATAGATTTATGTACTGTATAGGCTACTAAAACTGTTAAGTGATTGCATTATGCTGGTTAATTGCTTCCCCCAGTGCATGGTTACTACCCCTCAGGACAAAAATGAGAAGCTTCCCTGCCACCACTTTGTGTCCTTCTGACACTCGTGCTATTTCTGATTAACTTGTTTTCTCTGTATTACAGTAGCAAATATCTTTAATGGCATTTCATTATACATATAATGCCTTAAGTTTCACCAAATGAGGAAATACTTTTATTTGCTTGGGCTTTCAATTTCTACTTGCAGGCATTCAGCAAGCAGTAATTTTTTTTAGAATTTGTTGTTGAATAGCTGATAAAATGCAATCATTTTGTGAGATAAAGCGATACTTCCCTTTAGAGACCATACTATTTAAATTGGCAGAACTGGAACAAAATGGGATGCCCAAGCAATGCATTTTTGTAAGGGTCAAGACTATGGTTCAGATATTTGGTCTTTTGTTACCTGTGGCCTTTAGTGCCAAAATTATTCTATTAAGCTGCTCATCCCCAGGCAGGAGTGAGGCTCAGTATACCACTGTTGCCTTGCTGCTGCCTTTTGCATTACCTTCATTGGCTAAGTAGGTTTAAAACTGCACTGCAGTGGTGCAGGACAGATGGAGAAATGGATCACACTGGAGATGCCTGCATCTGAACTACCTGCAACAAGCCCTAGCTAGACCTGATACATCTGCTATTCACATTGGATGAGGGCAATAAAAGAGGATCACCATGTCAGGATAGTGGGCAGCTTTTGTCTCATTAGCAAGGTTAGTTTTGAGGTTTTTTTGTAAATATTGTCATCTCAATTCATTCTTGTTCTTTGCTTGCTTGCATGCCCTTTGCTGGTAGAGATGGAGATGAAATATGCAAGCAACTTCTGACTCATCCAATTGCACACCAGCTCAAGAATAATTTGAGAAGGATTAAGCAAGAGTTGAGTCACTAAATCAACCACGTTCTGACTTGCTGTGTTGGAGGCTGTGTCTCACTTTCCATTGTTTTGCATAGCCACTCGTTTATAGCGAGTGTGAAATCTGTACAGCAGCTTATGCTAATACATCATGTTACAAATCCTGCTCTGCAATTGCAGGGTTGATTCTGCTTCCCCCAAGGGCAGAAACAACGAGAGATCAGTTTGAATAATAGAGATGAATATTACAAAACCCATACAGATGTTGAGCTGCTTTAATTGCTTTGCAGCTGCATAGGGAGACTTGAGGACAGACACAGCTCAGAGGACACTCAGTGGTAGAACTCGGAGCAGTTGGACCATCCAGCAGCTCCAGGACTCAGATCCTACAGCAGTCCAGCCAGCTGGTCCCAGCAAAGGCTCTGATTGTGGGGTTTGGTAAAATAACACCTGCAGCAAGAGTTGTAATGAAGTTAGGATTATGGTGCCTTCAACCTTATAGTCACTAATTTAGAGCAATCTCAGCCCCCTGAAGATGATCCATGTGATGTCTAATGAATATGAAGCTTATCAGCTTCCATCAAAAAACAATATGACTGTGGTGATGACTCTTAAATTTATGGAATATAATAAAACATTAATACAGCATATTCCCGTTGAATTATCCTGTAGCATTTAATGTTTAGGGTGTTATTTTGTATTAAACCTGATTTGATGATTCAAAAATAGAAAATTATTATTCAAATGTAAGTTTTCAACCTCATCCACCTTAGTATGTATTCCTTTACAGAGCAAATATGTTTAAATTTAGGCTCTTGTTTACAGCTGGAGTACATAACACTGATATTTTACCCCTTCACATGTGTCGTGGTACAGAAGATTTGCTTAAAATGGTTCATAAAGATAGTGGCTTTGAGTTCTAACTTTGGAAATTAATGCATTAAGAACTTGCAAATTCATAAGAAATGATGAAACTATATGGGGTTTAAATTTTCAATTCTTGGATACGATAGACAAAATTTAAATTATGTTTACATTCATTACTAGGTTTGTATAGTCTCGCCTTAGAAAGTTTTAAAAATAATTTAAAATTCCAAATCAGAATAAGAAATAGCAGTGAGTCCTTCAAGACAGTCCCTACCATCCTCTGCATAAATACAACTGTGATTTAAATACAATTAGTAGCATTTTAGTCTTATGATGATCTCTCAGAATGAAGTTGTCTATATCAAAATACTTTGGGCTAGTTTCTTTTATGAAATAACTTGAACTGTCTTTGCCTGTTGACTTCAAGTCTTCATAAATACAGATATCCTTCTTGTCTCTGCAGCCTTTGCGGTTCTCTTAACACTTGATGACACATTTTCAGACTTTATTCAGAGGGTAACACAATATTTATTTAGAAATCCATTTCTGTTCTGACGTATACAGCTAGGACTAGTGTGAATGTGAACCTATACGCTCATCTATTTCAGAAGTTTCAAGTGCTTCTGTCATGATCACTTCTGCTACAATATAAGCTGATTTTTCTGTCCAAAACATTAAAACTTCTTGTACTTGTGAAGTGAACAATTATCAGAAACTTTCTAGATTACTTTGTTTCAGCCTATGGAAAGGTTAAGTTTCAGCTGCCATTGGAACCCGTGTGCCCTGCCTTGTCTCAAATATTTCAGTGTTTCACTAACCACAGACATTTGCCTCCTCTCCCATAGAAG
This sequence comes from Sturnus vulgaris, assembly GCF_052056855.1. Classification (NCBI taxonomy): domain Eukaryota; kingdom Metazoa; phylum Chordata; class Aves; order Passeriformes; family Sturnidae; genus Sturnus; species Sturnus vulgaris. Next base: position 6,839,372 of record NC_142248.1, on the reverse strand, counting down.
CTTCCTCCACTGAGCTTCCTCTGCAAGTTTTTACAAAGACTAGAGACCAGCATTTAAAGACCATTTAAGTGAGCCCTCTGTCTGCTTTAAATCTTCTCATCTCTTATTTTTGCTATTTTTTCTGGACTCCTTTCTGAGTTTTATCACCTTGCCGCTAAGCGAACCAGCCCAGGTGGTGCTAGCAACTCATTAGTTCATTAGTTGCAGTATTGTTGTCGCTTCACATGCTTATTGCAGGCATGTAAATCCAATAAAAATCAGTGAAATTACCTTATCACCTCTCCCAATCTCGTCCCTTCCTTTTCTCAGAGCAGTAACTTCTCTCATACCGGCATATATATAATTTATTTGTTACCTGCTTTGGTCTGAAAAGCCAGCTAAGGCTCAGGGCGTGAAGTGCTGTGTTAAGATGTTGATGACTGTGACTTTACTGAATCTGTTCATTGAGTATGGAAGCAATTGAGCAACAGAACAATGACCTCGGCTTACCTCAGACTCTGATGTGTTTGGGGGGAAAAAAAAAAAAAGACTTTAATGTTTAGAGAAAGAAACAGGCAACTTTTGTTTGTGGTGTACTAATTATATCACCTCCTCTGATTCTTGATTTGATGGGGGACCCTGACACAGTTTTGTAACTATAATGAATAATCATCATTTGCACCTTGGAACAATGAAAATTTTAACACATTTCTTTCTCAAATGGAAGAACACAAATGCTCCATGCCCCTCCCCCACATTATATTTTAAATTTTTAAAAATTTCTTTGGCACAGAGTTCTTTTTCCAGGTTGGATTTAGTTAGTGTTGAGAGTCAGAAAGTAAATGACAATACTTTAGATTTATAAAGTACTTGTTCAGTTCCTAAATGAACAATGACTATTTTCCCTTGGAAGAGGGAGACTCTATGGCTGGTTTTGTTATAGGTAAAACTTGGTTAGTTTGTTGGAAGTTGAGGTTGTTAATTTTCCAAGTTAATTGTTGCCCTGTTGTGGCTTTATGAAGTAGTTAATTGTGTTTGGAGTTAATTGAAATGTTACAATAAGTTAAATTAACCTTGGTTAAAAGTTTAAAGGGGTCCACGATGGCGTGGGGGTCGTTCCCGAGGGCCGTGGTAACACCTTGAGAGTGACGTCAGTGCAGTGACATCAGCGCCACGAGACGTGATTGGCGGAAGGAGCGGTCCAATCACTCGACGCCCCGAGAGAATGGTTGGACAGGAATGAACCGTGATATGGACCAATGAGAGCCCCCAAAAACGGACCAATCACCACGGGGATCCAAACCCCACCAATCATGGAGCGGGGGGAGGTATAAAAGGGGCTGTTGGGCTGCTGCTCTCTTGAAGCTTACTGACCCATTCTGTTCTAATATGGGTCAGCATATTGGAGTATTCTGTTGGTGTAAGCCCAGTGCAGTACTGGGTATTCCAGTGAAAAAGATATTATAAATGTTTCTTGAGAAAAAATCCACCTGCATATTGAAAATGTGGCAATACCATAAAATTATAGTGAAAATGTACCATGATTTATTCTGTTCCACATGTTAAGGTATTTATCTTTTTGTTCAGGGTGTAAAGGATGAACAAACAGTTAAACGCATGGCAAGTTACTGCCAAATAAGTCTTCAAAGGACTAGAATAGAAGTATGAAGTAAAAAGTCTAAAAATCACCATTCTCTTGTTTTTTTTTCTTTAGCTATGAAGAGTAATGCCAGTGTCTAAAAGAAATAGTTTTCTGCACTGTAAATGATTCTTTCCTCTTCTTCAAACCAGACTTTTATTAATAGTTTGTATAGTTGTCAGTAATTTCAGAGCTCTTTTGAAAACAGTTATTTCGTCTCACTTTGTGTTTTTATCTGTGTAAACTTTGTCCTTTTCTGGGAAGAAAGACACTTTTCTTTCCCTCTGGAAATCTCACTTGACATTTAGCAAGGGATGTTTGTAAGGATGTCAGATTGATGAGAGCTGTTTGCTGAAGTTTCACCATGTTCATTCAGCTGAACAATATCTGTTGTTAACAGCTATAATTATTATGAGCAGGTTTAAAAGGACAAGCTTATTGCTGTACTTTGACATGATGCTTTTGAGCTGCTGGTTATTCAATAGTAATACTTGGCACATTAGTTTGCTTTTTATCATCAAAGTGCTTATGGATATTTACTAATTAAGTGCATCAGAGGCTATCTGTAAGTTCCTTGGTTGAGGGCAAGTAAATGACAGCTTATATTGTACAATTTGTGAGTGTTTGGGCTCATTATGACAAGGGAGAGATGGAGATGTGGCCCTGTAGTTGAGGTATGACTCTGGCTGAAATTTGCCTGGGACTTTTAGACTTTTTTGGCTTCACATTTCTATATAACCTGTAACTATCAGTGAATCCTTAAGGCTGGAAAAAAAACCGTGACCATCATTGAGTCAAAACAATCAAGCTTTTCTTCTCTGGTAAGACAAGGCAGCACAGGTGTGGCTCTGAAATCAAGGTGAGGCAGCACTGGTGACCTTACTGACGGTGCTGGAAGCTGCTACAAGTAAGAACTTCCAGGAACCTTGGGAAAACAAAATGACTTGGAGTTACAAATGTGCAGTATTTGCAATACAAGCAACGTGACCCACGAGTTGTATTGCTGAATTGCACAGTTCTTCACTTTTCACCTGGGACCCCTTTTATCACACAAGTTGCTGGTGCTGGTTGTTCTGCAAAGAAAAATGGAACATGCCAGCTTACTTGGGCTTAACACAATTGTCATGTGTCTTCTAAAGTTTCTTAGCTAGCCAAGCATGGGATGTGTAATAAGCAAGAGATTCCTGTCCAACATCGAGTATATTGTACTTTATTATGCAGATAGCTCTGGGCTGATATGTAATCAGATATGTAATCATTTGAGCCCAGGCTCTAGTGACTATTTGTGCTAATTGATAAAAAGATTGCTGCATAGTAGCCTAAATGGTAATTGGGCCATATGTTAGGAAAAGAAAGCACGTGTTTTGCCAGCTGACTCTGTTAAATGTACCTGACAGAACCAGACGATCTCTTACCTATGTGTTATTTCTTATGTATGACACAGGAAACTAGAAATCATAATGTAGCTAAAGAGGTGCTAGAAATGCAAAGCTCTTTTTCTGAAGTTTTTGAGAGAACATTGTGTTTGTGGAAGTATCTTTGTATGGGTCATCCTGCTGGTTTGATGTAGAAAGAAATATCTACATCAATTTGTCTTGTGGTTTGGAGGGAGGTCATAGCAGGTGAATTTCAATATGTTAATTTCAAAGCATCATAAACTGTGTGATTTGCTGTTTGGGCATTTATATAAATCATTGCAAAGAATTATGGAATAATGTTTATCTGATTATTATTCCTGGTTAACTGAAATATGCTCAGACCAGCTGTACTGAGCTTGAAACCACATGACATGAGCCTGTTAGACTTGTGAGCAGTTATCAAGAGATCTCAAAAATGGATTTTCTTAGACCTTGTGTGTTCCTTTTGCATAAGCAAGCAGAATTCACTTTGAAAACTTCTCCACGGTTACTAATTCGTATTGTAGCAATAATAGCCACATTAGTTTCACAAAGCTTACATGTGTAGTAGTTGACTCCTCATAATTTGACACTTATTTGGACACATAAATCAGAAGTGAGCTTTTAAAAATTGAGGCCTTTGTTCACTCTGTTATTTAAATAGTTATTATATTTTAGCTTTACACCTTCTCACTCCCTGCTTTATATATCTGCAGCTCTGGACAAAACATGGCTGATGATCATGAGACTCTGGCTGCTCACTGACATTGCTGGAAGTTGTAGTCCCTGTCACTATGGTCTGACTTTTTAGCTGGCCAGGTGTTTTTCTTTCAAGTACTGAGGTGCTGATAAATAATTATAGACAAGATCATTCACCTTTCTGTAGGTTTGCTAACTTCCTGTGAAGCTTAGCCCCCACTTTACAGCCTCTCTTTTGATGAAATTGTCTGAACTGACCCTGATTAGCATTGTTAGGGTGATTCATTATCCTTAAATACACAAAGCTTCTGGGTGTGCTTTTTAGGACTTCTGTCTATTTAACTCTTCTGTGATGTCTCATATTATTAGGTGTTATATTCATTTTGGGAATGATTTCTGGTGAAATGGAGCTTATGAAGGGAGAAACAAACCCACTAGGAGGCTACAAATTAGGATAGATAAAAGGATAAGCTTCTTTAGGTGTGAGTTTGAAAGGATGTCAATTGTCTGTCCACAGAATAATCAGCTGTACTTGTATAGTTTTTGGCAGATGTCTAATTTCTTTTTAAAGACCTCCAATGATGAAGACTATACAGACTCCCTAGGCTCATTTGTCCCTTACATGAAGCTAGTGAGCTGTCACTGAGAAGCTGGCTGTAGAATTTCAGTATTACAAATACAACTATTAATGCAGTCAAGGCTCTCATCTGTGCACCAGTATACTTTCCCTTATTGCCATCAGCGTGTGCTAGATGACTTTACAGATGACAGTCCTTTAACCAGAGCATGGCAAATTCTGCCAGAGGTTAACATTCCCAGGCCCAGTATACTCCGTGTGTTTTACCAGACTCTTGCTGGGAAACCTGGGGGTTTGCTTTTGCTTGGTACTGGGGAGATTGCAGGCATTCCTTCTGGAACCTGATTGAGTAAAGAGACAGCTGCTAAGGACATTCATGTGAAGAAGCATGTAGGATTTTTTTTCTTCCTAGCATCTTGTGGCTTGCTATTGGGAGTCACTTTGCTTATAACTATGTGATCTTCCCTCCAGCAACTGAGTGTGTTTTCATAAACAGAACATAATTGATTTGATAAAGCTTTATGTGAGTAGGGATGTTTCCATACCCAAAAGGTAGGGATACCAGATAAATGGTGAGAGCAGATGGCACTGCCATTATCAGAGGAAAACAGCTAAAGAAGTTGCTTGAGAGGGGGAAGTGAATCAAAGAATATTGTGCATAAGCATGCTCTCAGCTGTCTTTGTATACTTAGCATTTCAAATTCAGCTCTTACCTACTCATGCTGCTTTTGCTACTTTGCTCTGCTTTCAGCTAGAGCCAAGTCCTTCCTTTGCTTCACAGACAATGAACCATGGCAGAGCTGTTGACCTAGGAGGCAATTGGGTGGGAGGACATAGTCAAGAACTGGTCTCCCATGGCTAGAATCAGCCTCAGAGTACTGAGTAACAGAGATGGGATCCCCAGACCAGGTGGGGATCATGCCAGTTGTGGAAAACAAGCCTTGCTCAAGCACCTGAGCTAAGCAGTCTCCTGGTTTATTTATCCAGGTGGGCTGTCCAGTTTTACCTCCCGTGTGTTTAGCTGTCTATATTTATGAAGTCTTCATAATGTTAATGCATGTTGATCAGTTTTCCTTTTTACAGCACTGAGTTGGTGTAATTGTCTCTAAGATGAACCAAGTTAGTGTCAAAACTTTGGCTGTGGGGAGAAAACGCAGTCCAGTGGCCTTAGTTTGGGGCTAGAAATGCAGATTTTGGTGTGTTACTCAATGATTTGTGATTGGTTTTTGTCACAAAGTCATCATCCAGCAACAGAAAAAAAATGGAAACCCGAAACAACTTTCTGTAAAGCTGACTCTAGAAATGAAACATTCACCAGTTTTGTCTGGAGTTTTTCTTGGTTTTAAAGTGGTTGGAGACATTGGTGTATGCAGTTATAGGACAAAACATTTTATCATGTCTACTTTTCATGTCGCTATTAAAATTGTATTTCTTATCATCCAGCTGTGGGTTTTTTCTGATGTGAATCCTAGTTATTGCAAATGTTTTTCCTAGACTTTTTTGTTTAGATTTTTGAAAATATAATTGAAAGTATTCCTTCCCCATCCTGAGTCTTTATTTTTGTTTTGTGGCTGTTGACTGTTTAACGTATCACGTGTTAACTGCTATTTCTACTTGCTATTTTATTACATAGGTTCCTAGGCTCTCCAGAATGTATTTCTATTTTGCTATTTGCTGTGCAAATGTAGGAGCGAGCTGATTTCTCTCTGCAAGATTCTGTGCTTTCATGTGTGACCTGGGGGGGCAAAGATAGTTGAGACTCGGAGAAGAAATTATACTGTGTGAAAGGTCCTTAGTATATTAAAAATGATGTACGAAAAAAAAAAAAAATCTATTTTAAGAGTCAGGCTCTCTATTTATAGTTCTTTGCACACCTTTCTAAGAGAGACATTAAAGCTGCATCACCTGACGGTGTCTAGCAGTCATCTCTCTGAGAAGATGCTCTTTGAACGCCGGGCGATGAGAGCTCAGCAGCAGCAGCAGCAGCAGCACAGGTTCCTTAGCTCGGAGCCCTTCGCTGTCCCTTGGCCGTGCCGCTCCCGCCGCCGTGCCGGCCGCCCCAGCGCTCGCTGCCGGCTCTTGCCGGCCTTGCAGGATGCTGGAGGCAGCGGGAAAGGAGCTCTGCAGTCCCTAGCGGTGACAAACAGCTCCTCTCCGCCTCTTCGTCTTCGGCACGGCGGCTGCCCGGCGGTGAGCGCTGACGGGCGGCTGTGCTCAGCGCCACTTGCTGACCTCCTGTGCTTTTGGCGTGCTGCGTTTGCCTCCTTAGCCGTGCGGCTGCTGCTTTGTGTCACGCTTGCAGTACGTTCTCAGCAGGGCTTCTCTGTCCTTCCAGTTCTCTTGTATAACTGTATTGCAGCGTCTTCATCCTGGGGGAGCTGCTGCAACTGAAGAACAGCAGGAGAGAATAAGTTGCTTTGCGTGGCTTGCTTGTTTTCCTTTTACCTTCGGGCCAAGTTCTTGATACTGTAAAACAAAGTTTTTCTCTATACTCCGGCAGAACCTGTGAGCACTCTTTTAATGCTAATTTTTATCGTTTTGGTGTGACCCAAGGTAAAAAATGTCTTGTTACTATCAACCTGTGTACCTTCTATGAAAAATGCTTGTGAAATGTCGTGTGGGTGCCGGAATATTCGTGATATAGATGAGGATGTAAATGTCCAATACCAGCAGTACTATCAGATGTTGCCAGGTACTGCATCTCCTCTGGTTTTCCACCTTGTCTCTTAGCTACATTTTATGCTGATGCTTTAATGGAATATCTTGCAGTTCTGTAGATGTTTATTATTGTTGTCTGGAATATATTCTGCTGTTCCAATACCCGCCACCTCTTGCCCCTTGCTTGTGACTTGACACTATGCAGAGCAAAGAACAGTTTTGCAATCCGGTGTGTGCCAGCGGCAAATGGCTTGGTGAAAACAGCTCCAGTGACAATTAGCGACTTGATTTATGTCTTGTATTGAGCAGGCAGGGTACAAATGTTCGTGTTTCACCAAGTGTGAAGTAGGACACAGCAGATTGGTAGGGTCTGCAGCGAAGGACAAATGTAACCTCCAGTGGGATTTGTATCCGTGTATCCAGGTTGCTTTCTGTCATCCTGTAACCAAGGGCTCAGAAGTCACATGTCTCTTTCTGCAGTGTTGATGCTGTAAGTGGAGTTGCTTAAGGCTGTATATAAAAACCTCAATACAGGTATAATTTAACTATTCTCTCTTCAGTTGCAGAAGAGTGAAGAGCACTGTCTCTGTACCTTGTCACCCCGTATGTGCTGCAAAAGATTTTTCTGTCATATCTATACCCACATGTATTTCATTCCTCTTGCATAATTCATTGTTGAAGAATTTGCATTTCCCTGAAGTTGAAAGTTCCAAGAGTGCATTGTAATGATGAGAGAAATGGGGGCAGAAGAAGCTGACTGGGTTTGGTTTTTTTTTGACCCAGCACTTTTTATTTATTTATTGTACAAAAATCTCTTAACTAAGAGGCAGTTGAACTGGTGCCAGTGGAATATTTCAGACTTTAAAAGTGACAAGACCCATTTATATTCATATTGGAAAAAGCGTTTTCTGAGCTGTCTCTGCACAAGGTGACCATCTGTCTGTGTCCCCTGCTAACCTGGCAGTGAGGGATAGCTGCACCTTTGGCTGTCTCCTGTATACAGACACCCACGTGCCCTTTCATTTCTCCCCAAAGGTAGTTGTTTACTATATGTTTGATATGGGAATAGTCATGGGGAAATGGGTTACTGTTCTGGGCAGATACACAGCCAGGAAGGTTTTGGTGTGGTACCAGATAGGGAGCTGTTGTCACAGGTAGTAACATACAACTAGCCTGTACAAGAACCAGTAGTTGATCTGATAAAATGCATAGAATGTGCATTTGGATAGCTTCAGCTGGTTGAAAGGTCTCACTGTTCTTGAATAAGAGGTGAGCATGTATGCTAAAGCATGCTTGTGGCTTTCTTCACAGATTAGTGTGTGAATATCTTTCATGTGGGAATCCTTTATTTTAAAGCAGATGAGCCAAGGGCACCTCTGAGAAACTCTCTTGACTATTACATTTTAGTAACTTAGTGTTTGTTGTGGTGTTTTTCTTTTTAATGGATGTAATGTGGAATACATCAACAAGGATTTAAAGCACATAAGAGAAACTTGGTGAGAGAGCAATTAGCCCTCATTAAGTGGTACTCTTTATGTTATGCTGTATCATTGGGTCATGGGAATATCCATTATTGTGCTAGGGCTCCCCAGTACTGTCTTCCTTTCCAAGGTGTCACTCTAAAGGTTTCAGCCTCTATTAGAGTTTAGCACCTTGAACATGTGATGGAGGCCATATCAGGTTGGGCTGTGGCTCATCACTATGTCAATAATGCTATTGATGCCACACATACTGCTCTTGATGGAATGATGCAAACCTAAAAGACAAGGTCATCAATTGTAGCTGAGAAGTACTTAGCTGGGAGAGAGGGCCTGCTGAAAGGCTGGTCTGACCTTTCCAGATCATCACTCCGTTTAGTATAATTAATGAAAATCTCCCTGATGAAATGAAATGTCTATGTGCTTTTTGATGGGGGGTAGAAGTGGGGGGAGGAGCTTAGGGAAAGATCAAGATACAGCTTTTGAAGAACTTAAATGACCAAATCCTGTTGTGAAAAAAGGAAGATTGTAAAGAACTAGGCAGCTCAGGTTTGCACTGTTTCACTGTCAAATTATTGAAATTAATGTCTGTGTCACTGTTTGCGTCACAGCAACATGTCTTCTGACACCTCTGGCAATTTCCCTCTTGACTGAGAATCATTTTTCTTCATGATGCACCGGGAATCTTTTATCAGTGCTGCAGAAGTGCTGTGTGTGTATTCATAGCTTGGCTTTGAAAGAGAGGCACTTACAATAGGTTAAGAGCTCAGGCAACCATAATTTCCCTTTTGGCAATGCTCTTTTGATCCTCTTTTACACATCCAGTAAGTACACCTGGAGGTCAAGGGAAGTGGGCAGTGTAACAAACCCGAGCACTGACTGACGCAGCCTAGCAGTCCATGTTAGTTAAAACTTGTATTCAGACCATGCTGCCACTGGTTCTGTGATTAAAAACAATCTTTTCAAGTTTCTGCCAACAACCAGAGCTGTCCAATTTAAATTAATCAGTTATTTGTCACTGTCTGGCATATTTTGTCTGAGTTGTTGTAATACATTTTTTTTGTTGTTGTTTCCCGCCCATGTTTTACTGGAGCAACAATAGCGTGGAGACATTTGTCTTGGAGAAAAAAATCTCTGAGAATGATTCAAACATGTTTCCTTGGCTTTGTCATAGTAAATTTGTATGTCTAGGAAATGAGACTGGTTGCTTATTGTTTTCCTCTGGTGCTGCTTCTCAATGGTTAGGTACAATGTCAGACTGTTTCCCTTGAGAAACACAAATAGTAGTATGATATTTAATCCTTTCACATCCAGAAACAGCAAGTGAATGTAAAATTGATGTAAAATAGCTTTTGTTAAAAATATTCTAATCCTGTTTCATAGTGAATAAAAGCTCTGACTTTAAACTTTAGAAGTATATATATATGGGGTTTTATGGGGGGGATTTGTGTTACTATTTTTGAGATAGCAAAACTGCTAGGACTTACATATAGGTATGTGTGTATATATGTATGTTTATTTTTAAAAAACTCCATCTAGTCACAGGGCACTGTAGAGTGCTCTACTGTAAGGGCCAGACACTCAATAGAGTAGAGTGATTATGAAGTAAATTCCTTACCTCAGGAAAGAAAATTGCTTTCTAGTCATCCAGGGCTGTAAGTCAACACATTCAAGGCTATGGTTCCCAAAGTTAAATACTTGGAACAACTGTCAGCAGGTTGTCTTTAAAATATGTCAGAGACAGGGTGTTTAGGCAGTAGTTGCTTTTAAATCCAGAGATACCTTTATGACAGATTGTGCTGTTAGTGCACTGCTTCCCATGACCCTACTGCAGTGTGGCTGAAAAATGGGAAAGTATTCGAAAATGGCTCACTTAGTTGCTTCTAAAATTCACAGCCACTTTCACATCTTACGATAGAGACAAATCTGGATTCAAACTGCTGAGAAGTTTTCTGCAGGCTGTGTCATAGCAGTGTCCTTGTAGAAAAGCCCCACGGCATTTAGAGAGTTTGGAAGGCAAGTTAGGGAGCTCCAAGGGTTTTGTTTCATGAAAATGCTGTTCTGATTTCAGCAGAACAAGCCATTTGTGAATGGTTGCCTTTTTCAAAACACTTTCAAAAGCAATAAACAGAGGCAAATATGGAGACAAGATCTTACCAGTCCTTTCCTCCCCACCAGCTACAGATACAAATGCTGATGACACTTCATGCCAAAGAGGAGTCTTCTGTTTTAAAACATTCTGAAAAATTGCAATGTTTATTCTTCCAATAAACTGATACCACTGAAGACTTAATAAAGTTTTGGAGAAAAACATAACTTTTGAAAGAGGAGTATTAACAATAGCTATCTTGCACAATATTTTTAGTCTTAAACTTCAGTACTGAAGTGATTTTTTTTTTTTTTTTTTACACAACTCAGGAAGGGTTATGCAAACACAAGACTTCTGAGAATCCCATAGCATTTTGCAGACCTCGAGTTGTATGAAGAACTGGAGCAAACCATTGTTCCCTAATTTGACAATAGAGACTTGCATTGTTTTTGTGTGGCCTCCTTTAACCTTTCTACCTCTAAGAATAGTTCAACACATGGAATCAAGAGGATTTTTCAAAGATAGCATATTGTGATGTGTTTCCTTCAGTTTTTGTTCACCTGTCTTACTCTGACCCTGTTCAGAGATGGAAATGGGCCTTTTGTGTTCAGCAGTACACTTAGCCTTTATGGCTGGTAATGGAGTAGACATAACTTTTTGGATGCCAATAGGAAGCACATTATTTTAATTGACTCTGATCCTTCACTCTTACCTGCCCAGTGGGATGCTTCAAAAGGAGCATGTTTCTTCTGTATAGACTGTATTGAACAGTGAAAGTTTGCTTGATGCAAAAATTATTCACTGCATGTCCTCCATCTGTTCTCTCATTCTCTCAGTGCTCAATCTGATCAGTAGAGCTCCTCAATTTTTTGAGTGAGAAAATGACATTAATGTTTTATGCTGCTTTTTTTGGTTGAATAAACAATAGTGGAGTACACAAAGGATTAATAGATCCTTCCTGTTGGGCTTCAGCTATATTATTATGAGAAATTTTGTCTGCTAAAATATGAGCCTTACAGTACCTCTGCAGGCATAAATTGTCTGTTTTTTTTCCTCTTGAAGGATAGCTTGTCAGCCTTAAGGCAGTTTTTTTCATTTACAATGTACTGTAACTTTCATGTTCTAGTACACCCCCCCATATGCAGTGTTTTACCTCTCTACGTACATTACTGCTGGTGCCTTAACAAAGAGTCAAATCTCAGCTTTTGTGTAGATAACTGAAAGCTGGTATTGCATAGAGCTCACCAGCAGAAAGTCTAAGACACCATAATTTCTAATAAAAGCAAAACCATGAAATGTTTGTCCATGTTGGGATTAGGGTATTGCTGTAGAGTGTGGGAGCTTGGAATGCAAGTTGCTGTTTTGATTCTTGCAGAGTAATTTGGCAGATGGAAGCTTCTGGCCGAAATTAGGCAAAAATAAGGACCCAAACCTGAACAATGTGCCACAAGTCTCACCGGTGGCCTCCTGCTGAGATGGCTGTACCTTTGTGTTTTCTTTTTTCCAACAATGAAAATTGCCTACCAAAGTTTATCTAACAGTTCTCAAAAGTAATTTTGTCTGAAATTGCAGGAGGTCAGAGTGCGTATTGAAATCCTGCTTCTAGGCATCACAAGAGTAATAGAAAGAGGTTCACTTCTGCTGTTTCCCTTCTGACACTGACAGTGAAATTTACTTTAGTATGTGGTAAATTTAATCCCACTTGAGTACTATAAATGTGTATGTGTTAGCATGTGTTTGCAGGGCTGTCTTCTGATCAAGACCTAAGTGAGCTTAAGGTAGGTTTGATGCTGACTCACTCCATAGGATTCTGTTTCATTGCATTGGAAAGTTCAAGGGTACAGATGTTTCAATCAAGTTAAAGCTACACAAGCCTCAAAATAGCATTAGTTCATGGCATTATATAGCTGAACTAGATGTTACAAAGCTGTTGATTTATCAGACTGCTGCCTGTTCCTTCAGTATGCAGAAGAATTTGTAGAAGATATTGGTTCAAGTTGCTGTGGAAAACTTTAGACTGGGTTCTGTTCTTACCTTTGTAAAGATTTCAGAGTTCTAGCTGTTTTTTCGTCTCTTAATCTTTTTTTTTGTTGCTGTTGCCTTATTTCTAAATATTAAAAGGTGACTTCTGTGTGGAACTGAATTTGTGTGCTTAAGTTGTGCTTTGTGTGCTTTTTAAAAGTCTCCTGTAGTAGAACAGAAGAACAAAGCACAACCTCTTTATTGTTCAGAGTACTGATGCATTTGTTGACCACCAATACCTTTTCCAGACCTTTAGGGGATGTAGAGAAGGCGTTGAATTAATTGAACCTGATCTAAATCAACAGGTATGGTTTGTGTTACAAAAATATTTGAGCAAGCCCATTATAATGTTTCAATCAGAATCAATACAATAATGAAAGCAGAATTGGGTGTTATATTTTGGACTAAATTTTTTTTACTACATGTTTTCTGTAAAGGCTTATTAGGGGAAGCAAATTACTTGTATATGGAAGGTATGTTGGTCATAGATGAGTGAGAAAATGTTTGCAATTGAGTTTTCCATAAACCAAGAAAAAGCAGCTGGCAGAATCTTGTCTCTGTGTTATGTAATATAACGAGGCATGTTACTGAAGTCATAGAACCGTTAAGTTTTGAAAAGAATTCCAAGATCATTGAGCCCAGCCATTAACCCAGCACCACTGTGTTCACCACTTAATGATGTCATCAAGTGCCTCAGCTGCATGTTCTCTTCAAACACTTCCAGGCATGGTGACTCAACTGCTTCCCTGGCCAGCCTGTTCCAGTGCTAATTACCCTTTGGATGAATACATTTTTCCTGATATTCCATCAGAACCTCCCCTGGCACAGCTCAAGGCCATTTCCTCTCCTCACTTGTTACCTGGAGAAGAAAGTAAGCCCCACCTGGCTATGCACTCCTTTCAGGTAGTTGAAGCTTTCCCCTGAGTCTCCTTTTCTCCAGGCTAAACACCCCTGCTCCCTCATGCATTTCTCACAGGACTTGTGCTCCAGACCCTTCACCACCTCTGCTGCCCTTCTCTGGACATGCTCCAACACCTCCGTGTCCCCCTTGTCATGATGGGGCCAAAAGTGGACAGAGCACTTGAGGTGTGGCCTCACCAGTGCTGAGCACAGTGGGACAATCCCTGCCCTGGTCCTGCTGGCCAGGATGCCACTGGCCTTATTGGCCACCTGGCCACATGCTGGCTCATGTCCAGCTGACTGTGGACCCCAGGTCCTTTTCTTCTAAGTGATTTCCCAGCCACTCTTCCCCATCCTGTAGCACTGCATGGGGTTGTTGTGACCCAAGTGCAGGACCTGGCACTCTGCCTTGTTGAACCTCATATCTTTAGTCTCAGCCCAACAATCCAGCCTGTCCAGGTCCCTCTGCAGAGCCTTCCTACACTCCAGCAGATCAGCACTGCCACCCAGCCTGGTGTTGTGTGTTGAACCTGGCAGAAGGCACACTCAATCCCTTTGTCCAGGTCATGGATACTAGGCAGCACTGAGCCCTGGGGAACACCACCTGTGGCTGGCCACCAGCTGAATTTAAGGCATTCACCACCACGTTCTGGGCTCAGCCTTCCAGCCAGTTTTTACCCAGTGAAGAGAACACACCACCACACCATGGGAAGCCAGCTTCTCCAGGGGTATTTCAGACTTTCCTGAAGTGTGCAGGTAGATAATATCCACAGCCTTTTCTTTTTCTGTTAAATGGGTTACCTTGTCATAGGAGATGCAGTCAGTCATGCAGGATCTGCCTTTGCCATTCTCACACTGTCTGGGCCCTATTCCCTAGCTGTGCTGCTCTTCAGATAATCTGCTCTGTGACTTTTCCTGGCACTGAAGTCAGGCTGACAGGTCATAAACTTGGGTTCATTCAGTATTTTGAACCTTAGACCTCTTGTACTCTATGTGAGAATGATAGCCCTAGATCAGCAAGCTGCCATGGGTATATGAATAGTTATTTCTAATATTTCTCTCACTCTTGAGTGTTGGAAAATAGGAAAAAAAATTAAAACGGAGACTTTCATTTTCAGTACGAACTTACAAAACTCAAGAAAGCAAAGCCAAGCTTGTTATTTGGTTGTGATTTTTTGAATGAGGAAAATGGATGGAAGGGCATAGGGGACAAAAGGCGTCTGAATTGGCAAAGATGTGAAGGATGGAAAAATTGTTACATTTGAGTCCTTTTTTTTAGCACAAGGTGGCTTTTAAAGAGCTTGTGAAGTCCTTACAAAGCTAATTCAGTCCAGTGAAGTGCAAGGTAACAAACTTGGTCAAGCTGTTTGAAATGTTCAAACCCACTGATGGGTTTTAAGTTAAATGCTGCTTTTCATTCACACTGTTGGCCTTGTTATTGGACTACTGAAACTATCTGCTTAGTGCTTGGATATGGTCAAAATGATAAAAAATTGCACATGGAAATGATTTTTCAACAATAAAGGGATAAAAATGTACTAGAAGTACGTTGCTGTTTCAGCAGAGGATATATAAAGTATCTTTTGGGGTTTTTTTGTTTGTTTGGGTTTTTTGTTTTTTATTGTTTTGTTTTGGAGATGAAAGAACAGAGTGCAGCAGGCCTAGGAAGAAAACATTGGAAAGAAATAAACTCTGAATTTTTCTCTGGTCTTCGTGGAAAAGTTTCCACTGACTGCAGGAATATGACAGCAAGACTTTTGTGGGGGAACTTTGATTAACATTTTAAATAGTGAAGAATAAAGATAACAAGAACACTGGGCTTGTAAAGGTTCTTAAGATATTACTAAATGAAGAGAAGTTAAATAATAAAGACTGTGTCATCTGGATTTATCGATTTCTGCATTTGGGCAAGTAGGGATAACATGTTTATTTAATGAGGAGAGTGGAAAAAAATAGTCTTTTCAAGCAGCACTTGTGGAAACATTAGTTTTATTTGCTCTTGATGCATAAATAGTTAGAAAATCTCATGTTGTCTCTCTCTGAACCTTTTCCTGAGAACTGTAAAAAGAAAATGGGGTGAAAGAACTCTCACTACTCTTCTCAAACAGAAGATATGAGACTAAGCCAATTTTTGTTGAAACTGGAGAACTAGAGAAAATTGAGTGTTTTTATGAGGATAGGACTATAAAAAAGCTGTTTCATACTAATTTTTGTGCTTCCAAATGTGTGCCAGCTGCTGGCCATTGCATGTAGGAAGATAACTTTCCTAAAGGAAGGCACCTTCAGGTCTGCAACCTACCTGTGCTTTAATCTAAATGGTCTTGTTGCTCTTTGATCAGGTGAGGCCACATCTTAGACCAGTGGTTATGGTGATGATTGCTTATATTATATATACAGTTTTTGTCTAGTATTGTATGCCTCTCTATATCTCTTTAAATGTTGTACCATGACCTAAAAAAGAATAACCTTGTACATAAAATACTGAGGAAACTACAGAATTTCTGAACCTAATGGGGTATCTGAGAACTGCAGGGCTCTTTAAAAGATTGTAAAGTGAAAAGAGGGGCTCCTGTGTCTTAAAATATGCATAAATTATGGCTTCATTTCTGTTTCAGGCATTGGTGACACAACTCCTATGGTTTATGATATGAGTAGCCTGAGGCAACAGAATTTAAGAAATAATGTGCTCCATTATTCTCTATAATGAGTTTAGCACACAACAGGAGTGTACTGGCTGTTTGCTAAGGACTGCAGTCTTCAGGGTGCAGGCTAACTGAGTTTCAGCTGTGTGTATTAGAGGTGTTGAAATGACTGAAAATGGACTGTGTCAGCAGTATAAATCTCTGTTAACACTTTCTTGAATATCAAGTGTGAGAATACTCATGTATTTTCTTTCCAGTGTTAGCAGTATGCCTTCAGCCACATAGTGAATCTGGTGGGGTTTTTTGCATGTTGTGTATTTTTTTTGTTTGTTTTTTGTTTTGCCTGTGGCAGGGTTTGTTTCACTTTGTGACTGTTATATGTTCTTGTATGCTTTAGAATCCTTGGGATTTTTTTAGATAAAATATTCTCCTTTGTCTTTGGGATTTTCCCCCCCCTCCTTCCTCTTTGACAAAAATCTAAGTTGTGCTGCAAATGCTGAAAACCCTGAATGTTGAACTCTTCTCTCTTTTTGCAGAACCTGATTTGCAAAGTAATAGCAGCTCAAGCCTGGTATTATCTACAGGTTCTCTTGCAAAGACTCTCTGGGACTGGTTTAACTAGCTCAGTCCTGGGATGGAAAAAATGTTATAGACTTCTCTGTTAAGACTGTTAAATAAGACAGTAGATTTTTAGACAGGAACAGATTTTAATCTTCCTTGGTTCTTAGTACTTGGCACAAATTATGTAGAGGAAAAGCACCAGACAGTTTTAGAAAAAGTCAATAGAATGGATTACACTTGCAAGAAGACTGTTGCTTTCATTAGAATAACTGATCACTTTGATTCTCCCTACTCCACCAATTCTTTTTCTCAGTTTATGGAAGAGTATTCTGTTCCCAAAGTAATATTGCAAAGATGATGTGGTAATCTTAATAGGGATATGCTAATGGTTAGATGAATATGAAATATTTTGCTAAGTTAAAATTTTATTTTATTTAGAATGTGTTGATATTTGTATGTCAAACATTATAAAGGCAAATTACAATTTGTTTTCAAGTGTCACTTTTCACTTCTTGATACCCATGGGTGCTGTATATTAATTTTTTTTTTTGTCCAATGATGCATTCATGACAAAGAACAGCAGTATATTTTTAGTGCTTTTATACAAGAATTTTACCAGTCTCTGTACTTAAGTACTATGGAAATAGTACTCACACATAGACCTAAATCAGAGAAAAATCCTAAACTGGGAAAGGACATGAATGTGTAGCACTAAACTGCTTTAGAGAGAAAGAAATTCTCTGCAGGGCTCCTATAACATTTTTTTAATGCTTTCTTATTATGGCTTTTTCTGTCATAATTGTCCAGGTTTGTTGGATTTTTTTACTACCTCTGACTATTTAGAAGCTATTTTTCTTTTTATTCTCATCTAGGCAGGACTGGGAAACTCAGGGAGAACACAATGTATCAGGATACTAAAGAAGGTCTGAAATAGAACCAGAAATTTTGTATAGCTCACTAATAGTATGCTTAGAAAAATGCAACTTTAAAATGCAAAAAAGCACTAGAAAAGCAAGATTTTCAATTTATTATTGGTGCACATTTGCATAACTCAATGGTTCATAAGCCTACATTAAAATGTTTCTTGTTAGGAACACAGTATAACATATGACACATGCTAATTTTAAAAATACGTTTTAGTTGACTGAAGTATTTATGATGGTATTTAGCACAATTAGAGATGTTCAAAATAACACTCAGTGTTAACTGTTGTACTCGAGCAAATTAATGTTTCCAATTAATTGTCCCTCTGCATGTGTGATTGCAGAATGTGCCTGCTCAGGGTTCAAAACTGTGGGCAATGGCTAGAGGAAAAGCAATTACTGCAGCTTTCCAGTGTACATCTGGGTGCTAATTGTTTCAGTGTTCTTCCCTTGCCCCAGTTGCCTGTCTTGAAATTTTTATTTATTTTTCCTATGGAGATGGCAATTCCTTGTACTTTTACATTTTAAAAGTCTTGAAGTTATATAGATAACATATCGTTCATAAAAGTGTTTGTCCACAGGTGCATGATCGTCCCAATATTTTTATTTCTGCACCTAAAGAGGCTAGAAAAACATCCTTTCCACAGAATGATTCATGAACAGAACTGCCTGTAAATCATATCAGCCTTTGACACGATTTTTACCTATATTTAGATCTTTTATCTAGACTCATAATTACATGATTTTCTGAAATCTCTTTGCTGTGTCGGTCAATGAGCAAATACTGTGTTGATCATTGTGCAAATCAAGTAATATGTACAGTCACTTAAGACTTGAGAATGTGTTTTGGTCATTTTAGTTGTAGATGCATATGTTCTGCATATGATTTTATGAATAAAAATTAACATAGACATGAACACAGGTGAAGGCAAATAGTATTTACTTTTAATAAATTATTTGTGCTTACAGACCACAAATGACTTATGTGAAGGCAACTTCAGAGCTTCAGAAGCCAAGATCACAGAGGACAGTAGCTGTTGGGGTTTTTAAAATGTTTCTTTAATTTTCTTGGAGCTTGGACACCAAATTCACTGGCACATCTGTGATGGCATGTTCTTTGTAGGTGCTTTTTCTAAATCATACTTGGTTTAACTCAGAACTCAATAGTAAGATGCCCTCTAAAGTCATAATTTTAAACTCACAGGCCAACCATTTATCTGGCATGCTTTATTGAAAGCATCAACTTTGATGAAAATCAATGTGAATCTCTTTAGCTGTGTTCATGATCATTTATTTGGCAGATTCATGTTGGACAATAGCCACTATCAAGTCAGAACTCTTGTGGGCTTATTCTTCTACCTGCATTATCCTGGTACCTTACCCAAAAGAAAATTACAAGTACATCCATAGGAATAAGATAGAATTAGAATTACTCCTTGGTCATAGCCAGAAAACTTCTTCGTGGGCTCTATTTGCAGTTTGTGTTAGGATGATGATGTACACCCAGCAGGTGCTGAGAAATGGCTTTCCTGGCCATTGAGACTTAGGAGACTGCAATTTCACTCTTTAATTAGGGATACTGGGAGGTTGTATGCAATGGGAGGTGTCTGCACCTACCTGATGTGGGTGACCCTTTGCAGAACCTGCAATTTGAAGTGTTCTTACTACATCCTTATACTCCTACCAAATTACCTGACCTTCCTTCCAGAGGTGATGAATTTTTTCCCCCCTTAATCTCCAGTCTAAGTTCTTTGTTTAACCAAGCTGATCTTCTTTCCTAACAACTTGTCTTTGTACACCTGGGGACAGCCTGCTCCTGAATATTCAAGGATTCTTTTTTAAAGCACATCCAGCTTTGCTGGGCTCCTCTGCCCTCTCTGACTCCTTGGGGGATTCTGTCAACCAGTGTCCTGTAACAGGTCTAGCAGGGCACCTCCCCTGGTGGTAGGCTCATTTCTCAGTTGTGTTAGGAAGTTGGCATCTGCATCCTCTGGGACCCTCCTAGGTTGTTTCCACTCTGCTGTGCTGTGTTTCCAATAGCCATCTGAAGCTGACATTTCCCGTGAGTGCAATGTGCTGTTCTAGATGATATTCACAGGTATTAGTGCTGGGTGTGTAAATGGCACCTCTCCCACAGGCAACTTCCACTCCAGTTGCTGTCCAGGAAAGAGGGACTCAGCCTGAGAAGTGACATCAGTAATCCTTCCAAGTCTTGTTCAATTTGTTTGATTAAAACATTAGGCTTATAAAGCTCAGGTGCTAGAAATTTTAACTTAATGGCATGAGATTTGATAGATGTTTTAGTGTGCTGCTAAGACATCTTGTCTGAGGTACTTTTTTTAAAACACCATCTCTGATCTGAACCTGATCAATGTAGAAAACAATGGATGAGCCTGGATCTATAGGCTACCAAGTTGATTTATGGTGACCTTGATTTTGCAGTGTTTTGGTTTTTTTTAGGGTAATGCTTGAAGTTAGTTTTCAAGAAAGATTCATGGGTAGTTAGCAGGGAGATGCAATTACTTACTAAACATATCTGCTTACAGGAAGAGAGGATACATTTGTTATTTTGTCTCTTGAAATGCTATCACTGCTGTATAGGAATTAAAAACAGACTGCTTTTTTAGAAGTCCCTAAGAAGTTAAGCACCTGTGTGGGTCTCTGCTGGAAGCTGAAGGCAATCCTTTCAGAATGCTCAAGCCAGTTAAATCACTGTATCAGAGAGAAATAGAAATAGAATCTTATTGTTGTAAGAGTTGCTATAATCTTGAATAAACTGTTACATTGGGCAGCATGGGAGGCTATATACATCCTTCATATTCTGTATTTACGTTTTCATGACTGTCTAAATTATTGAAGGTCTGTTCCTTAACACTTTGCAGTTCAGGGAGAGTACCCCAATATTCTTCTGTCAGAACTAAGTAAAATTGTAGAGTTATGTGATAAACCATGGATTTATTGGTAGCAGATGGATGGAATATATACTGAAGCACATAAAAAATGCATTTCATATCAAATATTTGTATTAATGGAGAAGTTAGCCTCAGAATTAAATTACTGAAAGTCAGAAAACATACAAGTCCAGATAGAGGTGCTCAGTTCAGGTCCTCTAATTCCTTCTATTTGAAGTTTCTCTAGATTTTTTTTTTTCTTTTTTGTAAAGAGGGCAAGTAATACAAACTAATGTATGAATTGGAAAATGTTGTGTACATTTTTAGAGGAAAGTTATAATGTTAAAATAAATGTGGCCTGCTTACAGGATGGGGGGTCATTTACACTGTAATATGTGGCCATATGTTGAAGGACCTTTAGACTTCCTTATTATTTTTATCAAATTGCTTTCTATTTATGATGAAGCTAATTTGGAGTTTCATATAGGGTTTTTTTTGTGGAAGTTCTATTTCTTACACCATCAAGAACATGCCAAGTACTGCATTGATTTATGAGCCAGCAGTAGCTATTTACATTGGAAGCTCCTGTTTATTTATCATCTTCCCCAGATGTTTTTTTTCCCTCCATGTATCTTTTTTTGAGTTCTATTCCCAATTCCATTACAATTCCTCAAACATTAGTTTCTTTTATGTGGATTTTGGGTCCATGTCTCCTCTGACCCTGCTGCATGTTGTTTTGCTTTATTTATGAGGAGAATGGAACATGGAATCAATTGCTGTTTCCTTGTTGTGGTTACTTGGACCTTTGCTGCCACTTAGAACTAAAACAATGTGGTTCAACTTTGTTTCAATTAACTTCTTAAAAGAGAATTAACTGTAATTTTTCTTAATCCTTGTTTCCTAGGGTGAGCACACAACCTTCCTTCCCTTCTTTGCACGTTTCTACTTTTTAGTCATTCAGTTGGTCACCACTGATATTGACTGTAGATGGAAAAAGAAATCAAAGGTACTACTTAATAGAATTTTTTAAATTAAAATGGCTGGATAGATGTACAAGTCAATTCAAACTGAAGGAAAACTCAAGTGTTGATGGAAGTATAACATATGGTCGAGAAACCTAACCACAACATGTATAAGCACTTCTGTATTTCTGAGAGAGGAAGCTTTGTCCAAACCTTAGGAATTATTAGAGGTAAGCATCATGATATTCTATAAGGGTTTTTTCTGTGTATTGTTTGTATCTGTAAGAGTGCTCTGTCACAGAATACTTTAAGTCCTTTAACACACCAATTTGCCTTTGTGGCTTCAGTCTTCTCTATTCACTAGTCAAGCTGTCTTGTTCTCTTGCTGAGCTTTTCCTGTGTGTTGTTGATGTGCTCGTTGTGGCACGATGCTGCAGGTAATGCTTCAAAATTGTTTTTTAGACTCAGAGATGCAAAATACTTGCCTTGTGACTGCTCCCATTGTGCCCAAAGGTATCCTCCTGTTCAGTGACCTAGTGAACGACAAAGAGAAATGCAAGGGGACTTGTGTCTTCATGCTCTGCACTGTTGGAATGAAGGAAGCCCAGCTGCTTTTAGACAGCAAGACTGAGGAGAGAACCAAATTACACACTGCGAATAATTAGAACAACACGGATTTAATATCATTATTGCCAGGCATTATTGCAGTCATTTCATTGCAACTGCTTTGTTTCCTGATTTCCGTAAATAACATCAGTTTCTAGGCAATCAAAGAAAACCCATTCACATTCGGTTACCTAAGTTATTGCTTATGTGCTTCTCCAGGTTTTCTGTTGCCTCTTCAGTATGACATTTTTCTTTGACTTAGATAACTTTTCATTTGACTCCTTGAACATAGTAACAGAAATGTTGAGACTCTTCTCCCTTTTTGAATCATTTTGAATACTCTTTCATTGATCCTCTTCCACTATACTTTGAATTTCAACAGCCTTGTGGCATGTTGATAGATACTGCCTTCTGAATGGTAAAAAAAAAGTAGTGGAGGAAATATGAGGAAGGGGAGAGGAAGAGGCTTTGTGGTTATAAAATCAGAGGTGATGTTGGTGGCTGCAGTAACTCTGAAGGTCAGCACCATGTAAACGTAAAATTCCATTTTCTGTGAGATGTGATGAATGAAAAATTTGCAAGAGTGTCATCTGTGACATCCACTGATAAGCCATAGGTCTGTGTGCACTGAGAGTAGTGCAGGTGTCTTTTGGAGAATGGAATAATGGAGTTGAAGGTCTGTGATTAAGAAGTCCAGAACAGAAAATTTGGATGTAGCTTTATAGAAAAAATACTTAGCTAATAAAATGTTTCTTGGTCATGTTGTTGACTCAGTGAGACTTTTTATTTTGGTGGGGGAACCCATGGAAAACTGAAAACTAACCTTTTAAAGGGAGTTGCACAGTGGAGGTGGTCGCTACATGTGTTAGCACTGCTAAGTCAGATTTATTTAGTCATTTATTCCTGAAGGAGACTATACTGTAATTGGATATTCCAGTGGATGAGGAATACTGAGATACTGGCAGTAACTTGCATATGCAACTGTTTGCTCTGGAGAAATCCATTCTGTGATGCTCTGACTTCTAGCCCTGCATGAACTGGCCAGATGTCAGTCAGAAGCTGCACTCGTGCTTTCTGCAAGGCATGGCTTTGCACTAGTGAGCTGACTGACATCAGGACTGTGATTTTGGTATTGTTGCCTTGGTGTTTGCTTTGGCTGATCTCATAAGTTGGTCATGGAGCACAGAAGGTGACTTTTAGAGGAGTCTGTCCGAGGCAAGGTCATCTCCTGTGTTCCCCCCCTGAATTAGTGCTGGGTTGCTGGGCTCAGAGTGGGGGCACTCAGAGGTACATCCTTGGCACATGTACCATTCCAACGCTGAGCTGCTCCTGCTGGGCAGAGCTGTGTGCCAGCACATCCACAGCTTTTGGCACTGAAGCTGCAGGTTACTGACTCCCGGATTGGAAAAATATGATGATCACTAGGGGTGAGTTAGATCTAAACAGACAATATTAATAGTGTCCCTGTCTGACTGGAGTGCTTGACCTAAGGATCATTTCACATCTGGTTTTGTAGTGTGTGGATGGAAGGTGTTTTTCTCCTAGTTGTGTAATACTTTGGATTTACTTTTTTTTTAAGTGGCAAAGATCTGATTTTCACTTATATTTTTACTGCTAATTCCTGATTGCTGAATTGCCATTCATGTTTCCTTTTTTCCCATAACACTTTCTCTGTTACTCTTCAGTGTTTCTTTTGTGCAATTTTAATTGACTACTTCCTTCTTAATTAGATAGGTGGCTGCAGGTTTGAGGGAAAAATCCTGGTAATTGATTCCTTGCTCCAAATATGTGTTTTGAATATTTTTTCATGTTGATATAGTGCTATTAAACCACACCAGAGAACCTTAATATCAGCCTGGCATACTTAGGTGATTTTAAGATAGCATTTTTTTTTTCTGGTATACTCACTAATGCTTTGATCAATGGGGAGAATAATTCCCCAAGCCCATCTGCTTCTAATATTTGAGTGAAAATAAGAGCTGGATTTACTTATAATTTGCAGGTGGATAATCTCTGATGGTTGCTGCATTTTGTTAGGATATCAGCATCTGAAAAAGTCATGAAACCAGCTGAGCTAGGAAGGTTAAGGAAGCAGCTACTCTGCATCTCTGCAGTAATCCCATAGAAGTGAGACTGCTGGAGAATCAAAAACTTCTAGGGTGAGAGAATCAAGTGGAATAATTTTTTTTTTTTAAAGACTACTTTGACTTCAGCAGTCAAAGTACTGCCTGCTCTCTTCCTTAAATTTTTGCAAGCTAAGCAGGAGCTGGTGAAGTCACTGTAACTTACTGTGTCAAGTATTTTTCATGCAGGGTCTATTTCCCAAAATTCTTCAGGCTTGAACAATGTGGTGTTACTCTGACACTAAAATTTATTATATAACTGGGGAGGAGGGAACACTGAAATTACATGATGTGAAAAGTTTTGTTGTTTTAAAGTAACTATTTACAAAACCAGCCCAAACTTCTGTGTATTAAAAGGGATGTTCAACAGCAGCAGATGATTTTATCACGTTTGCTCTGTTTCTAAAGTGGAAAGCAAACACACTTAAGACTGTTTTGAAGATGTTGGTCTAGGGTCTCAAACATACATGAGTGTTTTCTTTTTGTATGTAACAAACTGGCTTTTTTTAAACCCTTCTCAGAAACACAAGAAGATCTTAAAATTTTTAAGGGTTTAGCTAGGTTTTGTCTCATACTGAGAAAATTAATTTGATCTGAAATGGTTTGCTTGCTTCTTGTAATTACTAGAAAGGGCTCTCTATCACCTCTGCTATTCCCTTTTAATTTAGATAGTCAGTTTATGGTCAAACTAGAATCTTGCATGGCTTGATCCTTTCTCATTGAATTTTCTCATACAGTAACTATGTGATTTTTTTTAAAAAAAATCTACTTGTAATCTTGAGTACTTGTGTGCCCTAAATATGTGCACGTTTTCTTTTTGAAATGGATCATATTTAGAGCATGGGTGAAACCTGCTTGTGTTCCTGTTTAAATATTTTACCAAGTCTGGGAAATTTCTGAAGGAAAACCAGGATGTTAACCATTTATTCCTTAGCAAGGTGTTCAGGACACCATGAAATAACAAAATCCCCTTCAAACAGCTTTTGTATAACTTTGAAGCACCAACTGGTGCATCTTTATATATAGAACACAAGGATAGTTGCAGCAGCATTTTCAACTCTACTGAAACAAAATGAAATGCCTTGGGGCAATGTCTCCACTTAGCTGTATTTGAAGCCTTCCACTAAGGATGTGCATGCTTATGTAACTAATACTCATTTTCTCTGATGCTTTTGTTGCACCACAGTGCTGTGATACCAGTTCCTGTAGCTTTTTGTACTTACTAGGCTGAGAAAGACAACACAACCTGTGTTAATGGGTTGTAAATGGTGTTGTTTAAACTTGTCTCACAACTCCACTAGGTTTTGATATGCTTTTCTGCCTCCATAAATATTTATATCCATCCATGCTTGACAGCTGAGGAAAGTCTGTCCGAGCAAGTGTTTTGGCCTGATCAATGCAAGTTTGTATGAGTTCCTTTCTGGAGTGCCAAAGGCAGAGAAAACAACTGGAGTGCTGCTGTGGCAGTCTATCCCAGGCACATGACAGCAGCAAGCTCTTGTGACATGGGAAGGGAGAGCAGGTCAGCTTTGCTCACAGTCTGAATGAAATAAAAATGCTCACAGTACAAAAAAACTACTGCATGTCCTGCCATTAATTCTTAAAACTGTAATGATTTATCAATACCATGAATTGGATGAGCAGATCTTTACCATACTCCTCTACATCTGTGGAACAATATCTTCTACTTTTTTCCCTGTGTTACAGTGTTGGTGAGGATAT
Organism: Sturnus vulgaris; assembly: GCF_052056855.1. Classification (NCBI taxonomy): domain Eukaryota; kingdom Metazoa; phylum Chordata; class Aves; order Passeriformes; family Sturnidae; genus Sturnus; species Sturnus vulgaris. The sequence goes on along the minus strand of NC_142248.1, from coordinate 6,813,504 downwards.
GGGAGTTCTTATGGAAACTGTTCTGGGAAACATAGTGAATGGCTAGGAAACTCTGAAATGTAAGGGTTTTCAACCAGTAGAACCTGCCTTGTAATAAATTAAGAGGAACTTAATTTTCGATAGCATACTGGCAGGATTGTGTTAGAAGGGTATCTAGCCTTTCTTAGGGTTTTAAGGATATCTGGTTATTGTAGGCTTTACAAGTAGTGGTAGAGGTAGTATAAAAGTCCCAAGGACTTTCCCTGTAAGAAGGTGAGGCAGTGTGACAATATGGGTAGCAGACTCCTATAACTCCTAGCTCTTTTCCTGTTTCATAATGCTAATCCAATATCTGTTAGAAGTCAATGAGTTTTGAATGCCTTTCTGTTTGCAGTAACTTGAACTCGGTTTTCTCTGATGAAATGTGTTCAGACATAGTAGGTGCCCTCTGGGTGCTCGAGTGCTGGTGAGAGGAGTCAAGGTAGGAGCAGCTGGAGGCATGAGGCTAGCTGCAGGTTTTGCAGATGCAGAGGAGATGGCATGTAAGAGAGCATGTAGCAGCCCTCCCCTCTGGCAAGATGTCAGGATCCATTTGGCAAACTGATGCTCAGCCTGAGCGAGGGCTGAGCCTGCCTTGGAGAGCCCAGCTGAGGCAGGTGCTTGTGCACTTGGCAGCAGTTTGGGCTCTGGGCTCTGCTGTCTTGGAAAGGAGGGGTGTGCTGGAAGCTGATAAATTGCTGTGACAAAGAGGTTCTTGTGCCTGGTGATGATGTTATGGAGTAACTACACGGTAAAGGACTGATTTAAGTGCATGTTCAGCACAGCTGGTACTGCATCACAAGGGTTTTTCTAAAATACTTATGGCAGAGAATGTGTTAATGCCTCTCTCTGTTTTCCTTAATGCAGTTAGGGATAAATCTTTAAAATAAGTGCCAGTTACTTAAGCTGTTTACTTCAGTTCGGTTCATTTCAAAGTCACTATACCTTACTTACGTGACTGAACTACTTTAACCCTGTGGATAATATTGTACACATATGATACAGTTGCTGTGATGCAGAAGGTCTGCAGACTGAAGCTGAATATTAGTACTGAAATCATTACTGTGCCTGGGTGTGATTTGTGCCATTTAATATGTCTGCTTCAACGTTTAGCATCTGGCCTAAACTGTAGTGCTATCCTTTCTCCTATTCCTGTAGAGTCAGAGAAGGGAAAATATCGCTTCTCTCAAATAATTTATACTATTTAGACCTTTCACACATCTAATTTTAGAGTATGGTGAATCATATTTATGGCAGTAGATATTTCCTTAAATTGATTAGCTAAAGTATGTTGGAGAATTTAGTTGTCTAACCTAATAAAGTAAAATTATTCTAAATTGATCTTTATATGCAGGCCAACTGGTGTCTTGCAATTGGTTTTGTAAAGATATGAGTGTAAATGTCTAGTATGACACCTATTAACTGTTTGATATTACCCTCCCCCTCTTTTCTTTCTAAAATACATCACAAAAATCATTCTAAATTTAATTTTCTAATTTTCACTGGGTGATCTTGAAAGCCAAAACAAAACTGAAAATTTGGAAAACTAATTAAAGAATTTCAGGCTCTAAGTCTGTTTACTCCTAATTGTGGCATAAACAACTGAAGGAAAACAAGGAAAAGATTTTGATCTTAGTAAATGCTGCCTCTGTAGTAGTGTACTTAAATATAATTGAAATGGTAATCTTATGGTTAAAAAAAATCAAAAGAGGAAAAAAAAATCAGAACAAGTCTGTGAGCTATAGATGTTTTGTGTTTGGAAACTGGGTGCATTTGATTCAAGCTCTCATTAGGCAATATTAGCTACAGAACATTCTCCATGTGTTTTACGTGTATTTTGTGACGTGTTTTGGCATATGACCAGACAAAATAATAAAACTTCCATTTGGGAGTTCAGAATACAATCTCTTTGCCAAAGCTTGCTTGCATTAATTCTCCTTTAGATTTAGCCAATTGAGTGATGTGGCTGCAATCTGTAATCATTTTGCTTGCTTAAGCATGTGTGATATAAAAAATAGTGTTTATAATGCAGTTGTCACGTTGATGCACAAGGATGTGCTAGCTCAGGGCATCCATTGCTGACATCTGCATGGTTTCTCAGCTGTAGGTGTTGAGGGATATATTGTTAGCTAAGATTTTTTTCCAAGAGGGTGAATCTTTAGAGCCTTGAGCACTGTTCAGAAAAGTATGAACTTTTGGTGCTCCAAATGGCCAGGAGCCATCATTGTGTGTTTAAATGGTGTGCAGAATGGCAAGCTTATGAGTCCACGAATATAATAGCATGGCAATGGGGTTAGTGCTGATCACTTTGTTGAGGAGAGAGGCTTGATTGAGGGTGATGTCTGGCAATATTACGTTAGGTTGCTGTGTAATCCACTCTGTAATAGCTGCTGTCAGCTTTGACTTTGGGCATTAATCACAGTTTGTCCTCCACACGTACTCAGCTGGGCTTGAACACTGTGAGCCTTCCCTGTACAGCTATCTGTGATTCAATATCAAATTCTACTCAGTGTATCAGCAGTCAGGCTACATCAGACTGTTTTCAATCACAGTGAAATGTGGAGCTAGAAAAGACCTCTATTCTATATCTGTTTTCAAACACTTTTCCAACTCTTAACCTTGACCTAGATGTGTGTAGCTCTCCCAAGAATTTGTTTTTTGTCCAAGAACAGTGGCTTATACACAGACATTCCTCATGTGTGCTGTACCTACTGAAAGTGAGCAGCACATGAGATTCTCACTCTGAAGGGTTATATTTCTATATATTAACTTACTGCTGATCTGTTATCTGAGAATTTGACATATTAGTATTTTAATGGGAAACCGTTTTATTTCCAGAAGTTGTCATGTTCCTTGTAACTTGCTCTAAAAATCAGATCTGATGACATCTGATAACTCTTCACTGAGACCAGCTTATCTTGATCACAACTTTGTGTTTACACAAAGATCATTCCCCAAGACTTAAGTTAGTTACTTGCATCTCGGTTATGTCAGGCTGTCTGAGGAACTGGGTGTACTTGCTCACTAGTTCTTTCCCCTTCCAAAAATTATTATTCAGAAGGAAAGATAATTACAAGGTTGAAGATGAATGGTCTAATCCTCTGTCTTGAATTTTCTCATTTTCCTGCATTATTCATATTTTTTTGGCTGGGTGTGGGAAGCACAATCTGAATGCTGATTCCCATGCTGGCTGCTGGCTGTCCACTGCCACCTGGTTCTTTCCAGGGGAATATCTCAGGTGTGCACCTGTTCACCAGCTCATGATTTAGGGGAGTTGCAGGTCTGAGTCTCCTGTATCTTTTAGTTGGCTCCATACCACGTGCTTTTGAAGTCTGTGGAGCAAAGAAGTTTTCTGGCTCGGAATGAGCACAGGCAGCTCTACTGCCTGGTGTCTATAAACACCAGGGAACTTGGGGACTTTAATCTCCTCTGCCTAGGGATGAACTACTTTTGTCTGTCACCTCTTGTCTGTTAATGCTCAAGCATTCTTGCTTGGCAAAATTGCTCATTTACCCCCAGCTTTTCTGAAGAAAAGCATTTTTCTTAGTATTTCAAATTGTTTTTTTAATTGTTGCTGCTTGAGTAAGCAGCTCTTCAGACTCTGGTCTGTAATAGTTCCTCTGGGCAGAGAAACACTGTGACTTCTGGGGCTTGGCTGAAAAAAGATGGGTTCAACTGAGAAATTGCTATAACTGTAGCCTCACTAAAAGGCCCTTATGGCCCCAAAGTTGATGATAAAGGGTAGGGTTCAATGCAAGGCAACTAATATAAAAACTGAAAGCCAGAATTTTGGGACCTGATAAAGTTGTCTCTGTTAGTACCTCAGTGATGAAAGTTGATAGGACTTTTACTCCTGACTCCACCCGCTGTTTTGTGTAAATCTAAAACTGAATTACTTCACGTGATTTTGTAATGTTAATTTTTCTATTTATGCTGTTTTCTTTTAAGAATAATTATTTTCAAGAATAAAACACTTCTGTAATGTGACTAAAAAACTTCAATATTATTTTAGGATTTAATCTGTTATTTTTACCCAACACAGATCAGATTTTAAATACATTTATGAGATTAAATTCCTTCTGGAACAGCACTTCAAGCACAAAATAGCATAATGATGCCTTGGAACCTTCAGAGAAAAGGTTCATGTAAAAAATGCCCTCATGGTTAATGCTCTTTGATTCAAGTTACTTTATTGTATGATCAGAAAAAGGTATGACAAAAAAAGACAAAGTCTGACATTTCTTAACTGGTGTTGACCTCTGTATCTTTATTTTGTAACTATCTTTGTTAGTTCTTCTGGCAGCTGTAGCAGTTGATACCTAAGCCAAATACAGTCTGGAAAACTGCATCCTGGAGAAAATATTAAACATCTATGACAGAAACATGATGTGAATTCTGATCTGTGCCTAGAAGATATTTTCATTTAGTTGCTACTCAACTCAATTTAGAATGTTTTGTCCTGTCTCAGTCTCATTCTTTCCACAGAAAGGTAAAAAGTAGATGGGAAGAGAGAAAGAACTGTTGATCAAGACTGGTAATGGTATCTCAAAAGCAATTTGAATAGAATAATTGGAAGATTGAATTAAGCAAGTATGACAAAAGCATGCCTGAGTCTGTTTATTTGCAGGGTCAGGCAGTCAGAAGGATCAAGGTTTTTAAAACACCTGGTGCAGGAGTAAAGGAATAGAGACAAAGACAAAGAACTGTTCTATGGAAAGGGAGGTTGTTGGTCAGTGTTCTGAGACTACACTGGAGCTGTAGCTGCAATCTGAAAGCAAAACTGTATTCTCATGGCTCTTACTTCACCTGGTGTTAGAGGATCAGCAATTGGGATTTCCTTATTGGCTTTGAGGAGCAAACAGCTGGGATTAAATGACCTTACTGTATCTGCTTTCAGTTGTGAGAATGAATGTAGACTGGTGTGAGTGTCCCTACCTGTCCTGCCATGTGCAGTGACTGAGCTGCTTGAATCTCTAGACACATGTTACAAGTTGGTACCATCTGTGCTAATGCTGGGAAAGTTCTGCTGCCTGCTGGACACTTGTTTTTTCCCTGTGTTTTAATTCCATTCTCTTGGACAAAAGCAGTTTGAAGCTTTTTCCGTGCTAGGAAATGGAAATTTCAGAGTTGACGTGTTTACATTTGCCAGCCACCCATTATTTTGGGTTTTCTCCATATGATGCTTCCTCTCTGTGCATTTCAAATTTTGCTCTGCTCCTGTAATAAACTGGTTTCTCCTTTGCACTCTATCTTTTGAGTCCAGTTTTTGCTGTTGATTTCTATTTAACATTGAGTGGTTGTTCTTTTGGTTTTTTGTGTGGGGGTTTGAGTTTTTTTGTTACTGGGGATGGAGGGTATTTCTTGTGCTTTGCCTGTTTATTTTTATTTAGAAAGCCACATGTTTGTCTGTTTGAATCCAGTTTGCTTAATGAGAGGAGTTTTGTGGAGCAAAGTTCTGAATGATCCTTCCATCCTCTGCCCTGTGACTTTGTCATGAGGAGCACTGCTGTTAGTAGTCCATTAAATATTAATGGTTCTTTGCAATTTCTCTCTAATGTGCTTTATTTTGGTACCAGTCCAAGCTGTGGAAATGAAAACCCCCTCGGGACCTTATGTAGAATGTAATTTGCTCTGCAGTTTTGGCTGTAAACATGATAATAAATTAGAGGATGTAATGAATATTCATTGAAGCATACAAGGATTTTCTTCACCAATGTCTGCCTATTGGTTTCCCTCCAAACTATACCTGATGAGAGAAGAGCATGGATGTTGGCAGTCCCAAAGCTTGATATGTTCACTGTGTGTTTTTGCCTTTGAAAAATATATTCTAAAAAAAGTCCCCAAAGCGTCTTGTCCTTGCAAAATTCATAGGAGAGAATAGGCAACCCCTTGGTGTTGCAGTCTGTTTAATGTGAGTTAAGAAGTTTAAAGCCATAAGTTAGCCTTACAGATGGATGCAGCTTCAGTGCTTTACTTATCCTTGTGTTGGGGTTCAGGACAATTTCTCTCACTGGAGTGAGAGGTGGTTTGACAGTTTGCTTGATATGTTTTGTCAAGTCCTATTGCTCAGCAGGTTTTGGCCAGGTCATAACATTTTGTTCATGGCAAAGGAAAAAAGGTTTTGTTCCGTATTCCAGTATAGTTTCATCCTCTATAACAAAACTTTTGGTACTAAATCTCACTTTAGTCCGTTTCAATACTGATTCTCTTTTGGACTAATTGGAAATTGTATATGTAAAGGATGAGAGGGCTTGTCACGCGTAAGTTAATTCATGCAGTTGTCATGAGAGCTTGTTAAATTCTACTTCTAAATTTTAGAAATCAGAGTAAACTGTCTCTCAGAGAGTAAACTCTCAGTATCTGACTGTATATAACTATAGAATATCACTAAGTATCAAGTACACTAAATATGCTGCACGGGCTTTGGATGAGAAAAGCTTCAGTTTAGGAAAAGTCATACTCTAAAGGGTTTGAAGCTTTTTGTTCTATCCATTTGCACTGAGTAACCACTAGGAATCAGTTTTCTTTCTTGTAGTGCTTTCATTTAGAAATTGCTTGAATGTTTTCAATAAAACTTTTTGGTCAAGTAAAAAGTTCTGATGGAGGTTTCTTTTTTTTTTTTCCCTGCTTTGTCAACAGCTTTGAGAGAGATACAAAGTCTGTTTTCATAGTCTATTGAGTAGTTTATTGGCTTGGGATATCTGAGAGAATCCAGGCAATCTCTGGTCTGATTGAGTCAAAGCAGGACTTTGGATCTGGATCTGTCACAGCCTGATCGTGGACTTTAACACCTGTTAGGCAATTGAGCGTGTCTTTTTCCTTTATGCTGGATCATTTGGAGGTGCAAATAAAGATGAAAGTTTTTCAGTACAGAAGAAGTGATTTTTAAACTCTATTGCTGCTTTTCCATTCAGTTTGATGCTGTGCTTCTTCATGAAGAAGTTCACACTTTTTGAGGAATTTCTGCACTCATACACTTCTGCTGTTGAGAATATTTGTCACAGAGCTGCAATGGGAATGGCTTGAAATCAAATAGATCTTCCCAAAATGAGAATATGGTCTCATTGGCTAGCTTCACTAAACACCTTGCCCATGTGTATAGGAAATCAAAAAGAGTTCAGGAGAAGGTCTTTCCTGTCTGACATCTTTTGTTACCTTCCAGATTTTGATACTTGCACATGTCTTTATCTTATTTGTCTAACTCCATAATGAGTCTCGGTTGCCCCTTTGCAATTAATGCTATTTATGTTTAGCTTGGTTAGAAATGCTGACTGCTGGTTATGTAATTAGTGGTGTAACAGTGTCACACGGTACTTATCAGTTCTTGCTGCTTATGCCGTTTTCTTTTCCTTATGTTTGTGCTCAAGGCATGTGAATATTAATTATGTCTTGCTGAGTTTGATTTTACTTCGAATGCAACAGGTTTCTCTGCTTCAGAAGCACTAATGCTTCTCTGCTGGTGCTGGCAAAAAGGCTCTTTTGAAGTGTTTACATTTGTGACACAGATGTCAATGTTGCTTATTTATTCTTCTGTCTCACTTGGTGGTGTAAACAGATCTGAGTATTGTGGGATTCCTCATTTGGAATGTTGACTCTGACTATCAGAAATAATTTAAGATGCCTTAATTAGGAAAATTCTATTACTTTCCTAAGAAAAACAAACTAGTCTTATGATTTTTTAGTGTATGATGACTTAGTCAATAACTCACCTTACCATCCCTTCTCTCACCAGTAACCTCAGACTAGGTCACTGCTGCTGTCATATGGGTGACTGGCTTGGTACCATCCAAATGATGGCAAATAAAAACGATATCATTCTATGGTTTCTGGAATGCAGAATGTCTGGGAAAAACCTGACTTTGAACACTACAGGATTGCAACTTCAACATCTGGTCCCTCTTTGAGATCTGCCCACTACTGGCAATACTGTACCTTGGCCAATAATAAATGTGGGAGAATGGCTTCAGTCTTACCTTGTCAGCTACTTTATTTGCTTGGTTATAAACTTTATTATACTGGACTGAAGACTAAAACTGAGTGCCAAGTTTTGTGACAATTGTAACATAAAGAGCTAGTGAAGAACCTGGCCTGATCCAGCAGTCCTCATGGCTGGCAGTTTTAATGGACCGTGTTCTGACAGTGTCTGGAGCAATCCTTCCCTCCTTCTCAGCCTGCACATCTCTTGAAACACATGCACAGAGCCCTGGCTGTGCTGCTGGTGATCGTGCCCACATCCCTTCCCAGATGCAGAATGCTCTGCACTTGTAGCTTCTCATCTAGCTGAGCCAAATTCCCAAGCTGTTGGGATCTTGAGCCACTGGGTTCTGGGATGCTGGGAAGGAGCCCGTGCAGCTCTCCCTGCAGTCTGGGCTGAGCACAGCCCTCTCCCAAGAGCCCTGTGTACCGGGAATATTTCTGGACTATTCTTGGTGTCAGTGATTCTATCTTGAAAGCAATTTCTGCAAGTTCAAACTGTGTCAGTTCATGGTTGAATTATCTTCAAAGCAGCTCTGCCATTAAATACAGATCTTTGTAGTCCCTATCTCTAGTTAGATCATCTTTCCTTTCTGTAGCTAATCTATTGCTAACATTTCCCACTATATGTATTTCTCACCCTAATACCTGTACTGTGGTATGCTTTCTGATTTTTGCTGTCATACTATATGATTTTAGACAAGGTTTGTTCAACGTTGCATTTATAAAAAAAGTAAGCTGCTAACAGTACTAAAAGTTTAAATATACTTTTAAAAAAGGTATTTTCTTAACGTCCTACCTTGCAGAGAAGGAAGACTCTGCAATAAAAGAGGGAAAGCATGAAAAAGAAATGTTGTTCAGAGGCATGAGAGAAGCAAGGTAATTTAGTGCTCATACAAACAGCTCTGTTGCAATTGTAAGAACACTTTTAGTGCCTCTGGACATTTCTTATCACTAAACCATAAGATGTAGCTGCTTATTTGAAGTATTAAAGTAGGTACTTGGTCTAATTAGTCTGCATCAAGCAGTAGGAATTTATGAAGACCAAAGGAGGACATGTTACCTTCAGAGAGAATTATGTTTAATGACGATAATTATATTAATTAAAATAAAAATATATAAAAGCCAGCTGTACTCCAGATTGTGGATTCAGTTCATACTTCTTGCATGAAGACATATCATGCCATGACTCATCCAAAGCTTATCAAAGAGAAATTATTAATACATTTGGATGTAGTATTTTCACTTGTCAGTCATAAGATGTAGCTTTAATATAAAACTTCTTCATATCTTAGCAAGAAGTCTGTGTTACTTGGAGCTCACTGTGAAAAGGTGATAAAGATTGTGTGACTGGTCTTTTGGCTCAGTTAGATATGTGTTGTCATTAATCTGTGATTAATTAGTAGATGACTTTAATGTCTATGTATAGCCTGGGATATAAAAGGATTATGCTGATAAAATGTAAAGTATATGGTTTCGAGATTAAGTCTTATTGCCACAAATTATATTTGATCTTCAGCAGTTTCCCTGGAAGGAATTAAAAAATAATAATAAACCTATCCTTTATCAAAATTTCTTATAAGACCTATATAGGTTTTTTTCCTTTTTAATTTTTTTTTTAATTTGACACAGTTCAGAAAGAATGGTAAAATAACCTAGTAAGATGTTTCAAGAGGGATCTGGAACACTGGGTCTCTGAAGTTGTTTGTACATTAATTAATCTTCATAACCATTGTGCTTTAGTGTGGGCACTGTAGTTTTGAAGATGGTGAAACTGAAAGAAGGGAAATATTCTATTTGTGAAAAACTTCAGCAAGGGCATTGGAAGTATCAAAATTTAGCAGTTATTTTTAGCGTTTTTTAAATACTATTGAGATTTGTTAAAAATCAGGATCTTTGATAGTTGGCCTAGTTAATGATCTTGTGGACAAAAGACTTTGGAACAGGCTTTAAGTTAAAGTGATGGCGAATTTGTTTCTCCTGGTTTTTTTCCTTTCTCTCATTTTTTTCCCTCTTTTTTTTTCTGTCTTTCTTAATTGATAATTCTAGAAACTTGAGAACTCTGCAGTTTTCCATCATTTAATTTTCCCAATGCAATATTGGAAAAAACAGCATACCAGAGACTGTGGATAATCTGATAAAATTTATTTAAAAATGAGATCTCATTGACTAATCAACATTCTTTATCACCTGTCTCTCTTCTTTCTTTGAGAGATATCAGAACTAATTTATTTTTATAGAAAGTTGTGTGCACATTTAGCTATCAATTATTTTTCTACTCTTTCCTGGCTAAGAAATTAAGGAATGAGAATTTAAAAGTTAGTAAATGCTGTATTATTATTGTGATTATCACTCACTTATTTAAAGATAAAAAAGGACTTTTTTCATTAGGAATATATAAGTTTGCTTGTGATCACAGATGGACAATAAAAGTTTCCAGTTAGATTTTAAAACTACTTTCCAATATTGAATCCAGAAATACAAATGAAAGCTGATTTGTACCGATTATAGTGAAAATATATATAATTTTTTACCTTTTTATTTCTGTTAAATTGAGAACTAGGACCTTTTCACAGGATTTAAGAAAATGAATGCACCTTTACCTCTTTCATTAATGGCTTCCATTAACTCTTCCATTCTCACAATAACAGCTGCTGAATATATGAAGTAAGGGGCAACTCTGGTGCCAAAATAAGTATCTGGAAAAGAGCTATAAAGAGCTATATAATTATTAAGGAATAATTCAGATCCCAGAATGACTGCATTGAATGACCTAGCATTGCATATTTGCTTTGAAAAGTGACAGTAAAAGCAGGTATTTTTGTTTATCACGTGTACACATAAGTTTTTTTTTGCAAGTTAATGACTCTGTCTGCAGCAAGGTTATAACCACTGGAGGAGTTTGATTCCATAAATGCACCTTAATTAGATATGAAGCTGCATGACTCAGAACAGAGTCCAGCTGGCTCACTCAGACTATAGAACTAACAGCAATGAAACCAGGAGAAGCTTTTGTCAACAAATTCATTAGTGGAGGCTGTGATGGCAAAGAACAACTATTTTTTAATAGTTTTTTTTCCCTTTTATATTAAAACCTTCTCTTGGACTTAGAATTATTGTGAAAAATGGATCATAATGCTTGGTGCAGTGCTGTTTAAAGCATATTATGAACCCTAATGAGTTGCTCATTGACTTCTCATCACACCACTTTTGTTCCTTCAGTGAGGACAGATAAATGCTCGTTTTGCTAATATCTATTCCTTGCATAAATAGCACAGGACAAAATGTAACTTCCTGCTCATCACTTGACTGTCTTTGCTCAATTATCCAAGCAGCTGGATGAATAGGATTCAAGGTCTGGTTTCCCTAGTTTGCATTAAGTATAAAAAAGATGACAAATGTAAGTTGGATTAGAAGGATGGCTCCTGGATATGGCAGTCAAAACAGGAAAGGACTTTGGTATTGACTCTTCTGTATGTTTAGGACAGCCTCTAAAGGCAGATATTGGTGTCTTAGAGTCATTTCTTACTACACAGTAGTAAATTTTACTGAGTGTTAAATTGTATCAAAGACTTTTTTTCTTTCTCTCGTTTCCCTTTTTACTTTATTTTGTTTAGCTTTTGCTAACCTAGTTGGGAAGCTGGTTCTTTAATGTGGTGGTGCTGGAGGAGGTAGTGTTCAACAATTGGAATAGATAATTGTTAAAATCTTAGACTTTTTTTTCCTTCTAGATCGTTCATGCAAAATAGAAATCTACTACTGTGTTGGTATCTGCTAGAGACTTTAAAATAGAAGAGACTAAATTAAAGACTTCAGTGTTTAGGATAGGGCAAGAAGAGCAAGGGACTTCCCTGTGAAGAAAATTTTTTGGGGAAGCTGTGCAGAATGGATTTCTTCTGCATTTTTTAGTGGTATGGGCAACAATGGTGAGGTAAAAAAAACCCCAAGATAATTCAAAGGAAGGCAGAAAACCTCTAGTCCAGAAATAAAATTTTCTGCCTTGACAAAAAACATCTATGTTTCTGCAATGCTAAATTTGCTGTAAATGTATTATATTCCTCACTCTTTCTACAAATCAGTGAGAAGTCAACTTGCTTTTGATGGTGGTACCAAGAACAATGTATAAACTGTGTTTTAATTCTATAGGCTGTTATTGTAGCCTTCCCTCCTTCCTTTGTTTTCCTTGGGAAAATGAGGAATAATTTGTGCATGTGGGCAGGAGGAATGGTATGCATCACTTCCATCTGGATTCATATCAACATTTTCTTGCGACTGCTATTAAGAATGGAGTGCAGATAACAAAGCAGGGATCAGGTACATGCTGCATTTGAAATTTAAAGTATTTGTGTACTAGAGTTGGGGTGGGCAGAACTTGCTGGGTCTACTGTTAGGGAGTACCAAATAGAAGCTTAGCAGGAATATGGGGAAGGGGAAATGTGAAGAGCTTAAGGTTGTATTTTTTTTAAATTATGGTCCATTCTTAGCTGAATCTGTGTTCCTATCACCATTTTTTGACCACAAAATTTACCTGTAGGAGAAAGGAGAACCTAAAAAAAAAAAGCAAAGTGCTGATGCTCCAGTTGTCAAGACAAGAAATTCCCTGAATTTCCATGTGGAAATCTAGATGGATCCTTGCTGTTATCATGGCTTAGTGAAGGAATCAGCAGTAGATTATTTTATGTGATCCATGATATAGCAGTGGAGTGCATCTACCCATGACTTGTGAGTATATCTGGTGCCAGAAGTGTTGAATGGGAATGTTAGGGTGGTGGGGCTCTAGTTTGTTTTGAGGCATGCTGGATACAGGCATTTTCTGTAATGAAACTGCTGAGTTATTGGAAAATTCATAAAGGTTAGCCCAACTTCTAAAAAATAAAATACAATTGATGCAGATATCATCAAGTGAACATAGGTATTGTTGCAGAATATGATTTCAAGAAAACCAATAAGCAAGGTGTAAGCAAAGGAGAGGAAAAGGTGGTTGTGTGGATCTGTGTAATTAAATGAGGTCTGTTGCTTTTGGCCTGATTAAATAGTCCACTTTATCTCCTTCTGCTGTTGGCCTCTGTAGTCATAAATAATCCTTGGGACGTGCACACTGACAAGGTTGCTATATGCAATGGATTTCATGCCCTTGCTATAATCTGAGCATGTTGTGATGCCATACTGTATGTGTGTAGATATGTATGGAATTTCAGTGACACTACTGACTTGTTATGTGCAAAATCTAAGCAGACTAGTCGGATTCTCACTTTATACTTTGCAAGTCTTGAGTGTTATCTCTATGAAATCTTAAGCAAGATGTAGTAAATAACTTGAACAGCATATGAAAAGGGCAAGGTTTTGTTTCTGTTTTTTTAAACTGTATTTAAACCCCAAATTTACATGTCTTTGTGTAGTTGCAGTTGTAATAGAGAAGTGACCCTGAAATCTGGTCTTGTCCTGTTAAGAAATGCAATCCTCCACCGTTAGCAGTGAAGAAGAGATGGAATGTGTGTGCTTTTTGCAGATTAGATTTTACAGGAAAAATACATATTGGCAAATTGAGTTCCTCTCAAGCACTTAACAATGACAAATGTTCCAAATTTAGATTAATATTCTTTTACCAAGTCTTTGCTATAATGTAACTCCCACTTTGACAACGTGCTCAGTCTCTCCTGCCCAGAGTGCAGTGCTCTTCTGTGGACCAGTGCCTGTCCTATCCAGCTGCAGTAGATGGGCAAGTCATGTTCTAGTCCAGTGCTGAGAGCTTTTGTGGCATTGTTTTGTGTCCAGGTTGTGTCTCAGTGACACAGGAATTGGAGAGATACAGGAAGCTTTTTCTGCTAGATACTTTGGGAGATTAAAAAAGTTAATGTAAAAGTGCTTTCAGATCCAAGATCGATTTCTAAAAGGCAGCAATTACTTCAGGCTCTACGACATCATTTACCCTAACTCACCTGTCTACCCCACAGCTGTGTACTTAGAGATCTGCAAGTTTTGATAGACCACTTGTTCATTTTGACTCATCTTTCTTTCTCAGCCATGCTGGTGGATCTGCATTTTTGCCAATGCAACATACAGGAAAACAAACCAAAAAACCCTTCAATGGTACTTGGAATATTTTTTGAAAGTACTATTAACCAACTTCAGAGGACATTACAAGTGGTCGTATTAACAGCTGCAGTAAGCTTCTGTTGCTGCATTGAGCAAGTAATTGCTTTGACTTAGCTGGACTTAGTGCAGTTTGCATTAATTGACAATCTCACTGTAGCTGGAAGCAGCAGTTCTGCTGATTGCTTTGCCTTTCTGCTTGTTCCAGTACATAAATGAAGCACAAGCTTGTATGTGTTCTTTTTATGAAATTTCTTCTGCTTATATTTTGCAAGGTAGGTCTTACTGAATGCTGATGAAAGCCACACCTGTCTGCTAAATTAAGAACAAAGAATGTAGGTTATTTGCTGTTCATCAAAATCAGTGTTTCCCTTGGATGAAAGCTTGTGTCTACTGATGCCAATGGCAGCCACCTGCATATGTCTGACAACATAATACAGACATTGCTAATATGCTGCAGAATAGGAAAGGAGCAGGAATTGCTCTACTCCAGATGGAATAAACCCAGAAAAATTGTAGTGCTAATGAGGCAGATGACCCCATGTGATGAATTTACTTTCTCTTCTACTCGGTGAAAGTGGTGTAATGTAGTCATTTCCAGGTCCTTCTGTACATTGCCTCTTGTGCTTATTCAAGAGTAAAGAATCACAGAAAACTGCTAAATTGTTCTAATCTACATCTTTCTTATAACAGGGAACTGCTCTTTTAAATATAGTAATTTAAGCAGAGAAGGAATAGTCAGAGCATAATTGCTGATGCTTTGGTATTTTAGAATGTGTGACAAATTACTCAGCTTAAGCTGTATATTTAAATATAAAAAAATGTACAAACCTAAGCAGGTCAAAAACCAATGACTGCTTTACCATCTTTTAGTACATGCAAATGAATCTCAGAACTACTGTTCTATGTAAGTGCTAGTGAAGTGGCCATTTCCATCAGCAAGAAACTTCCCACTTGTAGCATAACAGTGCAATGTTGTAGATAATTTCATTCTTCACAAAATTGCTGTGACTGAATTTGCAATTGATTGGTCCCGGTGATACCAAGTGGTGTGCTTGTGGAAGTGAATTTAAGTTGAAGAACTTAGAGAATCAGCTGCACTGAATCACTGGAAAATAGGAATTCAAAGTAAATACATCATCTTTTCTAACTTTAAAAAAAATATTGTTACTTTTGCTATTAAACTATTTTGAATTCTTTCAGGTATAAAGAAATATGTTGTATGTTCGTATGAGTGTATGTCTTTGGTTCAGAACAGAAAAAATACAAAACAAGTGCTGGATCCTTTCTTTTTAAAGTCTAAGTATACAATAATGGTGGTAAAAAACATTCAGAACTCAGCTTACTTTGTGCTTCCATGTGCATTTACTGGTGTCTGGCTCTTTTCATCTTCTGAAGTGCCTTGTTACATTAGCTGGAATGATCCTTACCTCATTTCTCATTTCATATACTGACAAGGAAAAATTCTGATACAATGTTTGAAACAAATGACATAAATGTGATGGAAAAATATTATTCAGAGACATTACTGTCTTTGAGTTACTAAGGTAGCCTTATATTATGCTGAATAATATGTATAGTGAAAATGTAACTGAGGTTAATTATGGGGTGGGGATCATGGAAACTATAATGAACCATAGTTTTTATAACACTGAAAACATCCTATTCAAAAGGCAAATATATTCAAAATGTTCAGGAAGGAAGGTCAGAAAAGAAGTGCTTTTCTTTTTTTGTTGATATCATGGTGGGTTTTTTTAATGGTTTTGTTTAGTTTTCCTTTCAAGCTATTATGGTGCATGCATGGCAAACTCAGTGTAGTTTCTCCTCACAAGAACCACCAGGATGGCTTGATGCTGCAGTTCTACAGTGCTATCTGAGCTTTTTTTTTGTGTTCACATGGAAAAAGAAAAGGAAATTAATGTATCCTTGTGAGCCACTCAGACCACAAGTAAGGGCAGCTGTGTGTCCACTTGTTGAACAAGATTAGGGAACAGACATGGCACATAAACCATTTTGTTGTGCTTGGTTAACTCTCTGATGGATTTGTTCCAGTGTCTGAAAGATGCACAGGAGTTGGTAGGGTAGCAGCAATGGGTTGATTGCTACTTGACAGGTTTTATGTCAGCTTAAAGCAATGAACTACAGTGCTTGTGCTGTTGAGCTGAGACTGACATGCAGCTCAAGGGCAGGCCTGTTTTTTGCTTTGCTTCTACCTGTTTCTAGTGTTGCTTTTTTGGAATTTGTTTGTGTGTGTAGGGTGGTTATGTTTGTTTTTTCAGTTTTTGCAGCTGCAGAAAATAATCAAATATTTGCTAATCCGGCAGTGGATTAATTTCTAGCAAACTGACCTTGCATGTCTCTGTATCATTAATGTGAACTTGCAGCTAAGTACTAACCTACTAAATATATGACTTGTTGATCTAAGGTGATCATGAACCCATTTTTCAAGACAACTTGCATCTCATTTCTGTTTTAATTTTGAGATGCAGGCTTTGTTAGGGATGGTTACACTTAGGAGGAGGTAATAACTTTTGGTCCTAGGAGTGCCAAAGAGCTGTTGGTGTTTGACTGCTGTCTTACTCCCCTCACCTCATCCCAGTGAGTCACTGATACACTCATATTGTGGGTATCACTAACATGCACTTCAATGCAGTTCTGATTTAAATGTCTTATCTACTTCTTATGTAAATGACATAGGAAGCTATAAAAACAGATGGCAGACTTGGTAACAAAGTCCTTTCTATTTTTTGTCACCTACTGTCGAGTTTATGGGTTCCTGATTGCCACTTCCATATACTTCATGTTAACTTGTATTGAAGAGGAGCTCCACACTCTCATGCTGCTGGATCTTCACAGTTTAGTTTAGCTGCTTGTTAATCTGACAAGAGTGTTCAACATTTCATTTAGTAATTCAATTTCTCTTTTTCTGAGCTGTTCCCTGTGATTCTGAGGTGGGAGGCATACATTAGAGATCTTATGATGTGCATATTAAAGATTTTAATATTTTTTTTTTTAAAAACAATCTGGACTGTGCATAGTAATGAAATAACACTTTTCATTTAAGCTGTAGTATCAAACAAATAATTCATAGTGAATTCCCAACCACAGAGGTTACAGATAAAGGGGATGTGTGTGCACACGAACTGAAGGAGCATAACAAAATCTGTGAGTCATGTCTATCTGAAATGCATAATATTTCAATGGCAAGCAAAACAAGGCTATTTATCAGCTTGGAACTGAAGAGCTTAGAACTTCAGATGTGTTTTCATGAAAATAAACTTCATTATTTTTTTCCAGCTAATTTTTATCAGGTACTGATTTGGTTATTAACATTGCATTTGGTTTACAAAGTGTTCAAATTAACTCTTTGAAGATGGACCTTGCTGAAGACTTTTCCTGACCTTGAAGAGTACAGATTAAAGAATACTGTTTACATCTTGGTGCCAACAGTGTTGGCTGAAACTAGGAGTACTGAAGAGGCTGTTTCTGGGTGTAGCTTCTGGGTGCATGTAGGTAGCCAACAGGATTTGCAGGGAAGCAGGTTGAAGGATGTTTGGAAGGCTGTGAGAGGCTTGTTTGGATGCAGGCTTGTGTTCAGTACAGTTGAGTATATATATCTAAGGCATGGTTTCTGTTTGCAATTTCTGCAATGTTTCTTGTTTTGTGGGGAAAGTGGCAAGTGGTGGCAGGTTTTGGTTTCTTATTTTAAATTTTTTTTTTCCGGGAATAGAGGCTATTCTGATAATTGATGTACTGTATAGTGGTATTGTATATAGGCTTCCACTTTCAGACCTATCATGGCAGGATATATGCCCAGAAAACATATAATCCTCACTTGAATTTTTATGTTTAAGTAAATAAAAGATTTTTCCAAGAGAGTGGTGATAGGAGAAATTGTTCTGATGGATGTGAAGCACAGCTTTATCAGAGAACAGATTGCCTGTGACTTGTAGGTGAGATTTTAATGAACAGTAGTAAAAAGCTAAATAACCCCCAAAAAATTCAACAGCCCCCTGCCCCCAACATTTATAGACAAATGGATCACTCAAGAGACCCCAGAGGAAACACAAAAATTGTCCCAAATATTCTGGATCTCTTTTCTGCTCAATGAATAGGGGATGATACTTGATGTGAATCACTGACAAAGCAGCTGCACACAGGGTGCTAATGTATTTTGGTTCCTCCTTTGTGGAAGAATGGTGCTGTACGACTTGTGATTTCTACCAGGCACAGAGGGAAGTTGTGTTCAAAAAATAAGTCTTCTAGATACATCAGAACCTCTCTAAAATCATACTGCAGTGCTGAGGATGTATGGACTGGGATAGAACACAGAGTCAAATGGAAGAAAGAAATCATCAGCCTGCCAGAATATGAAAAGAAATCATATAACTGCTAAACTCAGGGTTAGGAGCCCAATTATTCTTCTTCCTATTTTTAACATTAATTGGGATTGTTCATTTCTAAATTTAATCTTGACTAAGTGGTAACTAAAATATAGGTAGTTTAATCCCTGGGTTTGAAATGTGAAAAAGAGTATTTGTGATCTCTTTAAGAAAGACTAAGTAGGTGAAAAAGAAATGAAGTTGCAGTCGCTTAGTAAGTAGGAGCAAGTGATGTAGAATACTTGGATGTTCACCATATGAAATGCAAACATAGTTACCATTTTCTATTAGTTGCTGAATCACACAAGAAAATGGACTATCCAGTTCTTTATCTGTAAATAGAGGAGTGGAAAATGCTCAGCACTGATGGTTTCAACTTCTGTGTCATGTGTTAGAGATGTGATGTTGCCAGTGGTGTGTTGTGTCCCCTGCCCTCCCAGCTCAAACAACTTTAGCACTTGTATGGACTTCAAATTCCATGTCCAAACCCCTTACATATGATGTAAAGGGTTTTATAGTGCACATAAATCAGATGGAATAAAACATGACAGAACTAAAAAGTGCATGGTGTAATAGGATTTTGACTTATGTGCAAAAAGAAAGCTCCAAACCAATAGAAATCCTGCCAAATTCTCAGTGCAGCTAGGAATGGCTGAAAACAGATGAGATTCCTGAACTAGGTGAGGGGATTTGGAGACAAGACTAACTGATGCTTGGCAAGTGTTTTCAGAATGTTTTATGTTTATGATCTTAAAAAGTGTGATTCATGGGTTAAAACCAAGTTTGTAGAAAAATGAAACTTTAAGAATTTAAAATTTATCTTAAATCACTTGTTCTTTTTTAATAACTACAGATGGAAACAAAAAATGACACAGTGAGGTGCCTCAGGGTAATAGACAAAAGGATGATGTATAGAAATTGTTTAAAATATGTGTATTATATTAATAGAATACATTTCATTTTGTTACAAGCATACATGTCTTGGGGGAAAAAAGGAAATACAAGATGTAAACCTAACAACATAGAACCAGTAATCAATAATTCAGTAAGGCTAAAATGCCTTTTATTTTTTTTTTTGAAAAGTACTAATTTTTGTAGCTAACTGATAATTCTTTTTCATTTTGCTAGTAGTATTTGTTGAAGCAGATTATTTTTCATCCTTGATTTCCGTCAGAATATTTGGATTGGATTTCTGCCAGATATTTTAAAACTTATCTGGACAAGTCATCTGTAACATTGGTATAGCCTACATCTTGGAGCATTAGGGAAATTCCAGAAGAAGGTTGATAGTGTTATATCAGTGATTAAAAAGAACAAATAATGGATGAATGTTCAACCTAAGACCTGCATTTTAAGTCTAAAAAGTAATTTAATTATTTCTAATCAGTAAAATAATTTTAAAAAAGCATAATCAGGGTGGCTTTTTATTTTTAATTAAATTCCAAGTGTATCTGATATTACTTTAAGTTAGAACCTTTTCAGTACAAAATCTCATACTCACTCATTAGTCCCAGATGAGACTTGCATAATCTCTCTGGAATGTATGATGATCTGCAGCAAATGGGATTCATAATTAACACCAAGTTAAGAGTTGTGCAAGGTATGCAGAGCTCTGCCTGAATCCTGGCATTTTAGAGGCCTCAGGGGACTGAGGTTTGGATTCAAACTCTGTGCTCTCTTCTTGATGTCAGGTTTGGGTTAGACCTTTAAGTCCAAAGATCAGTAGGTTTTTCTACTGGAAGTAAAATTCCATCAAGTGTTTATTTCTCCTTGATGTACTGTGTACACATGTTGATACAGTAAAGATGGTACTTTTGGTTCTCTGATGGCATGTGCTCAGGTGTCTGGGTATTACAGGTGTATTTCTGCTCTGGTCCCTTGGGAATCTGTTCCTGGCCCCACGCTGTTGAATGTTATTAACCTGGAGGAAAACTATACAGTGGTTAAACTCTGGTAATGTGGAGTAAAAGAAGCAGTTTTCAGCAATCAAGTGAAGGTAAGGATATTCTTAGGAAAACAAGATACAGTTTGTGAGTTGAAAATTAGTAGAATTAAGCATTCCTCCCGTAAAAGCAAACAGCTTGCAATATTAAATGTTTAGAGACTGTAATGTTAGATGATCCAGAAATGACAGTGCAAAAATACTGCCTAAGCATGTTCTACTGTAAAATAAAAGCTGGGGGAAGACAATAGAATAGCAAAGAAATCTTTTCAAATAAGACTTGAAGTATCTTTTCAGTGAGGAAAATATGGATGAAAGCTGCCACCAGGCAACAGGAGAGAAAAATAATGAAGCAGCTGTGAAAAATATGGCAGAAGACTATTTGAGACTATTTACAGAGGAAAAGGTTGTGACAGGAAGATAATATTTTCTATGCAGTGTATTGAAGCATCTGTGCTTCTGGTTTTGTTCTTGTTTGTATAAACATTTGGCATTAGGGCATGTGGTTGCCTCCTACTTGAGAAAGGAGAAAATGAAAGCTGATGTTTAATTCCTTAGCTAAAGTATTGGAGTTTGACAGTGCTGCGTTTTAAGTTGTCATTCCTGCATCCTGTTGGTCACATGCCTCAGTTTCTTTTTCTGAATAAAAGGACATGAGGGTATTTCTGGAAGAGACTGACTTGAGATTTGAAATATTTAAATGCTGGGAGATACTTTTAGGAAAATATTTCTAGGTCTAAATTAGTAGCGTAATGATGAAAGAAAAGCATGTATAATCTGGGATGTTTCACCATTGTATAATTTTCAGGATAATTAATTTTTAAAGAGGAGGATAAGGGGGAAAAAAATCTATCTTTTATGGGGTAAGTCTCATTAAAGACATGCACATAGCCCATCAATAATGAGTCCTCGTCTCCATGAGCTTCCTTGTCTATTCATTTTTCTTTCCCACCTGCACTCACAATGGTGGCTGTTTGCTCCCACATACATTCAACAATGCATCATTTGTAAGCTGGCCCTCATTCATTTCATTCCTGTTTGAAAGGCCTGACAGAAAACCCTGTGAAAAGCTTTTCAATGCAAATGCCAGTTTAATGACTTGGTTCATTCAGCAGAGGGTAATCTGAGATAACTTGACTTGTCCTCACTGCAAATACAAGAAAATGTTTTCATAAAGCCTTGGACGTGTCGTGTTTTTTAACAAGATGCTTTCAGTTTGCAAATAGAATCTGATGGCTTTAGTTTTTAGTTAAATGAAATATTAGGATTTTTCTGTGTTGTCAACCTCCCGCACCTCTGCTTGCATGTGAGGGTTCCAGTTGCCCATGCTCTGTGCCCTCTAAGATGCACCTGCCTTTGAAAGGTTTGATTTGCTTCATTTCCTTGGCAGAGTAGCAGTTCTCCTTGAGGATAAAACATTGTTTGATTGGCTCTTTCTAAGCATGTTTAAATATCAAATTATTGGGAAATTACAAGTGTAGCTGTTCTTGTTAAAGCCAAAGAACAAACACATTTAGTCTGTTTCAAAAGCCTGCATTGTGGCTTGGTCTTGGGACATGTATTCTTAAATTAATTCTCATTTCTAAATAATTTGTTTACTTGATTTTTCTCACAGAAAGAGGAGACCCAAGTTACAAAAACTTAATAATGGATCTCTAGGCACCATGTGCGTATTAGGAACAGAATTTGAAGACGACAGTTATAGCACTGATGTTGTAAAACAAATTACTGAATTTATTTTCTGTTTTAGTCTAAAAAACCCACATCAGAGTTACTGCAAAGCTTTGAGGAGGTTACTAATTCTTCATAGCCAGGTGATCAGTTTTGTCTCTATTTAACTGGGAGGTAGACTGAGTCAAAGGTTAAGCCATTAGTCTGAATCTTGAGAGAGCTGGTTTTGGAACAAGTAGCAGTTTGTGATTCTGTGGACAGAAACCTAAACCTGTCTCCTGAGTCAGCCTTTAAAAATTGGTGGGACATACCCCCATCTATTCCAAGCTCAACAACTTCAAAAGCAGCCCCACTGAAGATCTTCAATTATATGTGTCTTGTAGAAGATTCCAATATGAGCCTCTTGAATGAACTCTCCACCACTACAAATACCCTTTTAAAATCAGTACACAGTGACATATCAGCTCAATTACCTTCAACCTCGTTGGTTCTATTCTGTGCTGTAGTAATTATATTAGGATAAATAACAGAGCATGTAGCACAATAAATACCCATGGATCATGCCATGCTTTTGTGTGCTGTGTTTGGTTGCCCTTGACACAAGCACAGGCCAAATGAAAAATGAAACACTGTAGCCTCTACTGTTAAGAAGGTAGAGGAGAGGTGTCTTAGGAAATAGCATTCATATGATTAACAGCAGAGTATTTGACAAAATATATTACATATAACACAAAAAAAGTTTTGATGTTAAAAGTGACAGAGTATGTTAGTTTTTTGTTGAGTCTAAACTTAATCATTCCAATATGAACATATCATCTTTGTGTGTGGATGGGTATTTTGGGTTTTTGTTTGTGTTTTTTTCCATCTTGCAGTGTTTCCTTGTTTTTCCACTGGACTGAAGGTGGGCTCATGTGACTTGCATTAACAAGGGAGCTGATGGGGTATTGATCCAGTCTAATTTGTATTATTAAACTATCTTGTGTAACTTAGAAAAATCCATGTCATTTTGCAGGACGAAATTATACTGCCATGTGTGGAAGGAGAAATAGCTGCCTCAAATGGTTCATTGACTGAACAGATAAATTTGTCCTGACTTGTCCAAAGTGAGAAAGCAGGCTACAGTGATAGGACCATAAATAGTGACTTTTAGGCTTATAACTTTAACTTGGTGTTGGAATTCAATCTCTTTTTCAGTACACACCACTGAGATTGCTGTAGTGTGAGGGATGACCCCTGTGACTGAGCCCTTGCTGATGTGAAATGTAATGGATCTGAATACCTGAAATCTGTTTGACCTTCCCTGGAGTACATCCTGTGTGGTCTGCGTGGGCAGCAGGCTGCTGCCAGAGCATATATAACAATTGTCCTGCTGCTGCTTCCTCTTTTCTGACTCCAAGGCAAGGCAGGTTTGAATTGGGCAGCTGGCAGTTTATGCAAGGGTAGGTGCCTGTAGGTATCTGCGTTTATGGGTGGGGAGTATGTGTTAAAATGAAAATGAGCAGGAATGCTGTGGATTTGTTCTTGTTGGGCACAAATGAGAAATCCCTGTGATAGGTGTCCCTCTCCTCGTTTTTCTGTTGTTTTCTGAATAATACTTGATAGTAAAACCAAAACAAATGCAGCTATTAATATAAATAAAATGATAACAAGGCTAAAAGATTCACTAGGTGAGTCTTTAAACTCCCCAGGAGCAGGAGGATAACTCAAAGATTTAAAGAACTTGTCATCTAATCTGGCTATTACAAGTTGATTTTAATTGAAAAGTATATTGGATTCTAATAATAATTCTGAGACACTTTGCATTTTCAGTTGTTTTTGCTTTAGTGAGAGGATGCTATGATGTGTATTTCAGCAATATAAACTCACTGAGCACTCCTTACAGGGTTATCCAAATGCTGGACTTCAGCCTGGACCACAAGTAAACTTGTTCCTTGTCCTTACCAGTTTCTCAGATGTTGCTTCTTCTGTGACAGCCTGTGTTTTTCTTAAAATCCAAGGATCATACAATATGCTGCATTGGAAGGGTCCCATCAGGATGATTGAGTCCAACTCCTGGCTCTGCCCAGGACATTCCCAATGTCTGAGAGCATTGTCCAAATGCTTCTTGAACTCAGACTTGGTGTTGTGACTTCTCTGGGGGGCTGTTCCAGTGCCCAAGCACCCTCTGGGTGAAGAACCTTTTTTTCTGATATCCAACCTAGACTTCAGGGCATTGCCTTGAGTCCTGCAACTTGTCAAAAAAGTGAAAAGATGAGTATCTGCCTCTCTGCTTCCCCTTGGGAGGATGTTGAGGACCACAGTGAGGTCTCCTCAGTCTGCTTTCCTCCAGGCTGAGCAGACCCAGTGACCTCAGCAGCTCCTCATGCAGCTTCCCCTCCAAACCCTACTCCATCCCCATGGCCTCCTTTGGGCACTCTCTAACAGCTTTATGCCATTTTTCTATTGTGGCACCCAGAGCTGCCCCAGCACTGCAGGTGAGGCTGCCCAGCTCAGAGCAGAGCAGGACAATCCCTGCCTTGCCTGGCTGGCCATGCTGGGCCTGATGCACCCCAGGACACACTTGGCTCTCCTGGCTGCCAGGGCACTGCTGACTGTAATCCACTTTGTGTCAGCCAGGACCCCTGGTCCCTTTCCTGTGGCACTGCTCTCCAGGCTCTCATTATTTCCTAATCAATACCCACAACCAGGGCTGCCCCACCCCAGGTGCAGAATCTGGCACTTGTCCTTGTTCAACTTCACCTGGCTGGTGAGTGCCCATCTCTGTAACCTGTCAGGTCTCTACAGGGCCTCTCTGTCCGAGGGAGAGTAGACAGCTCCTCTTGATTTAATGTTGTCAGCAAAATTACAGAGTGTTCCTTTGAGTCCCCAATCCAAGTCTTTATGAAGACATTGAGGAGAATGAGGCCAGGGATGGAGCCCTGTGGAACCCCACCAGTGACCAAATGCCAGTCTGATGGCATCCCATTCCCTGCCAGTCTTTGTGCCTGACCTGTGAGCCCCAGTTGTTCCCCCAGTATAGGATGTGTTTATCCAGCTGTGTGCTGGGCATTTTGTCCAGGATACTGTGAAGAGACAGTATCAAAAGCTTTGCTGAAGTCCACAGAGATTGTATCTCTTGGCTTTTCTTGATGAGCTGGGTGGGTTATCCTGTCCTAGAAGAAAATCAGATTCAACAAGCAGGACTTTGTTCTCATGAAGCTGTGCTGGCTTTGCCCAGTGACTGTCTTGTCCTCAAGGTGTTTTTCATTACCTCCCAGAATAATTTTTCCATACTTTTACCGGGCACTCAAGTGAGACTGACAGGCTGTGTTTTCTGGGGTTATCCTTCTTGCCCTCCTCAAGAACAGGGATAATGGTGGCCAGCTTCCAGTAAGCTGAGACCCCCATGGATTCCTGAGATGGCTCAAAAACTGAGAGTGTCTTTGTGGTGTTATTAACTAGTACCTTGAGTCTCAGATTAATCCTATTAGGACCCAAAGATTTATAGGGATCCAGCTGGAGTTAGCAGATCCTGCGCAAGTTCAGGGTCAGCTGGAGGTTGATCAATCTCAGAGTTGTGATCCTCCAGCTCCAGGCACTCACACCCCTTAACCCATCTTCTGTGTCATTCCCATCTTAGGGTACAGGTAGATCTCTTTCCTAGGGGTGCTTGGAAGGATGGTAACCAACACGAGAAGGCACAGAGAAGATTTGTATTTCCTGCCTAGGAGTCTTTAGCAAAATCAATTTGCAGGCCCTGGAAAAGGAATTGAATTGCTATTGTACAGTGGAAAAAAAGGTTTGTGTATATTTTATCTGAGGAAAGTAAAATAAAAGGCTTATAAACACCTGGTGTGTAAATCATGCAGAAGGAAAGTAATATAACTGAGGAGTAACAGAGCATGCAGGTAGAAATGCTGGAGTCCCAGTAATGTAATCAATTGAACTGATTTGTCTCTGCTAACAGCAGTGTGTGCTCATAGCTCAAAACCAGACAGTGACTCTGTGTGACAGGGCAAAGGAAGTTAAATCTGCTCACTTCCCAAATAGGCATGTCATATGTACATACACATTTGTATACCTGCACACACATCTAGCTTGATGTTAAGCTAGGAAAAGAAAGGCAAGACATTTTGATACAAACCATGAGAAAATCAGTTTTGCAGAGGGGAGCATCACACCCAGTGCTGATCACAGATATGTCTGTATATCACTGAGAGTCACATTTGTAGGCACTCAGCTCTAAAAAGCCTTATGGAAGGACCTTGCAGGATCTCAAATGGGTTTTTGTGATGCAGAATAAGATATGCTAGTATAAGAGACCCTGCCTTTAATAAATTTACAGGCTATTGTGCTTTTGGTTTTAATTGGAAAAATTTCTTACTACAGAATAATTTCAATTATGAGATAGTTGAGCTCTTAAGCCACCAGCTAAAGGTGTTTGGAACAGTAATTGCAAGAAAACAGTCTGAGTCATGTGAAAGGAATGAGAGAGGAAATGAATGATCTGTTGAGCAATGAAACTGAGAGGAGTGGAACAGACATGGTAAATGTCTTAGAAGTGAAAGGGAAGGGGAAAATATTGTTGTGCAATGAAGAACCAGAAGTAAAGCATCAGCAAAACCAATCCTGCTCTTTGTTGTATGCATTTCTTAAAGAAATGTTTGAAACTACAGAATGAAATTAACATTTGACTGTCAATTTTGGAAAGCTTTCCAAGTGGCTTTTACCTCATGTCTTAGTGATGGGAGGTAACATAAGGAAACCAGAAAGTTTCATCTGAGTTTTCACTCCCAAAATTCTGATTTCTTCCAAATACGTCTTTACTGGGGAAGTTGTCTGATGTGTGATGCATATTTAGACATGTTGCTTCTTACTGTATAGGATTTTAAGAAATGGTTTGCCTTGCAATAGGGAGTTTGAAGTTTTTATGGATTTCTCAGTGAAGGTGATGATTTTTTATAAGGTGCCAAGAATGTTTTTTTTTTTTGTTTAGACTGTTTGGATAAGCTAGACACAAGGCTGCTTCACATGTAATTTATTTACTACTTTTTTTTAAGACTATACATTGGGCCTGAATGCATTTAATCAAGTCTTCCTACTCAGAACAGATTCTTTGATTTTATACATGTAATGCAACATCTTGGGTCAACTTTGGGTTTGATTGCTTTTGTAACAGGCTCAGAGGTAAGTTTGCCAAAGCTATGTACTATCTTCATGGAAAATATCTAGAATATTTTATTAACACAAATTGCAGTATTTTTTCTTGCTATATGAAAAAGAAGACAAACAGCCCAAAAACCCCACAGCAAAACAGAAAAATCCCAAACCAGCTCCACAACTGACCACCAGAGAAACCTCAAAAGTATATTTAGAAATTAGTCAGTGCAATGGGCTGTCAGTGAAATGGACCAGCACTGAAGTAATGAACTTGAGTGCTGGTCATTAGTGTGAGACAGAGAGCCAAAGAGAATCCTGAAGTTCTGGATTTCAAAGAGAACTTTCAAGAAAAGTGAAGTTTAGGCAAGTCAATCTAATTTTATTTAGAGTGGACCATAACTGTCATTATGACTCTTCTCTTCCAATTCTTAGGCCAAGCTAGAATTAAGACTGTGTTTGAAATTTTTGAGTGGTTTTAAATAGTATCAAATACAGATGATTATGTAAACATTGAATTTTGATCACTATATTTCTGCTATACTTTCATTTCAAGGATCTGCATAAATGACATCTCTGTTGACAAGCTCAAGATGCATCTTTAGCTTTTTATGATACATTTCCCCTTAGTATTACAGGCCTTTTAATGGAGTTCTCTAAAGTAGATTTTTATCAGCTATGTAATTTATCACAGCTTAATGCTACTTGTTAAGAAATGTAGCCAGAGTTCTTGACATTGTTTGTTATTTTGCAGAAAATTATATATATCTCCAACTGCCATATGACATATGAATTTGCAGCTTCTTAGGATCTGATTCTGTGAAGTGTTTAGCTGCTGTTAAGATTAGTAATGTTATTTACCTCTCCCAAGTGTAAGAGTTTTCAGAATATTTACTGAAGTGGTTTTATCCGGTTTTGTTTCTATACAAGTCATGCATTTCATTTTCAGGATTTAAATGCACTATTTGTTATTTTAGCTTTCACTGACATGTCAAGTGTATCATTTTCAGAACTCCTCTATAGCACTATTTCACTTTGGATACTTTCTGAACTAAGAAGGAAAGCTGCGTGGTTTGTTTTCATATATGGCATGAATATTTATACTTTTTCTGCATCTCTATAAATTTGAAAACAGATGAATGAAAGTAATGAGTCAGAGAGGACAGTGGATGAGATACCAGCAGGAATTTATTTTTCAGTTTGTTCTTAAGACCTGATGACTTCAAAGGACACAATCCCCATTCACTGGGGTCAGGTCTGTAACACTCAGTAACACTGGAGGTTTGGGTTTTACCACTTGGTGGAGGCTTTTGGTGTATTCCCAGACCAGTGTATAAAACCTGTGAGTACTTGGAAATACTCCACTTAAATTCTGATCTTTGACTAGTTTTGTTCCTCTCTGGCAATAAACTATTTCTAGAAGTTTTGTTTGTCTTTCAGATATGTCTGAACTGTTCAGCTTTGTATAGAAATATCTAGATTATAGTGCAATAAAGATCAAGTTACATATCTAGCTTAGAAATTACACCATTGTAATGAACTCTCTCCCCTGTCTGAGCTTAGATTCCATTTTACAATTTTCCACTGGTTTTACTTTGTTTCGGTGACTCATTGTATTCTGTGTAGTGCACCCTGAAGCTTAAAAGTTGGTGCCAAGTTGATTTATCACAGTCATGCATTTCTAAAAACTTGGTTCTGCTGGTTAATCAATAGAAGGAAAGCTAAAGAAAAAACATGCACAAATGAGAACAGTTTTGTGTGACCATTGTTCTTTGAGAATCATCTTGGTATGGTCACTTTGATCTCTCTCCTTTTTCTTTTCTCTTTACACAACAGAGCATCATTAAGAAATGTTAGACCAAGATATGTGATAATGTATTTTTGCTGTTATTAGTTTCTTGGAGCATTTTGGCAAAGTATAAAAGTGCTGATGAATAGCTTACATTAGAAATGCATGGAGATCCCATTGCTGTAGGAAAGCTGCTCTGATAATGTTCATACTTGAATATATAACAAAGAAAATGTTTTGAAGGTAATGTTACGTGTAAAAAACAGCATTCAGCATTTTTACATGATGTGAAATGGCAAGATGGAGATCGACAACTGCATGAGAAAAAAATTTTATATTCTTTTATATTGATCTTGTGAATGAAAAAGTGAATTTTAGAAGCAAAGTCAACCATTACCTAAATACTAACAGATCAGAAACAAGGGCATTGAATAGATTTCTTCTTTTCTGTCTCTGATTCGAGTGTTTAACTGCTTAATTCACTCAACTAGAGCATTATATTTATCGTGGGTATTACTTTAGTGAGCAATATATGCTCTGTCCAGGTAATACACTGAAGAACAGTGGACTTGCATGTCTTTGGTCTTAATGTAACCCTTTATTTGCACAGACTACAAAAACCCCAATCATCTTCAAATCACTGTATCATGCTGGCACTTTCAGTTATTGGTTGGTTTGTGATTTTTTTTTAAGGAAACCTATTCACAGATTTGTTGTTCCTTTTCTGAATTTACTTGAAGACAAACTGGATTAATATGAGAAGGCACAGGAATTGGTGGTGTAATGTACATTATTGCCACTACCTCTTCATATCCAGCTGGAATAATGGATTCTGTGGCTGGTCAGTAGTGCTTCCTTTCAGACTTGATCCTGCTTTTGAGGTGGAGTATCCTAAACTTATATAATCTTCCAATCTTCTTTATAGAGTGCAGTGGGCTTGGAAAGCAGAGGGAAGGGCTGCAGAATCAAGGTGAACCAGGAGTATAGCCTACAGTTACAGAATACACTCTTTGCTCTCTGTGGAAGATCAGACTGTCTCCTGGGGGAGTCCATGTTTTTGAGAAAGATGTATTTAAGAAGCTCTGTCTCAAAAAAAAAAAAAAAAAAAAAAGCTTTCAAACTCCATTTGTTATTGAAAGGTGTAACTTTACTCCTTGTTTTGTACTGCTCTCATTTGTAGCCTTCAAATATTGTGGATTTAGAAGGGTGTGTTTATTAGTATGCAGAAAAAAGCCTTCAAAATGTTAATATCTTATGTGGCAAACAAGCTCTGGTGACTCTTACTACCTAAATCTGTGGAGAGTTGAATCAGAACACTCCTTGTGTGTTTTGTACTATGACATAAGTTATCAGTAAGGGGGATCAATACTGCAGATATTTTCAGTCAGAAAGACAAAGACCTTAGGACCAATTAAAAACCTTCACTTTCATGAAAAGAGGCATTTTTAAAATCTGAAAAATGACAGATTAGATGAGCTTCCAACATCTGCATTTCCATTCCAAGGCAAACACTCTGCATGGTTGCTGTAAAATTGGATCATTGCTCTCCTTTGGGGCGAGTCTGGTTTGTGATCTTATAATAATATGAAATTCAGTTGCTGATTGCATGAGTTCATGGATGATAGTTAAATGAAGACTGCTTAATATACTGCCAGCATATTAATTTCAGGAGCTATCTGAGGTGAAATTAGTGCAAGGTTGGGAGCATATTGACTGAAAATATATTCTGTACATTCACTGAACTTCGTTTTTTCCCCAGGCAAGTGTGCAGCCACTGCTGAGCTCACTGCATCCAGTAGAGCAAAACCCTGTTGGCTTAGTATGCTGTCAGTTTTCCAGGACATGGGAGAGTTGTTTCTCAGGACTGTCAAGGAAACAGAAAGGTCTGAAATGACAAATTGTTGGATCTATGAAATCATGGATTGAGTGAATCTAATGAGATCCTGATTGCTGGCGTCTTCATAAACGTTCACTGTCCATGTTGGGATTAAGGTGTGACTGAGGCCCTACAAGCAAAGTAGTGTTCAGAGCTGATATTTTTGGATGTCTTGCAATTTAAACTCCTGGGCTGACTAGTCTGTTAGCTATTTAAAAATAGCATGATCTGTGAGCTAGCTGCAGCCCTGCTCAGATTGTGAGACATTATTGGAAATGCCTGTGGTATCAAGTGTTAACTAAAATATTTATTATTCTCCTAGAATCATAGAATAGATTAGGTTGGGACAGACTTCCCCACCACAGTCAGGGAATAACTATAGAGGAATAAATTCACTAATGACTGATGTTGCAGAGCCTTTTGTCTTGCTTAAGACTCTTCATCATTGAGTTTTAGGTTCTTATGTTCATGCCAGTAAGGAAAGGAGAAAGGAAAACTTAATGGGAAAATAAATTCTGATCAAACAAAGGGAATCCAAGCCTCGTAAATTCAGGAAGCCCAAATTTTGGTGTTCATGTATCAGTCAAGAAATGTGTGCTTTAAACACACAAAAGCTGAAGATGGAAATCAGAACTGAATTTGGGGGAGTTCTGCATGGATTTTGAGCTTTGGCCGAATTTTTTCTCCCAACTTTATAAATATACACACACACAACATATCCACGTATGCAAACAAAAACCCAAACAAAACTACTGTTTGTTCCAAAGATGATGAAATGGAAATCAAGCTGTTCATCTCACCAGAGGGATGTCTTATGAAGATCTGTTCCTCTGTGTTCCTTGCAATAGTTAGTTCATCATTCCTGTTAAAGCCTTTTCTGCCTGAAATCCTGTAGCATTTTTCACCCTCACATAGAGTTTCAATTCTTTGACTAGCCAAGGATTTGTTAGGATTGGGAGTGCTAGGTCCACTTTCTACTTAGATGACCTTTTTTTAAAGATGCACATGAATGCACTTATTGCTCAAATTTTATAGAATGATCTTTTCCTTTAGAAGATACTGCACCTTTAAAAACAATGTTTCAATTACGTGTTCATATGGCACAATCTGAGAGGAGCTTGACTGTAACTCTAGACTAACTTTTATGTACAGGCTGGCACAAGGCACATGCAGTTGTTTTGAGATCATGTTTAGGCCCATGTTACATCTGGCTAAAAGTAAATCTCCAGAAGTGTTCTGTCTAAAATGTCAGAGGAAAAAAAAGCTATTTTCCTTGTGAACTATGAATAGAGAAATAACTTTTTAATCTGTAATTAGGCTCATTAAC